>NC_056727.1:1074497944-1075097944 GCF_019279795.1 Protopterus annectens | reverse complement strand
ATGCTACCAGTTTTAGTTGACACTCCTCCCCTTATCACACTGTTTGGACAACACAACTCTAAAAAATGAAAATGTAGTTAGGGACACAGGTACTTGGATTGATGACTTCCTCTCTTTTAATCATCATGTGACAATGGTTGTCATGAAATCCTTTTATTTAGCCCAGCTAGTTGCCAAACAAATATCATCAAGGGCTAAAGATGTAATCATTCCCTTTTACTCTACATTGATCAGTCCTCTCACTGTGTAGTAACCCCTTTGGGATGCATCTCACTAAACATGTTAAACAATTAGAAACATAAAAAACAAAGGTTCCTGACCAAAAATATCATAGGCTTAAAGTCTGTATTATAATTGACAAATAATGTTTGCAACTAGAAGGTTTGTGATGTAAAATGTTTGCAACTAGGATTGTGTCGGTGTGGTTTGTTTTCATTTGTATACATGTGTGATTGTTGTTTATGTTGTAAGTGATAGATTAATAAAGATGTTTCTTGTTTTAAAAAACAAAGGGGCAGGAATTGAATAATTTATGTAATGTTGCTTAGGTTATATGATATATAACAATATATGTGAAGTATAATGTTTGTTAATGTCAATTTAATACAATTTGATTACTTTTGTATAAATGTAGATTTGCCTATGTCACAAGTGATAATTAAATAAAGGTGTTTAAAAAATAGGCTTGAGGTCTGTGAACTACCTGGGGAGGCTGGAAGCTGTTTTCCTTTTTCAAAGTCTTACAGACCTTTGAGAGGAGATCTTTGTCTTGCTTACTGCACTATTAGAAATACATTTTTCCTGGACTTCCTATTTCTACACAAGTCTTCTATCTCCACCAGTACAAAAACCAGGGACCTAAATCTTCACTAACAGATAAGTAAAACATGGTGGAGGAACAGTTTTATAGCCCAGCACCTCCCAAGCCTCTGGAATAAACTTGCTCTGCACGTTAAGCAGTTTGACTCACCATATGCCTTTTAATATAAACTAGATGACTGGATAGGTATCCACAAATTTACTCCAAAATTGACTGGTATGGCCCTGCTGGAGAACAGAGGGGGCAGCCTGGGGGGGGGGGGGGTATTGACAAGGCAAGAATGGTCATGAGACTCAGTGACATTGGAATATGTATGAATGTATGTTTGTTTATTTGCAATTATTTAGATATCCAAGATAAATAAATTAATAATAATTTGTTTGTATCTGACATATTTAATCCAGAAGAGTCTCTGATCTCAATGCAAAAAAAAAACAAAAACACAAAAGTGATGATTCTGTAATCTCCTGGAAGGAAGATTAAGAGAGTATTCCAAAGGCATTTGTTTTTAGAGAAGGATACTTTAAACTTTAGTTCCATATGTATTTAGTTTTATTACAGCTAGTGGAGAACTTCATAAGATGGTATGACATGGTTAAGCTTAATGTCTTCAGATGTCATGAGGTAGATATATTAATTAAAAATGTAGGTACTGATGCTTTTAGTTGTCACTTGGGATTCCACAATACAAGCAGACTTGTATTTATAAGCAGCCTTCTTCTGGCAGTTTTGATGTTCATATGTTAAGATTTCTGTAATGTGTTATCTGAAGGTTGGCTGTAGCAGTAGATTTCTGTGGTTACCCTTTGGTTGGTGTGTACATATAGGGTCCTGAATAGAAGTAACACAACTTAACTACATATAATTATATTTGTAGAACTTATCACACCTAATGATCAGATTTCTTTTCTTTCAAACATAAACAAATTGAGTTACACAGAAATTATATATATGTATATATATATATATATATATATATATATATATATATATATATATATATATATATGTAAATACTTTATAAATCCATAAATAGTTAATGAGCCTGTGGTTTATGGTACATGAACTGTGTTTCCTTTATTGTACCAGCAAATGAAGAGATGAAAACTTGCTGATGATTTTTTACTTCCAGTATTTACAGACTTCACATGCACGCAGGCACACACACACGAATATATGCATGCGTGACCATGCACGCACACACACACACATGCACGCACGCACTCACCACTTCTTTTCTTGTATGAGTCACTAACATACAGGTTCAATTACCCCAGCCAAGTTGTAGTATTGTACAGAGCCCTCTCTCTAGGTCTGTAGGTTTAGGTCAGTGACAATATGCTGAAAGGATAAAAATAATTACCCACATAGTCTTCCCACCCTCTCCTTAAGGCATGCAGATTACTAGGCAGCACAAGACCCACCACCAAGAAGTGAGGACTTTATATGCAGGCATTCACTTTCTGACCAAGCACAGCAAAATTTATATTTGTGTCCATGTTTATTTTATGTGTTTGCAGGCTTGCTCACAGCTTCTTTGTGTTATTTTGCGTTTGCTTGTAGTCTAGTGTATTGAAACAAACATTAATGTAGTATAGTCTAATACCAAACCAAAATGTTCATTATTATTTTTTTCCCCTATAACTGGCACTGCTTTTGTTTTTGAAGTGCATCGCCTGAAGGTTAAGATTTTGATATTAATACGCAGAGTGTAGGGCAAAAGCCTTTGATGCTGGAAAATAAACAGCTCTGCTTCTAAAAACAGAAAGGTTCAAATGGCGCAGTTAGTTTTTCGCACCAGTGGGCGGTTGATCTGTGATACTTACGATGCAATCAGGAAGATGGCCTCTTTTTTCAGCAAATACTGCAGCACTCAGTCTTCAGGCCCTGCTGAGTTCCAGCTAATTAACCAGCACCTTATCAGCTGGTGCACGCACTCTCCCTACTGAATGAGAATTAACTTGGGCTGCTGATAAGCCATTGTTCTGGGCTCGCAGAAACGGCTTCCTCGTTAGCTCTGCTGAATTTCAAACAGCGTTCTCCTTTGATGTGAGGAACATCATTAATTCTGCTCAAGAGTGCACTGTCAGCTGTGTTGTCACTGCCTGCTCCTCATTGGTCTCCAAAGCAGTCTCTTGCAGAATAAAAACTGTAATCTTCCACTGCTGTGACCAATTTTACCTTGATGGCTTAACCTCTCTTCCCCTCCAGCTGCACTGTAAAATACATTTTTTTTAAGATTTTGTGTAATTCTGCATATTTGCTTGCCTCTGTCCTTAAGCTTATCAGCCTTAGCTTCATGGGTAGCTCAACAAACAGCGGTGTGAAGCAATTTACCTCCTAAATATTATGCTTGGTTTGATGCGAGAACCCCAGTTTGACTCAGTTTGCACATGCATTCCTTCCTTCCATTACTTACTCTTCAGGGATATAGAGCTTAGGGAGGGCTAATATGGTCTAGGTTTCTGTGGTTCCCATTTGCAGTTTTACTTAGCAGCCTGTGCATGCTGCATTACCATCCTTGGTGAGACAGCCTTGTCTTTCCAGCTCATTTGACATTTTATCAGACATGTCGTACAATTTCTGGATTCTCTGTACATCAACACTTGATGTTCGCATTATTTCCACATAGAAAACACTGGCTGCTTTTCGTCATCACTTGGTCTTAGAAGCTTGGGATGAGAGCATTCTAATTCCTGCCTCTGCAAAGATCCAAGTATTTTGAGCTGAAATTCATAGCTTACTCGTAGTTTTTATGTGTACTAAATAGAAATGTGGGCGACAGTAGCAGATACAGAACACTCACTTTCCTTCTTATTACAAATTCCAGTTTCTGTTTAGACTTTGCTATCTTTTTAGTGTTACATTTCTGTTTCATGTATTGCTCTCATGTCTCATTAGTACCTGCTGAGAATTTTCTCTATACATATTCCACTTGGTCTGTAAAGTAATTTGCCCTCATTTTACTTATACTGTGTACCCATCTATGCTAATGTCATTTTGATTTGTTCACAGAAGTCTCCTTCTGTGTAAGATAGCATACTTCTTTACTCATTTGACAGCTGCAAAGCAGGTTATATTTCTCTACCGGTGAGAGAATGTAGTCTTAATTAATTTGTGTCATTGTAGAAGGAAGAAGTACATGGTCACTATGGATCCTGTGCTCACAGCAGAACATTTTGTAGCAATGTGGATTGCGGTGGCATTGTCCAGCAAATAAACTACTTTCGAGTCACATTCCAACTTTTCTATAAAAGTTGGTGATTTTGACATATTCTTTTATCTTGAGATCTATTGCCTGTAACCCTTGGTATTTGCAGCTGTCAGGAATGTATATAATCTGAAATTTGGAATGCGTATTATTTGGAAGTACTGTTGTATAGCAACATCTTGTAATTTTGTTTTGTAACACTTTATGGTGGTAACTTATTTTTGTTTAACTATATTGTAAAAATGTTTGTAATTTATGGGTCATGGATGAAAAGGGTGACTAAAGCAACCCACCTTACATAGTTAACAAATCAAACAAACAAATAAAGCAATGCTTACAACTAATTTGACTAAATGAACCAATCACGATTAGTGTTTCAGCTACATTGGACTCTGCTAATTAGGAGTTGAGAGGTTTTTTTTCATTTAAACAGTCCTATGTGAAATGATAACAGAAGACATGATCTACATTTTGTAGGGTGATAGAACTTCCTTTTTGTGCTTTGCCTGTTAGAATGTAAGCACCATCTTCCTAGCCTAGATTTGGCTCCTCCCTCCCCTGTCCACAGCACACAGATACACACTTGCACTCACATATATGAAGTAAATGCACAGATGTGTGTGTGTGTGTGTCTTTTGGCTTTTCCCGGTTAGGGGTCGCCACAGCGGAACTCCGGTCCACTCATGACTGGCAGTGGATTTTACGGTGCCGAGTGTGCAGTCAGAAAAAGATTAATGAACCATTTTAGGTCTTTACTTTGAATAGAACACACGGAAGGTCTGAAATTCAGATGTTATTTAAGAATGTTTTTAATGATGAGGAGCTTAAGAATTATGCTAGCTGATAGCCAGCTTCTGTTTGCTGGATTATAATTTGTTTGCTATGACTAGCATATTATATACTGTAGCCAGTCTGGTTTGTTTATATCAGGCATTCATAGTCCTTTCAGCTTACCAAACTAGCGTGCAGCTTTGTAACGCTTGAACCGGCAAAGAATAATTTCTGCATAGCTCTGTAGTCATGAAACTGCTTTTCCCATTGCCACCTCTTAATGTTCTTTATGCCTGTAAATACCTGCTTTCACTTTAGTCTTATTTTAAACAGAAATGTGTTTATTTTATAAATCTTTTCTTTTTAGACATTTCAAAGTGAAAAAGATCAAAGTGTTCATGTACAGTCGTACTCGGGGGGGGGGGGTATACATATACAGCCTACCTTGTCAGTGTTCTCACATTTTCAAATTCCATATAGGTTTACATGTACAATCTGTTTTGTCCGTGCTTTTGCACAGTCGTATGCAGTCATATTCTAGAAAGGTAGGTATACATATACAACCTATCCTGTCATGTTCCTCTACCGTTATATTCCATATAGGTATGCATGTATAGCTTTCTCTGTCAGTTTCTAGATAGGTGTGCATGTGCTACCTCCCTTGTCAGTGTTCCTTTAAGAAAAAGTCCAGTACAGATCAACACTCTTTGAAATACTTTAATAAAATGTAATTAAAACCATGAAACCTTAAAAGTGAGACGATACATAAATCCAGTGATAAGCGCTTTCGGGCTCCTGCCATTCATCAGATACCTATTTGTATTGTCAGTGTTCCTGTGCTATCATATTACGGATAGGCATACATGTACAGCCTACTGGGTCAGAGTTCCTATACAGTCATATCAGATAGAACTCCATTTACTGTCTCCTTCGTCAGTGTTCCTTTGTAGTGATACTTAAGATAGGCAGACTTGTGCAGTCTGTCATATCAGTGTTACTTTGTAGTGATACTTTGGATAGGTGAACATGTTCAACCTTCCTTGTTAGTGTTTCTGTACAGTCATATTCCAGATTATAACCTTCAACCTTCTCACTAAAATGTGGAACACAACCTCATGTTAATTGGCCCAAATGAACAAAATGCCTAACACTTACAACTTCAGCTAGGAAACTCACAGCAATGTTAAATGTGTTAGTTACAAGCAGTTCTCTTGGTGAATTAATGTGATTCAATATTATTTGCCATGGATTTCTGTTAAAAATTTTAAAAATGAGTGTGTGACCGACCCTTTCATTGTGGAACGTTATGTTATATGGAATTTTTCAGACTCAGAATGAGAAATATTCCTCACAATGAGATTCAGTTGATGGATAAGCTCCATGTAGGTTTTCATATACAGCTTGTCTTGTCAGTGGTCCTGTACAGTCGTATTCCAAATAACTATGCATATACAACTGCCGAAAGCGCTCATCGTACTTAGGGCTGTTTGTTGTTTTTATTTGTTCAAAGTTTATCGATTAAAGTTTATTTCACTTTTTTCATCTCAACAATTTTATTAGCCTACAGCTCCTGTCATGGTGATGTATCCAGGATTTTTTCTAATTTTCCTCCAATTATTGGTTAATAGTTTTGGTGGCATCACAGTCTGAATCTTCTATTGGTTGTGATAGTGTTGGTTCGGATCAGGGTGCATCCAGTGATTAAAACATCCCATTAACTATTAGGACAGCCTTTATCTGAGATTGTTTACTTCAGAAAAGAAGTAAGATAGTTTTTTTCATGGTTACGGTTTCAATAAAATTCATCTTTGGTGCTTTGACTCTCCACAATTCAAGTCTTCCACCTGTCAGGTATTTGGTTAGATACATTATGAGAGGCTACTGAGAAACTTGTACTCCTCAGACTTCAAGAGCAATTGCAGCCAGAAACTTAAAAATGCAAGCATATTTTTCCTAATAATATGATTTTTGTTAGTACTGATGTCCCTGCATCACTTTATATCAGATGTTAGCAGATTGAAAAATAAAAGTGCCATTTTTAAATTTCTTCATTAACAAATTATTTTGAAAGCCACAACAGGTGTTTTGCTGATATCAACAAGCAGTTTAGATATATAGTAATGTTGATGTCTTTTACCAATCTTGGTCTTAGGCATATCCATATTTTTAAATCTCTGCAGAGTTTCAGTGGTACTCACGTTGTAGTCGTCTGCTCTAAGAAGTGTTTAATAGTGTACAGTTTGTTGTACAGCTGCCATGCTGACACACTTTTGTTTTGTTGTGAAGGCTTCTTGTTCCCATAATGCAGCCTCTGTGCATGTAGATGCACAATATTTTCTGTTTTTTTCATGATGTATCTTTACAGTTGCAATACACTGGTTTTCTGCTTCCTGGTAAAAATGTCAGTTTATACTTTCAGTGATTCCTTTTCCATTCTGTCATTGGCCAGTTATTCCTAAGTGGTCTTTTAGGTGTACATTTCAGTTTTAGGCATGAAGTATAGTTTCTTTTCTTCAACCTTAGAACTTTTATTTTTGTATTGTTACCCCTCAGCCTTTGACTGATGTATGAAGCTGGTTATCCATAACTTGAAGGCCATGTTTAACAGACTAATTTGGCAGCCTTCCAAGGAACTTTGCCTGATTTCAAACTCCTAAGCAAGGTCATGCTGAACATTTCAGTCATAAGTTAGTTCCCTAAGGAGTTTATTAAGTCTTTGAATGTCTTATGTGGCAACTTTTCATCCGTTACTCATTGAATGCAACATTTTAAGATTGGGCACAGAATGTAACTGTTGTTGTGACAAATGTCAGAAGGCAATATATGACACCCCCCCCACACACACACAAAAGACGATTTCCAGAGGGATTACCGAGTCATGCACAAGCAGGAAACACAGAAGTAATACTTAAATTATGTTTTGTTTATGTGACACTTTTGGGGTATATTAAAGAGATGGAATACACTTTGTAAAGAAGGAAAGTTTCACATTTGAGTGGCATAGCCCTTTATTAATACTTACAAGACCTTCTTTGGGGATCTCCATTGTGTCTCTGGCATAAGTCTGTTTCTTGTCTACTGTCTGTCATCTCTGGTAGTGTCCATTTTTATCAAGTCTCAACTTCTCTTACAACGGTGATCATCTCTGCCCTGTGATTTGTGACCTGAAGTTAGATCAGAAAGATTGCGTTGTGTATCCCATACCATTTTCTGATTACAGTTGATATAATAGCTGTATTAGATAATTCCCTGTTTGTGTTCACAGTAGGATCTCAGGTTTTTGTCATCTCCAGTGCCAATGAGTGCTACTTTGCTATGCTAGAGGTCTCACAAGTACAATACAATGTTCTCTAACCCAGCACTTTGCATCTTTTAGCAATGAAATGTGCACGTTATAGTCTGTAACTACTATATTGGTTGAGTAGGATACTGTTGCTTCTGTGCACTGTGGGACTTCATCAACAGCTATGAAAACCCTACAGTTCAGTTTAATGTAATTCTCCCATTCATAGTGATTTTCTTAAAAGTAAGGATTATACTTTGATACTTTTATTTATTTTTGTTTTGTTTTCTGTTTTTATTTCTTCTCAGTTGGTAAGGTAACCCAGAAAGAGTCATTTTCAACTATGACCCACACAAAAATAGAAAATACTTTTAAAATTCACAATATTATGAAGAACATTAGAACTGTAGATTATTGTTGTGAAGAGTGCCATAACAAAATTCTACCAGCTTCACTAAAATATGTTTCAGATAATGTAAAAATATTTACACTTTAACAGATTTAAAACAAAACTTTATTGCATCAGTAATAATTTTGCATAGAGGCTTCCTTGATGAGTGCAAATTGAGTAACAACTTAATTCTAGCTTTCTCAGTGTGAAAACAGAAACCTAGCAGAGAAGTCCAGTGGACCTAGATTTCTGGGTAAATTTCAGTAACTGGCTAGTAAATGCACTTCCTGGATGCCAGGAAAAAAGAAATACAGAGGACCTGAAGGACAATCTGGGAAAAGTACTGCAGCTGTTCAGCAAAAAGCAGTGCAAGCTCCATATGACTTCTAGTAATGTGTAGGAAAGTATAAGGCAACTGCACACATACGTGGTTAAAATAAAATACTGATGGAGTATATCAACTCAAACAATAAAAGTCTGGAAAAAATAGAAGAAGCTTTAAACAAATATTCAGATAAGGTATAAGGTGATAATACTGCAAAATTCTGAGGCTAAAATGAAGAAATGGCTGGCTGAATATGAAACTGCGTTTCAAAAATAATAGAATTAGAGGACAGAGCACGTAGGGGAATCCGGAGATATTCTGCTGTACCAGAGAAGCTGGAAAGAACAGACTGTATTAATTTTATGTAAGCACAAATAAGCACTTGAACTGATATTCCACAACAGGAATTATTAACTGAAAGAACATGTTCTGTGTATGCCCCAAACCCGACTGTGAGAAAGCAACCTAGACCTTTAATAGTAAAGATGCAATCTTAAAAGCAGAAGGAGTTCATTCTGACAAAACTGTGGCAGAAGGACAAAATACTAAAAGTGGGAGACAGCAGAGTGTTTGTGAAGAGTGACTACTTATTATACACCAGGCAAAAGAGGATAAAATGTATTCTATTATTCAAGGAATGTTGAGAAGCAGGTATGAGATTCAATTTGCTGTACCCAGTTGTCTTCAAAATATTTTTTTCCTGGAGGGACAAAATAATTTTTTAATGAAGTACATGCTAAGAAAGAAATGCAAAAGTTTGTCCAGCAAAGGATGAGCTGTGAGGTGGAGGAGATTCTGCTTCTTCTTCTTCTAGTACTGGGGACCACAGGGAGACTGTGCCAGTGAAACATTTTCCAGTGTTTTAATGGAAAGTGCTTGAGAGAAGGAAGAAAAGCACAAGAGTCAACTAGAAGAATCAACTGTTCATGGGAAATGAAGCAAATATGATATTTGGGAGATGGAGATGAATGGGAATAAAACAAGTAAATTGGAAACTGACAAATGTGGGATTTCAATGCAATAGTTATATTTATGAAACAAGACAGAACAAGAAAATCTGAAAATATTGAACTTTTCTGGACTTTGTTAAACTGGTGGGGGACTCTAAAGCATATTCCCTACTTCATGTCATTAATGTTTGGAAATATACTAAGGAGAGGGGAAGAGGAGGGAGAAAGTTAACTGTAATTAAGACAAAATGTTTTAATGGTACTATTTTGATAGTGCATGATTTTCTTTGCTTGCTGTAAGTAAAGTTTGCTTAGTTATGTTTAAGTGTAATGGGGTACTAATATAAATAGGTGTTCTTGTTTTTTTCTTTTTTGTAATTTCTCCCTTCTCTCTTTCTCCTTGTCAGTTTTAAGAAATGTAGGCACTGTAATTTGAAAAAAAAAGAAGACAAATCTGGTTAAAATAGCATGACAAAAGAAAAAAAAATTAGTGCACTTTCTCATTCTTGCATAGGGGAATGACTGGGTTAATGTCCTTAGCTTAATCTAGTAACAAGTTTTAAGAGAAAGCAAGTAAATAAGAACTGTATGCTGGTCGATTCTATATGTGGTTTGGCAATCTGATAAAGAAGAATGGCTTGCAGAAAATGTTTTCTGAAAACATTCAAGTGGTTTTCCAGCTGAGAGAGCTATAAAGATGCTACAAAGCAAGCCAGCACTTAGTAGCAGCACAGGCTGTACCATGCGTCTTAGCGTGGATAATCTTTCTTTTAGGTTATTTCAAGTCTATGTGTGTGGCTGTCAGCTTGGAACATTTGCTACTGTTAGGAAGGTAATACTTCAATATTTGAAGATATGCATGGTTTTGTATGTTATTATTAAGTTAGTAGGTTTTATTTATTTATTTTTATTTATTGCATTTGTTGACCAGGAAAGTCCACTGGGCCTAGAAGACCCCATTTTCAGTGGAGGCCCGGGAAGAAAAGCTCCACAAAATTAAAATTAACATACTTTTTTAAATTATTTTATTTTACATTTGTTTACTGGGAAAGTCTGACTGGAACAAGGCCCATTTAAAGCGGAGGCCCGGGAAGAAAAGCTCCATAACATAACAGTATAAATGCAACAAATGACAAAAAAAGATCTGTACAGAGGCATATATATACACTCGTCTTTATATGACAACACATAATCCACAAATGACAGAAAATTTCTCTACAGTGGCATATATACAATCAAGGAGATTTTTCGTATCTTAGTTTGATTTGAGCAAGCTTGGTATATAGATAGCAAAACTTTGAATTCTCTATTGGTAGTAAAAAACATAAAAATGAAGGAATGGAATCTGGAAAATAATGTATTTGGGAGATATGTCATAGCGTGAGAAATAGTTTCTGGATAGTAGTTCCTGATAGGGAGTATTTGAGTAGTACAAAATATATATATATATATATATATATATATATATATATATATATATATATATATATATATGCAAAAAATTTAAATACGATATTGATGCATAGAAATTACGATACAAGGTTGCAAATAAAAACACAAGTTTAACAGTGATATTTTGTTAATTACAAACAAAGGTCTTAATCTATGAGAGAGAAAGAAAGAAAGAAAGAGAAAGAAAGAAAGAAAAAGAAAGAGATAGGCTAGTACATAGGATGATTTAATATGAGAAGTTGCTATCACATGGGAGAAAGTGAATAGTAGAAATGGTAAAGTGTATGAAATGTCAGCTGTGAACAGGAAAGAAGAATGCAGAATATCGGAGTTAAAAACATGAGAATAGTTATAATAATGTGTAAGGTTCAAGCTGAAGAGTATGGTTATAAGGTGTAAAGCAGGTGGACAGAATGAGTGAGAAGTTAATAGGAGGTGACAGAGACAGGAAGCAGGTGACAGAAAGAGACAGGAAGGTACAGAGAAGAATAGTAGTAAGTTTTTAAAGATTGATAGTTGTATAGCAGGTAACAGAAAAAGATAGGAAGTAGGTGACAGAGACAGGAAAGTACAGAGAAAATAGTGGTAGGTTTTTAACGAAGCAGGTTGCATAAAGAGACAGGAAGGTAGAGCAGAGTAGTGGTAATTTTTTAAAGATAGAGATTCATATTCCAGAGTGGGAAATCAGGTGCTGGGATTTTTTGGTGGGGTACAGGAGCAAAGCCACTGAGAGAAAAAATTTAATTTAAGTGATTTTTTAAAGGAGGTCAGATTACTGATTGCTCTGAGTGATGGAGGAAGATTATTCCATAGCTTGGAGACAGCACAGGAGTACAGCATTTGGCCAGCTGAGAGTTTCGTTTCTCAATAGATAACAGCATTTTGTTTTTGGATCTGAGGTGGTGATTGGGGTGGTACATGGTCAGTATGGATGAGAGGGACAGCAGCTTTTAGGTTGGAAGATTATTTTGTGGGCTGTAGTTAATTGAAGGAAAGTAAGATGAAGGGGGGATTCTAGCCAATTTAGTTGAGGTGAGGAGCAGTGGTGGGTTGAGTATTTAGCATTTGTCGCAAATTTGGCAATTTTATTATAGGCGTCAAGCTTACTTTTTAGGGAGGATTGTAGGTTGGTGAGGATGGGAACACCATATAGCAGAGTTGGAAGTAGAAATTATGAGGCTAGGGCCTTTTTAGCAGTGAGACTAAGAAAATAGTTGTGTCTGTATAGGCACCTAAATTTTGATGTGTTTTTTTGATGTTGCTGTGGATTTGAAGGTCAAAAGTTAATTTGTCATCAATGATGACACCTAGCAATTTTGTACCAGGGGCAACTTTTATGATAGTGTTGTTGAGGGAGCTAACGGTAAATAGAGATTTGTCAGTGGGGTTAGCTTTTGTGGGGGTAAATAATATAAGTTTAGTTTTATTGGTGTTAAGGGCGAGGTGGTTCTGGGACATCCAGTGCTCAGTTGAGGTGAATGCTTCTTGGGTAAGATGCTGTAATTCGGTGAGGGAATTGGAGGAGTAGATTATTGCTGAGTCATCTGCAGATTGGATGACAGTAATATGAGTTAGAGTTTGATGAAAGTTGTTGACAAATATGCTGGAGGAGGGCACCCAGAACTGAACTTTGGGGAACTCCTGTATTAGCAGTAATGAAAGGGGAGGAGGAGTGGTGCCATTTGGTGGATTGCTGCCTGTTTTTGAAGTAGTTGGTAAACCATTGTAGGGTGGGGGGAGATAGACTAAGGTTATAGAGTTTGGTAAGCAGTAGTGAGTGAGAAATGGTGTCAAATGCCTTTGATAGATTGAGAAAGAGAGAGGAAACTAAGGAGCCAGCATAGCGAGCTCTACTTACAGTGTCTAAGAAGGAAATGAGGGCAGTGTTGGCGCTATGTCCGGGCCTGAAGCCATGTTGAGTAGGGAAAGCAGCTGGTGTTTTACTAGATGATTTATTAGCTGGGTATGGATATACTTCTCTAATATTTTAGAGATGGCGGAAAGAATGGCAATAGGACAGAAGTTTGAGATGTTGGAGTTGTTGCCACCTTTATGACGAGGAATGACAAATGCCTTCTTCCAAATATCTGGTATGCATGATTCTTGAATGGACCTATTAAGGAGGATGCTGATAAGATAAGCAATAGAAGGGGCTGTTAGTTGTAGGTATTCTGTGGGTAGACTATCCAGGGCATGTGTACAAGGTTTTAGTTTGTAAAGAAGTTTTTGAATGGTGGATGTGGGTATGGGTGATAGTGAGAAGATGGGTATGGGATTAGATGAATTTTGTGATGATGGTGGTACTTATGTGTCTGGGTTGATGGATGGAAAGGTAGTAAGTCTGGTGATGGTATCAATAAAGTATGCACTGAAGAGTGTTGCTAGCTCAGAGGGAGTTTTATCTGGGTTTGGACATGGGATATTGTTAGTGCCTGGGTGGAGTAGGGAATTAATAGCTCCCCAGAATTTCTTGGGATTATGTTTATGCTGGTCTTGAATAGCTTGGATGTATTGTTTTTTGTTTTTGGCACCTAAACATTTAGCCTGATAGTGAAGTTGTTTGTATTGCATGAGGTTGGAGGGTGTTTTTTTTTTTTTTGCCAGGCTTTCCAAGCTTTGTCCCTAGAGGACATGACTTGCTTTGTGGCTTTAGCCAGTCAACAGGCATGTTTTGATTTGACTCTCTTTTGTCTGAGGGGGGCAAGACTGTTTAGGGTTTTGAGAAAGTGGAATTAAAGAATTCCACTGCTTCATTGAGTGGAAGACAGTGTTAGTGGGCTCCAGTTTGTTTTCTGCAGGATGTCATTGAGGGTATTTTGGGAGAAATTAGACAAGTCTCTGGAATATCTATATTGGTGAAGGTTAGGTATAGATGTTTGCTTACGTATAATGAATGCTGGTGAGTGGTCACTGAGACTGTCAGGGAGAGTGCCTGAGGAAGAGATTTTGTTGGGATGAGAAACCAGGATCCAATCCAAGGTTGAGCCTTTATTTTTGTTTTTGTCAGGTCTGGTAATATCAGATATAAGTTGAGAATAATTGTGAAGGTTTATGTTTGTATAGGGATTATTATTGGAGGTGTCTAGCCAGTTGATATTGATGTCGCCTAGGATGATAGTTTTGTTTTGTATGTTGTGGCTTGTCCAGGCTAGAATGACTTTTAGAATAGGACAGTTGTTACCTGGGGGGATATATATAACTATGATGCAAAGGCTTTTGCAGTTATTAAGTTTGAGAAAAGTAACTAGTAGCTCGGCACAGGGGAAATGGGGAATTGGCTTAGAGTATGGAATGACTGTATAGGTGCTTGGGAGCAGTAAGGTGACACCTCCACCTTTTTGTGGAGTGTGTCAGATCTGAGGCAGGAGTAGTTTGGGGGTAGAATTTCTGAATCTTTAATATATGGCTTTAGCCATGTTTCAGTAATGGTGGTGAAATCTGGTTTATGTTGACTTAGCCAAGCATGAAGGTGGAGGATTATTTTCCTAATGGCCTGGAGATTAACAGTGGTGAAGTTTAAGCATTTAGAATAGTTGGGGGAATTGTGCGAGGGGGGAGAAGGGTCTGGATTTAGGTGTATATCACCACAAAGGGCTAAGTTACTGTGATTTGGGAAGTTGATAGGGGGGTATTAGTTTTTTTCTGTTGCTTAAGTTTTTGTGGTCAAGGTGATAAGGAGTGGTATATTGTGTGGAAAGCAGGATTATTTTCTTTAGTAGGATTTGATTAGTTTGATACAGACTACAGCAGATAACAGTGTAGGTAGGGAGGGTATGATAGTGGGTTGATATGGTGAGGGATGAAGATGGGTCATGTGAAATGATGATAGTCTTAGAAGGAGAGAGAGGTGGATAGTGAGTATGGGGAGAAAGAGGTTGAATGCTAGAGACATAGCTGTGTACTGTCCAAATGTGGGAGGCTGAGATGAGTGTTGATGAGTGTGGGTGAGAGAGGGGTGAGTTGGTTGGCTAAAGGAAGTAGAGGCAGTGCAGAAGTATGATTGTAGGAATGAGTAAATGGTTTATTGAAAGTTGGTTATTGTTAGTTGCGTATGGGGATAGGTGGAGAAAAAAGGAGTGGAGTAGAGTTAGTAAGTGAGGTGAGACAGCTTGTGGGACGTTGCTAGGGGAGGAATTGGGAGGTGATGTAGGTTAGAGGAAGGGAGTGTGGGATGGTAATTAGGAGGGCTGTGATTGGGATTGGGTTATTTGAGAAGTACAGGAGGTGACAGTAGGTGGAGGTGTGTGATTGGGTGGGGGGGTGTGGTAGGGTTAGGTATGAATGTAACTGATATGAGGGTGGGTGGAAATGGGGGCAAGTTAGGGGAGCGAATGGAGCAGGGCTAGCCCCCACTTGAAGAGAGAAGAGTGCACAAAAAACAATCAGGAAGGAAAATGATTGCAAAGTCTTATATCATGTAGGTGGGTATTGTTTATCAGAGGATGTGGCTGGTTAGCATTAAATTGTTAGAAAGCCAGTATACCATGATTTAAGGCTGGCTTATGCTGCCATCTAGTGGTGTAAGAGGGAAACAACAAAAGCAGGTACAGCTACGGGGATAGTATGAGAGGAGAACGTATATAGAAAAGCTACAGGGAGGTAAGATGTCCCCGGGGTTCAGTCAATCCGCAAGTGTGCTAGCCCTTACAATTAAGACAAAAAAAACATAAATGGGATATTAGGGGTGTTTTTTTGTTTTTAGGGCTTTCAATAAAACAAAACATTTTGAAAGATGTGACATAGGCTGAAATGCAGGTGGCAAGAAACAGCTGGATAACAGATTAACCTGCCCAACAGTATATGCATGTAACATAAAGTCTGGAACTAGACATTTAACAAAAAAACTGTTATATATAAAAGGTGGGAATAATAACTTTTGAAGAAAATTATGCTTTCTGTAATGTGTTTAAATGTGAATATGTATCAGATGCATACAAAAAAGAAAGAGTAGTGAATTATATTAAAAATGTAGAGTGCAAACAGCTGTGGTACAGGAGACACACTGGAAAAGAACCGAACATGTGAATTTGATAAAGGTTTTCAGGATGGTTATTCAGCGGAATACCTAGGGCAAAGGAAAAGGGGATTACTTATATTAGTTGCAAGAAGAGCTCCAATAGTGATAGAAGAAGATAGTAGTGGTAGATTTCTAGTACTAAGGTGCTATTGGCAAGGGCGGATGATTACACTGGCATGTATTTATATTCCACCGAAAACTGCTATAACAGAGCCTAAGAAAATTATGGGAGAAAAAATAAGCTTTCAACAAGGAATATTACTTATAGGTGTGGACTGGAATGTGATCTGTATCAGTGAAGATGCGTCCGGGTGGCTCAAAAGGGAAAATATAAAAAGGAGGGTAGATTTTTAAAGAAATTTATGAAAATATTTTGCATAGAAGATGTGAATTCAGTATAGGAGTTCTGAGTGAATTTACATATTATTCCCCAAGATACAGAAACTGGGCTAGGCTAGACAGAATTTACATTTCACAGGAACATGTGTATTTAATTGAAGGTTTTGATATGATGCACCCAGTAACTATTTCAGATCATGTGCAAATAAAAACTAAAATAAAAACACAGGTGAAATAAAAATGAGACACTGGTGGTTTCCCACCTATCTGTTGAAAAGAGAGGAATTTAAAGATTGGGTAGTGGAAAATATTTAGGAGCTATTAGAGCAGATAGAAATTTCTTCTGAAAATATAACTACAGAGTGGGATAAGATTAAAGTGAGTTTAAAATAGTGTGGAAATAAAAGAAATAGAGATATGGTTAAGAAGTAACAAGAATTATGTAGAGGGACTGACAAATGTTGAAGTATTACAAAATAGGGGGAATCGCACAGAAAAAGAAGAGGAGCAACTGCAGCATGCTAAACAGAAAATAAGGGATTACCTCAAAAAAGAAAGATTGGCAACTGTTTTTTAATAACTCTAGAGCACAAAAAGTTTTAGCACAACTACTCAGGCAACAGAAAGAAGAAAGGGCTGTCACCATGCTTAGGGAGCCTATAACAAGGAAGATAACAAGAGATCCTGTAGAAGTATTAGAAATATTTTAGAAATTCTATGAAAGTCTGTATAAAGCACAGAGATATGGATATCAAGAAAAATTACAAATGGAGATGTTTATAGAAGAATTAAATATACCAAGGTTAGAGGTAGATGAGGCTCAATTACTAACAGTTAGGATAGTAGGAGATGAGATAAAAATGGTGATGTATAACCAATCTACAGGAAAGTCCCAAGGAATAGATGGTATTCCTGTGGAACTTTGGAAGCTAGGCGGGAAAAAACTATAAAGATTTGGAAGATTTTGTTAACAGTATCTTAAGAGGAGGAGAAGTACCAACAACCTATAAGAAAGCAATGGTAGGTGTAATACCTAAAGAGGGTAAGGATCCATCAGATCCAGCTTTATACTGGCCCATTTCAATGTGAAACCATGATTGTAAAGTGTTCATGTCTATGATGGCTAAAATAATGGAAAAAGTGATTCCAAAATTGATAGATCTGGATCAGTGTGGTTGTGTGGAGGGGGGGGGCAAACATTTGACAACATTAATAGAACACTGATGAATGAAAGGGAAGCATAATTAAGAAAATACCACTGTTGTAGGTGGGTCTTGATGCAGAGAAAGCATTCGACAGAGGAAGCTGGGAGCTTATAAGCAGGACAATCAAAGCATTTGCATTCCCTGATAAAATTATAAGGTTGATTAGGAGGATATATGAGAGATCTGAGGTTAAATTTAGAGTGGATGGTGTCCTCTCTGATAATTTCTGCTTGAGCAGAGGAACAAGGCAGGGTTGTCTTCTTTCTACTTTGTTATTTGCATTACATTTAGCATCACTGGCAAAAAAAGAAGGGCCTCAGAAATTCAAGGATGTAATTGGTATGTCAGTCAAGAAAATTGGCTCTATTTGCAGATGATATTATTTTATACCTGACAAAACCAGAAAGGGACATTACAGTGTTGTGGAACATTTTGAGACAGTTTCACAGCTTTTCAGGACACAAAATCGATGAAGCTAAAACAAAGGCAATAGTGGTAAATTATGTAACCACAAACAAATTGGTTCAGAAATATGCATATTTATGGAGGCATGATAAAGGGAAGTATTTAGGAGTATAGATTAAAAATGTTTCCGGTGTGGGAGCTAAGGATATGTGGGAAGAGATTAAACAAAAGATAATACAAAAACTGAGAAAATGGAAGCTCTGTTATATGGATATCGATAGTAAGATACAAGCAGTTAACATGTTTTTAGTTTCTTTAGTCTTATACACAGGTCAGGCATATTTTTGTCAACCAGAAGTGAAGTTGTGGATAGGGATAGCGATTAAAAAAGAGTTGAAAGATTTTATCCGGGAAGGGAAGATGGAAAGAGTCAAGTGGGGTAAGCTGATTCTTCCAGTAGAACAAGACAGACTGGGATTACCCTATTTGAAGGGGTATTTCAGAGCAACATGTTTAAGGTTCCTACACGTAGCACAAGCAGAAAACTATAATTCAAAAGTGGAAAGGTATGATGATGAAAGTGGGGAAGCTTAAGACACAAGGAGAGACTTGGATTTTGTATGCAGACCTGTAAGGAGAATAACAATAATTATATAGAATATTATATTCATAAAGTAGTAGAAAATGGTCTAAGAACTAAGCCAATATGGGAATGGAGAAAGAAAATTTTGCTGATAGGAATGACTGTAATTAGGGATACAGACAATAGGCAAGAGGGGGATAGAATTTATTGTAGAAAACTAGCAAAGGAACCAATGTATTGGGAACAAATAACTAAAGAGAGAAAGGTAAGGAAATGGGAAGACGTCAAAAATTTATTTGGACTGCAGGTCAGAGATTGCCTTCCCTATCAAGGAATGATATCAGAGTACAGGCAAAGAGAAAGAAATAGGGGGGTCCTAAACAAAAGACAAGCAGTGGTAGTGTTTTTGGTAGAATCTAGAACAGAAGCTTCCATTAAAAAAGAAATAATTAGTAGAGCATATAAAATTTTGCATGATAGCTATAAGAATCAATCAGATGAGGTTAGAAAGAATTGGGAAGAGAGAATGGATAAGCAATTCACAAATAAACAATGGGGGAGATGTATGATTGTCTCCCAAATATGCAACAAAGTCTAGAAGATTTAAGATATTTGCTTGGAAGTTTTTACATAAGCATTTTTGTAACCCAAGTAGACTCCAAAGTGAATTTTTCCTCAGGTAGGCAGTAAATGTTGGAGGTGTGACAGGGAAAAAAGAGGTAATTGGGAACATATTTTCTAGGAGTGTAATGAGTTAGCAGACTTAAGATTCTCTACAGACTGCTCTGTCAATGATACTGGGTGAGCAAATTGATGTAACTAACAAAATGTTTGTTTTTTGAGCTATGATACAGAACTGGAATTGCCTAGACATAGTAAGGCCCTGTGGGTAGTATATCATTTTTTCGATTTCTTCACCTGGAGCAACGAGCTAACCTCAGAGCTAAGTACATGAAAGAGAGGACCTGAGATCACCTGTGATTTACTGCCCCATATTTCTTCATAAATGTCCAGTTTTGACATCTAGCTATTTGTTTATGTCCGTTTTCTTCCAAATAATACAATAACTGGGACAATGTAGCATTGCTACAAATGACAACTAAACTAGTTTTATATATCTTATCATGTCAGGAGAGAACTAATCCATTCCAATTCACCCACAGAAATTCTTCTAAACAGATAAAATCCTTGATTCACTTCTTAATTTTCTTCTTCTTGGCTACATTAACAGGAACCAGAACTGACTGTTGTAGATAAAGCAGACATGGAGTCAGGTGCCAGTGTAAAATATGTATCCTCTGTTCCAAATCCAGTCCCAATGTCTTTCAAATCTGTATTTTTTTTAGGTTCCACATCAGCTTCTCAAAAGTGTCCATCCAGGGCTTATAAAATGATTTCTTCAGTCAAACACCCAAAATATCTTCCTTCTTCCCATTAACTCCATGCTTTAACCTAGCTTCTTCCTTATCCATTGGGGTGATTTCCACCATTTCCATTTTTTCTTCATTCACCTTAAAGCCAGAAAACTACTCAGATTCTCTCAATACACCATACATTATTTCTGTGTCTTTCTCAGCTTTTCCAAGCTCAAAATAATGTCATCTACATATAAGGTTATCTTTAGCACAATACTTCCCCACTGATATCCTCTTACCCTAAGGTCCTCTTCTCACTAGAGAGAGGTTCAAGCTGTACTGCAAAAAGTTGTGGCAGTACAGGACATCCCTGTCTTGTACCACTTGTTAGTTGAAAGCTAAGAGAGAATTCCCCCACAATTTTCACCTGTAAGCTAGTTCCCTAATATATTCTTTGCAAGATCTGTGTAAATCTCAGTGGAAATCTCATATGCCTCATCACCTCAAACAAAAATTTCCCACTCAACTCTGTCAACTGCCTTTTCATTGTCCAGGGCTAACAGTGCTACCTCTCTGTTTATTTTCTATTTACCCTTTACTGCCATTAAAAATCAATTAATATTGTCAAATGTCCTCCTCCTTTGTATAAAGCTATATGGATCCACATTTATAAAGCAAGACAAAATATTACCCCGGCTAGTTTCCATTATTGTCAGTAACGGCTTAAACTTGTAATAGGGTAATAAGAGCAAATATACTGTGAATTCCTACCTTCCTTTAGCATGACCTCAATAATTCCTTCTTGCCAAGGGGGGCGTGGGGCTTCTTTCTTTAAAATCCTGTTGAAGAGCCACTTCCACACCATGACAGTTCTGTCCTCTGTCATTCTCCAAACTTCATTTGGAATACCATTCCCTGACTGCTGATTTCCCTCTCATTTGCAACATAATCAGCATCCTAATCTCATTCTTTTTAATATTTGCCCGACTGTGATACTTACCTCCAAAGGAATATCCTGTAAATAGTTAATCATCTCTGATTTGTTATCTTCTAGTGGAGGCACTCCTTTGTACATGCTGTCAAAATAGTTAACAAACTCCCTCATTATTCCCTCTTTCTTCTTCTGTCAGCCTCTCCCCATTCACCATCTTCCCTTTCCCAATAGATCTTTCTGTTGTTGCTGCTGTCAGTCTGACCTCGAATGCCCTTGTAATAGTAGTGCCTCTCTCTCTTTCTAAGAACCTTTCTCTGTATCAACTAACTCGCTTTATTTTGCTTTCTAATTTCTTAAGTCTCATCTAGAAGTACGCATTTAACTACTGTTTATGTGTAGCAACCTATAACTCTTTGTTTTATACTTATTCATAAAATAGTGTATGTCATAATCGCTATAACCAATGTAATTTTTCCAAAGTGTATTCTCGTTGTCTATTTTATATTTTAACATTCTCTGTATAAAAACAATATTTTTGTGGAGCTTTTCTGCCTGAGCCTCCACTGAAAAAAAGCTTCTGACCCAGTGGACTTTCCCCTATCAACAAAATGTCAATAAATAAATAAATACATAAATATAGCTTGTCTGACATAATTCCATTACTGCAGTACTGTGAAGTAAAATTCTGTCATCTTCTGATTTTTGCATTTCAGCTAAGCTTTCCCTGAGCTTACTTTCCTGAGCAAGGTCTAGACCTCCCTTGTGCAACTGAAGATCTGTTATAGTCTGCATCGACTTTTCTCTCATAGGATTGTAGGATCATAGGAAGTTACTAGGCTAATGACCCTATGGCCCTTACAAGCCTAGCCAAGTTCTTACCCTTATCTCCATGATCAGCACCTATTGTCCCTCTCCAAGAGGGACAACAGGTGGAGCCCCCGTGGTGAATTTACAGTCACCCATCTAATTGTCCAGATTGCGTTTGAAGAGGGCCAGTGAGGTGCTCTGTTTGATATGAAGTGGAAGTCTGTTCCAAAGTTGTGGTAACCTCTGGGAGACAAATCTGTCCCTTCAGCAGATTTTATTAATGTCACATACCAGTTTAAGGTCTTTAGAGCAAGTAACCCATGTACCATTTGACTTTCGGATATGAAGCATTTCCAATAAAGCAGGGTCAGACATTGCCTTGTATGCAAAGCAGAAATCACTTGCGAGTAGTCTAGTCTGTGTGAAACACAGCAAAGTGACAGTGATTTCAGATGCTCCCCATAAGACAGATGGTGAAGACATTGAATTTTCTTTGTGAGGAACATTTGTGGTTTCTCCAATTGCTGCAGGTGCTTAGAAAGCTATATACCAAAAGGGGCATTGTACTCAATTATTGGCCTGATGACAGAAGATTACAGGGAGGTAATAACTTTTTCCTGGAGGCAATGCCCTTACTTATGAGATTAGCAATATAGAATGCCTTCTTAGAGACATGATGGTCAAAGGTAAGGTTGTATCAACCTTTGTGCCCAGGTCTCTCATCACTCCGTGCATACTTAAGGTGTTGCTATTAATGTGATAGTTAGCAGGAACATCACTTTTCCCAAAAGGAATGATATTACATTTTTTGCATTGAGTTTAAGGCCATGACTTTGACACCAATCATTTGTTTGTGTAAGACCCTCTTGTAGGATGTTGACATAATTTGGGAGATTCTATGACTGCTCCCAGTTTGCAGTCATCAGCAAACTTTGTCAGCCACAGACCTTTAGTTTTTGCTTGTACTTCAAAGGAATAGATTCCAAACAGTAGAGGTCCCAGAACTGATCCCCGTGGAACACCACTAGTTACAGGTCTGCTGCTGGAGGTAGATTCCCCTATTTTGACTATGTGAATTCTATCATTAAGCCAGTTAGTGACCCATCTAATGATAGAAGGGTTGATGCCTAGTTGGGTGAGTTTGTCAATGATGCCTGAGTGGGGGATAGTGTCAAATGCCTTTGCTAAGTCCAGGTATGCTGTATACAAAGATTTCCTCTCATCCAGGGCCTTGGTGACTGTCTCAAAGAAGTCCAGGTTTAACAGGCATGAATCTCCCTTTAACAAATCCAAACTGAGTAGAGTCAAGTGTTTGGAGATTACCTATATCTTTGTTGATCAGGTGATGATTCTCTCCATGGCCTTGCAGTTAAGGCTTGTCAGGCTAATAGGTCTGTAGTTCCTGGGATCAGTGTATGCACCACCTTTGTGCAAGGGAATAATGGTGGCTGTTTTCCATTCAGCTGGTAATTACACTATAATTGAAAAGCGTACCAAATGGTGTTGCTAATTCATGCTGGAGTCCATGTAGGACACAGCCTGGGATGTTATCAGGTCCCATAGAGACTGTGTTTTTGGATTTAGAGATGGCATTTACGATTTCTCTTTAGAGATAAAAGGTAGGGGACAGTTCATGTTGGAGTCCATGTAGGACACAGCCTAGGATGTTATCAGGTCCCATAGAGGCTGTGTTTTTGGCTTTAGAGACAGCATTTACAATTTGCTCTTTAGAGATACAAGATAGGGGACAGGTGGTAGGGATGTCATGGGGTACATGTGACAGGGACAGGGGAGTGAAGTTTTCACAGAACCTGTTGGATAACATGTTAGCTGTGCCCACAGGCTCAGTCCATGTGGTATCATTAATTACCAGTTCTGCACAAATCTGGGTCTTTCTTTTTAGGTTACAGATGTAACTATAGAATGCCTTATGGTTGTCCTTTGTTGAGGAAGCTGATTTGGACTCAGTTTGCTTTGGAGGACTTTACAAGAAGTCTTATTTGCTTGTTTAAGCTGAGGAGGGAGTATTTCCAGTTTATTAGGGCCAGCTCCCTCTTACTCTTATTGTAAAGCCTGTTAATGGCAGTTGTCCAGCAGGAAGATTTGCTGTTCCTTGAGGAGCTTGTTTTGGTCCTATCAGGTATGACCAAGTCAATGCAGTAATACATCTGTTTGTATAAAACTTTGGTGTAGAGCTTGGCATAGTTGCCAGTTCCATCTGAGAGAGGAGGTGCAGAGAAGCTATTTATACCATCCTGTAAGAGGTTATAATCTGCTTTGCTTAAGTTTTTTTAGTTTAGTTGCTGCTGGAGTGGGGTTAGATGTGATAGTTACTTCGAGTGAGACCGATTTGTGGTCAGATCTCACCAGGGAGGATCTCCCTCTGCCTCTCTAATTTTAATAATTCCTGTATCTGCATGTATAACTAACTTTACCTGGCTCAAGACGGACATCTAGGTCATCTCATTTTTAGCCATTACACTATCTATTATGTCCTTTATCTTAATTTTAAACCTCTCCTTGTTCAACTGATTTGTAGGAACCTCCAGTGCCCTTCAAATACCTTGGAGGGGCCAATCCCATACAGGGCCTTATCAATGAGTGATATGAGTACAGCAATGCAGCCACATGTATATGCTGCTTTGTTTTCATTAGTCTTTAGTCATATAGAATTAGTCTAACCTAGACCACTTTATCTACTTTGCATTGAAATGGGTAAAACCACACTACATTCTTTAAGTGGCAAAATCCTCATGCATCACCTAGTCCCTATAACTCCAGTTTTCTTTTTATACCAGTCTCCTTCCTTATTATCATACTCCTTCCTTTCCTTTTAGAAGTCTCTCCTAAGTTTAATATCAAATTCTGGCCACCTACATACATTAGCAATCCTTCTTGAAGGTCTGTTATTTTTAAGAAAGTATCCCTTAATCATTTCATTTTCAAACATGGGGGATCATATATGAAGTCCACAGTAATCTGCCTGTTTTTATATCATCCTTTCCCACCAGTCATCCCTTCACATCAGTTAATGCTTCCTTTTCAGCCAGATTCAGTCTTTCTTGTGCTAGTAAAATAACCTTGTTCATAGGTTCATAGGTAGGTACTAGGCTATCTGCCCGAGGGCATTTATAAGCATAGCCAGAGTGTATCGGCTTTCGCCACCCCATTGATTAATTAACTGATCCTCTGTCAAGCAGAGCCAATGAAGTGATCCCAGGGGTGTAATTTCTGTTACCCATCCACTCGTCAAGGTTTCTCTTGAAGAGTGTTAGTGAGGGGCTCTGCCTGATGTAATTTGGAATTTTGTTCCATAGCATGGGGAGTCTGTGACAGGAATCTATCCTTCCAGCATGTTCTATTTATTGTTGTGGCGAGGTTTAGCTCACTAGAGCCCGTGGCTCGTAGTGACTTGGATTTCCTTAGGTGGAGCATGTCCATCAATTCTGAGTTGGACATAGCTTTTTGTAAGTCAGGCAGAGATCACCTCTGAGTAAGGGATATGCCACTGAGTACAGCCAGAGTTTTTTCAGTCGGGCTGCATAGGACATATGTTTGAGGCCAGTAATCCTCTTGGTGAGGTACTTTTGTGGTCTTTCCAGCTGTTGGAAGTGTCTTGTGAGATATATCCCAAATGGGGCATTGTACTCTATGACGGGTCTAATGAGTGACGAGTAGAGGGGTACTATAACCTCTTTATTTCTAGATGCGAACCCTTTAGTAATTAGATGGGCCACATAGAAGGATTTCCTAACTACTTTGGCAATATGATTGTCAAAGGAGAGATTACTATCTACCTGGGTCCCCAGATCTCTTATTACCCCTTCTGTATTAAGGGGGCTGCCACCTATGTGGTAATTCGTGGGTGTTTTGTTTTTCCCAAATGGGATGACTATGCATTTTTTGGCATTTAGCATGAGGCCATGACTTTGACACCAGGTGTCCGTCTCAGTAAGGCCCTAATGGAGGATGTCTGTGTCAGCCGGAGAGTCAGTTATGGCTCCCAGTTTGCAGTCATCTGCGAACTTGGTTAGCCATAGTCCTCCTGTTGTTTGCCTGTACTTCTGAGAAGTATATGCCGAACAGTAGGGGTCCCAGGACTGAGCTTTGCGGGACACCACTTGTGACTGATTTAGATTCGGACCTGGAGCCTGCTATTCTTACCGTGTGAGTTCTGTCTGTAAGCCAGCTGGCAACCCATCTCATGACGTTAGGGGTTTATGTTCAGGCTGGTGAGTTTTTCTGTAATACCCAATTGGGGAATGGTGTCAAAAGCGTTGGCGAGGTCAAGGTAGGCTGCGTGAACCACCTTTCCCTCGTCTATGGCCTTGGTGACTGTCTCGAAGAAGTCAATCAGGTTTAGTAGGCATGATCTGCCCTTAACAAAGCCAAACTGGGTCGGGTTAAGTGTTTGGAGGTTCCCAATGTCTTTGTTAATGAGTTCCATGATGATGCGCTCCATAGCCTTGCAGACCAGGCTAGTCAGGCTAATGGGGCAGTAGTTACCAGGGTCAGTTGTGGCCCCTCCTTTTTGGAGAGGAATAACCATTGCTGTGCGCCATTCTATGGGCATGTAGCCTGTGGAGAGGCTGAGGTTGAACAGCACATTTAGGGTGGGGGGTTAGTTCATTCTGAAGTTCGTGCAAGACGCAGCCTGGGACACCATCTGGTCCCATTGACGCTGTGTTTTTGGCTTTTGAAAGGGCTGTTTTCACCTGTGCGTCTGTGATTTTTGGGACACTACCCTTTTCCGGTTCTGTTGTGGGCCCTTTTGGAGGTGAGAGGGGGGTGAAGTTTGCACTGAGTCTATCTGCCAGGATGTTTGCAATATCAGTAGGTTCAGTATGCTTTGTGCTATTTTGCACTAGTTCAGTGCATATCTGCGAGTTGCCACTTAGATTCTTAACATAGCTAAAGAAGGCTTTGTGGTTATCTTTTGAATCCTTGGCTATTTTTCTTTCAAAGTTAGCCTTGGATGATTTCTTCAGGGACCTTAGTTTCTTACTGATGCAGATCAGGGATGTCTTTCCTTCTTGGGATTTGCTTTTTTTCTGAACTAGTTTCCTCCTCCTATTGTACAGCCTGTTTATTGCAGGGGTCCACCAAACTGGTTTCTTTCTCTTAGAGGAGTGAGTCTTGGTTTTGTTAGGGATGGCACGATCCATGCATCCTTGTAGGTGCTCACAGAGTGCATTTGTAAAGGTTTCTGCATCTTGGGCAGCGTTATAATTTAGCGTGGGGGCTGTGAAACTTACCACCTCTGTCTTAAGTAAAGTGAAGTTTGCTTTAGAAAAGATTTTTTACTGTGGTTTCCTTAGCTGGGGGTGGTGGTGGGATGTGGACATCCAGAGTGATTAGTTTTTTATTATGATTATTTATGATTGTTTATACAGGTGCCACATATTATTATTTGATTGTTTATACAGGTGCCACATAGCACCTGTATAAACAGACATAGCTAAAACATGAGTACCTCTCCTTCCTAACTTGTTGTTCTCTTTAGCAACCAGATACATCTCCTGTCCATCCATCCTCGACCCCTTTTTCCCATTTTAAACATGGGGACAGGGTGTCACTTCAGGGGCAATCATCTCGAGCCAAGGTTTACACTGCCGAGTGGCTAGCCCTGCCACGGTCATTCATTCATACCACTCACTTGCGCACACACACACACACACACACACACACACACACACACACACACACACACACACACACACACTCACCTACGGCCAATTTTAGTGTGTCCAATCCACCTACTGCATGTCTTTGGAATATGGGAGGAAACTGGGGCACCCGGAGGAAACCCACATGACCACAGGGAAGACATGCAGACTCCACACAGAAGGCACCCCAACTGAGAATGGAACTGGAGAACCTCTTTCTGTGAGGCGACAATGCCACCCTACAAATACATCTTTTATATGGTCACAAAAAGACCATTATCTCTCAGGGCTAGGTTTACAATTTGCTCCTTTTAACTGAACTAGTTAGTCCATTACATCCCATGTAAAGTGATTGATTTAAATTCTCATATATCTTTCATGTTAATTTGCTACCTGCATCGACTAATCTCATCACTTCCTTGCCTCCTACTGAATTAGGTCCATAGCTAAAAATATATAATTTCGCCTCCAAATTATTATTCTGCAATATACCCTTCTAACTCTGTCTGGCACAAGTCTCCTATCCCTTCCTTGCTTGCTTGTCGCAACACTCCAACATGCATTTCCTCAAAAGAGTTACATACACTAAGAAGACCGACCACAGCATTAGATTTAACAGATTTATTTTAACACTCCCTTAAGTAAGTCACAGACCTGGTGGAGGGTGGTAGGACTACTGTGATTTCATTCTGCACCTCAGCATCAGTAAGATAAATTTTTATTTTAGACTGCGAAAGTGAAAGACTGTACTAAGGAGGCCAGCGATTGTGATGCAGTAGCCTGTAGTGGATGCAGAATTGGTTAAGAAGACAAGAACTTTTATAAATGTAGAGGCTGGTTTGTTTTAGACGCAGTGTTGTTCATTACAGAGCTGGAGGAGAATGAAATGGCTTGCCCTAATTAAAACTTAGAGTACTTATTATTTGTGAGGTGAAGAAACTAGAAAGGGTTGGAAGAGCATATCTCATTGCAGAAGTTACTTCATCAAAACAGCCTTGGTTTTAGAAGGGAAGACATGGCTGATAGTGTGCAGTTTACATTAATGCAGAGTTTACTGTGCATTTGGTCAGTGTTATAGGAGAAAGCATGAACCAGGTTGAGCACAGAATAAGGTATACATTTACAACTTAAGATGGAGGTTAAACTTTCTGACCAGGAAGTAATAACTTCACTGTGGCATGAATAGAAAAGGCATTGTCTTAGTCCTGTCAAAAATAATTTTCAGTGTAACTACCTGTTTGTTTTGATTTATGTTCACTGAGGTTATATCATTAGTTGCTGAGTAATCAGATATACACTCTGTAAGATTATGTGCTCAGGGTTAGCAGCTATGAGAGGTGTGCTAAAATGGTGACCAGAAGCAGATCAAAAATAAATTCTTGAAGTACACCAAATGCTGGGGAACAATTTTTGAAAGGTTATACTGAGACTGAAATTGAAGAATTTGTGTAGCAAGTACTGTTTAGTTTTAGACCTTATCTGGGAAGATTAGAGAGGAGTATTAGCCAGCTAAGTCAAATCTCAGTGAACAAGGCCACCATCATCCACTGCTCCACATTCATACTTGATCAAAGCTCAGTAAATAAAGCCACCGTCAGTCCACTGATCCACTTTCATATTACATCAAAGCTCAGTAAACAAAGCTATCATCAATCCACTGATCCACTTTCATATTAAATCGAAGCTCATTAAACAAGGCCACCATCAATCCACTGGTTCACGTTCATATAAACCAAGTCATTTTGCAGATAGAACAACTGTGGTGCTGTGTCTCGATCAAAACAACTTGCTGCTTACTGCTAAGTAATCCTTCATTTTTGTGGAAATCACACTTTAATTTAGCAATACAGAGCAGTAGGAAAATGAAGCTCTGATTATTGATTATTGGCTTCTGAGGGTTGGTCCAGTTTTGGGAAAGGTAAAATAGTATTTGCTACCAAAGGTTTGGGAATAAATCACTATAGAGAAGTATTTACAATGTGACATAGTAAAGGGAGAAGAAATGTTTCAGGCACTAAGAAATGTAAGATTGAAACTATCAGGACCAAGCCTATCATGGGAAATGAATCCTGTATTTATTCTGTTAACTGTTTAGATCTTCATCGGGTGAAAGTTAAATCAAGGAACGTGAGCTGGAGAGAATAAAACTTCCAAAATGCATAATCTGTAAAATTAAAATACTCAAGCAGTAGCTAGTACAGAATAGTCAGGGCATTTGTTCAACAACAGGTTAAGGATAATTGGATTTTACATCAAAAGGCTCTCTGCAGTGAGCTAGATGGAGACCTTCTTCTTGAGGACCTTCTCTTCAGCAATTTCTTTCATTCTCTGCACTTGGAGGCACACATGCTTCACATCAGCACATACCATGGTACCACATGTTATCACTAGATGGATGCTCACATCCATACTGTTTTACAATGTGTGCAGTTTGAATTTTGGTCCTAGTATGTCTTTCTAGAAAGTTCTCACACTTGATGCCAAAAAAAGTCAAGCCCAGTAAGTGCTGTTAAGATTGGAAGATCGAGTACATTGCGAAAGACTTGCAGAAGTACTACAGATTCAGTCTGCTATGAGATGAAAGAGGTGACAAGCCCAAACTGTAGCTTAACACAGGCAGGATGGCATTGTTGGAAGATGTCAAACATTGGAATTAAAAGAGGGCCCACTGCCCAGTCCTGGTCAAGAGCTGGAAAGAAGGGAAACAGAAAGAGAATAAGAGAACAGGCAATAGTCAGAGTCTCCACCATCAAATATCCAGTGTTTTAGTGGTCTTATTACCATGAAGGCAAGTGACAGATCTCATGCCCATAAATGTCTGGCAAGCAAGAAGAAAGCAGGAGATGTACTCCCAGTCTACAATTCTGAAGAGTATATCCCAGAATTAAACTGTCATACCTCCCTCATCAGAAGATATGACTGATAAGCCGGGTCTATATCACTTCGACGAAATGGCAGAAGTTGGAACACCATATGTTCAAACTTCTAACCTCAAAGTATAAAACAATCGAAGGCTTAGAACAGTGATTTTTTTTTCCCAGGGGAAAAAAATTGCTGTTCCAAGAAACACAAGCACACCAAAAAAAAACAGCAATCCACACACATACACTTAAAATCCTACATCTAACCCTACACTAAACTGTATGTACACTGCTATCTATCCACTTACCTTAACCCAAACCCTAACCCTAAGGTCTGTCACTATTGCGCACACACCTGACTCGCGCCCTAACCCTAACTCACCTATCCTGCCCTAACCCTAAAGTCTGTCACTATCGCACACCCACCTCACCCACGCCCTAACCCTAACTCACCTAACCCGCACCCTAACATCCACACAATTACCTGAACCAGACCCGTAACTTTCCACACAGTGCTGAAAATAGCAAAGCCACAGAATCGGCCCACCAAATTCTTTCCCTGGGAAAGAATTCGGTGTTCTGCGGCTTCGCGATAATCAGTTTTCGAACTTCACAGTTCGAACATATGGTGTTCAAACTGCTGAAGTTTCGACGAACTGATAGGAACCCGATAAGCCTATGTGTGTGAAGTGAGCCTTTAATTCACCGAATGGGTGACTTGAAGTTGCTGTCAGGCTCAGGGAGCTTTCTTCTCTTGCCTTCTCCCCCACACACTTGTTTTGCTAACTAGAAATGAAGTTGATTCTTCTGCCCCTTCTGTATGTGCTGGCTTCGCTGTCATACCCATGGCATTAGACCTGCTTACCTTGTTCACTGCATTCTGGGGTACGACCAAACAGGTATAGTACATGCTGTTAGGTAATATAGCTTGAGGTCTGTGCAGGACACAGTACAATCCACTTGAATGTGAGTGAAGTCTTTTGATACACATGTACCTCATTTTAACTAATTTATTTATTATTAGCCATGTAGATGAACTGGTCCGTAGGCCTGATTCAGTCATGACCCAAACAGGAAGTAGTCACAGTAACAATCTGATGACAACTCTAATGCAGTTGAGATTGTTTTTTTTTTAAGAGATGAAAGTACTTATTGAGTTTGTATTGTTCTTTTATTTAATAAACAATTTTGATAATATTAGTTTGTTAGAATTTTGTCTCCTCTGCTTTATCCTTTATTTTTTGAGTTTTGTTAATTTTTTTATTAAAATAATATTAAGAAGCATTGTGTTTCATTTTTGGATAGTCACAATAAAATACCCAATTACAGAGTTTTCCAATAAATAGTGGTATATTACAGATGAATACAAAATAATGTATCTATCTACCTGTCTCTCTCTCTATCTATATATATATATATATATATATATATATATATATATATATATATATTTATGTATATATGCATGGCTTCTTAACTCCTAATCAAAGCAACGTACCTCGAATGACAAGAATATCATTCCAAAGCTGTTGAACTCCCTCATTATCAAATACAGAAAGTACTGGCAGTTTTGCAACATCGATTTATAAATAAAAATGTAGCAACCTAATTACAAAAGGGTTTGCATCCAGATCAAAAGAGGTCATTGTGCCCCTCTAGTCATCACTCATCAAACCCATCACAGAGTACAACACCCCATTTGTGATGTACCTTACAAAACACCTGCAACAGCTGGAAAGACCACGGAAGTACCTCACCAAGAGGATCACTGGCCTCAAACAGATGCCCTATGCAGCTCGGCTGAAGAAACTCCAGCTGTACTCGGTTGCATCCCGCCTACTCAGTGGTGATCTCTGCCTGACATACAAGGCCATGTCCAAACCAGAATTGATGGACATGCTCCACCTAAAGAAAACCATATCCCCCGAGCCATACGCTCTAGGGATCTAAACCTCACCACAACAATAAATAGGACGTGCTGGAGGGATAGATTCCTGTCCCAGTGACTTCCCATGCTTTAGAACAAGATTCCAATCTACATTAGGCAGAGCTCCTCGCTAACACTCCTCAAGAGAAACCTTGACGAGGGGATGGGAAACAGAAAGTTTACCCCGGGGATCACTTCAGTGGCTCTGCTGGACAGAGGCACAGGGAACTAATCAAAGGGGGCGGCGAACGCCAACACATTCTGGCTAGGCTTATAAATGCCTTCAGGCAGATAGCCTAGTACCTACCTGTGAACCCCCAATATACAGTCCATGAGTGTATGACATGTACATAAACCTTTAAGTAAGTATACCCATAAGAAAGAAATCAGTGTATGCAACATAAGGCATACAGGCAAAAAATTCTGGCAAAATCTATGTACAAAAAAAGCCTATAGAGAACCAAAGTCCAGACACTGTCATTGTAACGCTACATCCTTAACCATTGCACCGAGCAGTTCAACAACAGCTCTTAGAATGATCTCTTATAACATATAGTCACATACCTCTCAACTGTACAGATGTTAGCAGAATGTCCAGATTTTTGCCTCAAATATTTGGTCTGTTCCTTATAAAATCTGTGGCTTTCTGTCAAATCAAAGAGGACTGAAGTCACTAAATAATAAACAAATAATGACATCTATTTCAGTTTCAGACTTTATTTCCTTCTTAAAATGCACATGGATTATTTAACAGTGAGTAGGACTAGGACATTCATGGAATGATAATACATTTTATAAATATATGTGTTTGTGTATATTTATAAATATAAATAGTTGTGGGATTTGGGATGCAAAGGAGCTTGCCACCCCCCCCCCCAAAAAAAAAGCAGTGCACTGTTACTTTGTTATGTACTTTAGAGATTATTCCATTTTTCAGTTTGTTTTAATCAGTGAAATTGCTCTCAAGGGAAATGCTACAGATGAGTTGTCTCGCATATATGTGTATTGTTTGTAAAGCTAGCTGAACTTGCGAATCTAAATTCATGAATATCAACTACCAGGTAGTTGAAATAGTTGAAATTAAGGAAAGAAAAAGGACTAAATAGAGACTATGTACAGTTGGCAATAGTTGCACTCAGAAGTACTTGTGGAACAGAAACCACAAGGATGCATATATATACTGGCATCGGTTATATAATGTATTTTATAAAGAAGCATAACAGAGCACATTTACAAAAAGAAAAAAAAAAAGAATTACATGGGGTGGAGTGACAGCAGTTATATTCAGACTGATGGGCTAGTTTGCTGTATTGTCCAGCTGCTGGAATTACCTAGAGCGTTTGAAGGATCAGTCACATGATAGACACCAGTTGTCCACCTAAATGCACACCTGACTCTTGCTGCATCAAGGAGGATGTCCCCCTCCCAAGTCTATTTAGGTAAGGAAGTTAGGGACAACCAAGCAACACTGTATAAACACAGAGATAATGGTAAATCATCTTTGTGTTGCTCACGTCTGCATAACCAAATATTTGAAGAGACTGTCAAGTTAACAGGGTGGTCTGTAAACTGATTTGTAACTTCTCAGTCTTTCTGCCAGAAGAGACTTCAGCAATATTTGCGGAAGATGAATAAAGCTCCTTGGCTCTTCCCTGTGTTGTCTGTTCTTCAAGCCTCAAAAATGGAGATATATTCTTTATTATCCCCTAGAGGAGTTGATTGTTTTTCTTTCTAAGCATCATAGGACAGATTGCTATGCAATTTCTGCGATTCTGCTTGCGTCCCACGCACAAGAGCACTTTAATACTTGCCACAAGGTAGACAGACTTAATCTTTGGACAGAGAGTTGCAAAGGATTTTTTTAATCTCTGGTATATATCTGTAAAAGACGGCGTGGCTTTTGTCTCCATCTTTAAAGAAGAGTTCAGGCAGACTATTCTGATAGTTCCTCCCAATTAGAGTTGTTTTTTTCTGAAGACTTGTTAGGAGATCAGTAAAAGATAACATAGTCCCCAGCCACAACAGAAGGTCTTTGTGAGCATTATGGTGCTGAAATTTGGACTGTGTTGTCCAGCACAAATCCATATGGAAGAAGACTGCTGCACTTTCACGTAGAGCCTCACAACATCTGGGTTTGTTTATACTTGCCTACCAATTGTGAGATACTCCTGGTGTCTCCTTTTGTTTCACCTGCAATGGGTTAGTGACTTTACTTTTGCCTTCTGAGAAGAGGAGCTGGAATTGTTGATCCTTGGTCAGCATTTGAGAGGGGCCGATTCCCAGCATCATCACTAACTGGTTGTTTTCCACGTTAAGCAGGAGCTTCTGCACTTTGAAATGTCTGACTCTTGCACAATTCAGCTTATTACTGTGCTAAGGTGCAGACTACACTATCCAATGCAAATACAAAGAGGAAGAGAGGAGTGGAGAAAAGGAGGGAACTGCTGTATCTCCACTTAGAGCCTTACAAGTAGGTATTTACTTAGGTACTCATATACTTAATGCAAACTACTCTATTTCAGGTGGCGGCCTGTACTGCCATGGTGTCATGTCCTGCTCTAACCACTTCCTTAGCCACCATGTTTTCATTAGGTATGATGAGGCAGTGTAGCCGCTGTCTGATGTTTACTAACAAACCTCTGCTTCTCTCATATGAGTCCACCTATGACAGTACAAGGATTTACTTAAACTGGAGGCTAATCTCTCCACACCACCTACTGCCAGTAAAGAGTAACACAGCACTACACTTCTCTATGCTGAGATGGTTAACAATCCTTGCCTGTTTCCTCCAGCCACCCGTCTAGCAAACCTCATCCACCTAGAAACTTGTCTGCAGCTGTTTTCACTCATATAACAACACCTATTTCTAATAAAAATCACTGTCCTACCACTAATTCCTGGGAATTCTTAGTGTTTAGTGATTCTGAGAGACACACAGACTCTGTACTGACCAGTCTGGACAAAGACACAGTAATAATAAGCTTTCTTTCACATGCTAGAAGTTTGGATGTCACTTAGGCCCTTATGACCCTTCACCATGTCAGATATGAATATGCACTTGTACTTGCCCACATAAAAGGGAATGATCTTAGCTGTTCTACCATAAGAAAGATGATGAGAGATACTGCTGAGCTCTTCACTTATGCTTCCAAGGAAGTTAAAACCCTAGTATTGAGCAACATTCTACCTTCACGGAAAATAATGCCAAAATTCAGAGAAAAAAATTGGCTTTAGTAATTGGCTGGTTAATTGGTGCCATTCCAGAGGGTCCCAGTATGTGTTTGCTTGGGACGAGATGGCCAACAATCCATCTTGATTCACCAGGAATGAACTTCAGCTCTTGCTGTGTGGCTTTTGCTAACTGCTAAAACCTTTGTTGCTGAAATAGTGCCTTGTGTTAGTCAAAATTCAACATGGTAGCATTCTAACATAGAAAATTCCTACTCATACATTAATGTATCACTTCATAGTGCTTGAAGTTTAAATTGCCTCTTGTTAATCAAAGCTAACAAAATAAATCAATATTCAAATAGTAGCAACAAGAGTGGCCTTAGGTCAGCTGGTGCCCTAGGCAACAGGGCTCCACGGTGCCCCCCACCACACCACTGGTGCCCCCATCCTGGTCTACCTACACCAAACAAATACTGGAAAAGCGCCCCTGCTAGACCGGCACCCTAGGCGGCCGCCTAGTTGGCCTATGCCTAAGGCCGGCTATGAGTAGCAATTAGCTGTTAGTAGTCACCCATTCCAAAGACAGAGACCACACAGTTTGGTACACAGATGAAATATATAACCTCTTAGTAAGTACAACATCAGAAGCAAGCATTCAACATTGAAAAATAAAATTCTTTACTGGAAACAAATAGATTTAGGCAGACACTAAAAGACTTCCAAAAGAAATTAAGAAGAAAATGTTCAAAAAGACAGATAATGGTCAGAAAAAAATAACATCTAAAGTATAAATTGTCCGCTTTTGGCTAAAGAACTGATTTTTAAGTCCAAAGTGGCATTTGAGTCCTTATGTATACAGTAGATTGAGTTCTGTCTTCTCATGCATTTTCCAGTAAGTGAATTAGTAACTCCTATTGCTCCTTCTCTAACATTTTTGAATTAATAGATAATCCCTTTATTTATGAGTCCCTAGATAAAATTTCCAGTGATTTTACTTTGAATTTTAAAATATGTCCTTCCATTTTCCACAGTTACTTCTGTGTAGGGGGAATGGAGACTTAGTCAAGAAGCAAGGATTAGTTCCATTTCAATTAGCAGTACATTTGCACACTTAAAATGCAGTTGTATACATCATTTTCACATTTTCTTCTGCATATTGTGCTTTTGCTATTAGGGCATGTTCAATACAACTGCTTCGATTTTTAACCAATTATGTTTGCACAGACAGACACAAACACACACATATATGTAGCTATTGATATAGTACTTGACACAGATAAGTAAAAGTATAAGCTGTTAACAAGCTGCTTCCTGTGGTCTAGGTATTGATTCATCCGGCTTCCATTTACCTAACTGGATAACTCTGAGCAAGTTACTTAACCAGACAATACTGAGTCTGAAAAAGGTATTTGGAGATCAATGCTCTAGCTGGTTAACAAATGCAAATCTATATGTATATAGACAGGCAGATAGAATGTGAAATAGTGAGATATAGATAGATAGCTGTTACATTTGATATAGCTCTAATACACCTTGCTCGTTTTTCATACACTTTTCTTTCGAAGACTAATAATATTTTCTTGGATTATTACAGTTATTCTCACATTCCCTTTTATATAACTGTAATGAGACATTTACTCCCACTCACCATAACTACAGTAGTAATTTTAAAAGTAAGTTTATATGAAAAAAAATCTTGTATCAACAAACTCTAAAACAGAAAAAAGCCTCTAACCCTGTAAAAAAGAGTTACATCTGGTAAGCAAAACTATAAAGAACATCATAAAGAAGTATAGCACCATTTATGAACTTAAGGTCATCATTACCATCACTAAAACCAATCACAAGTAAACTCAGAAGTAACATAAATTACTGTATGGAGCTTATATGTAATGGTTCCTTCAAGGAGTTGCAGATATTCTACTTGACAAAGTTAGCTCTAATTTTACTCTACTTTCTCATACAGGTGTTTCCCACATCCCCCTCCTAAACTCCCATTTCCTCTGATTGACATGTCAAAACTGTTACCTAGCAGATATGACAGGAAGCTTCTACAGCAATATTGCATTTTCTTCCATCTTTGATGAATTCTTCCTTTCCCTGAGGTAAAGATCATCTTCAGGTGCATCCTATTTTGAAAGCATGTTTAACAGATCTGAATTTCAGCTCTTGGAAGCAGCTGTTTTGTGGCTAGTACTTCTGCCTGCAAGATCTCAGAGCTGGAGGACATGATTTGCAGGGAATCTGATGGTCTTTCACAAGGATTGGGTGCGCCTCAAGGCTAAACCAGTCCCCATACTAAAACTGGTTTTGGTGTTTTCCATAAACCAGTCTTGGATTAGTGATGACTGTTTGAATGAGACTGCCATGAACAGCAATTCTGCTCCAGTATCCCCTTGATTGCCAGGATCCTGAAAATGTCATGCAGACTGAGTCCAGCAATCCAGTGAAGCAATAATTTGTGTCTGAGTGTTCAGTCTTTTCGTTCTATGATCCAGCTCTTGCATTACCACCACAGTCTGGAAAAATGCCTGCAGTATTGAAACCTCAGCAGTAACCTGATGTTTACAAGTAAAGTTAGAATGATCAGGAGACTAAGAACCCAGGATAAATAACTTCTCCACTTGAAGTAACTGTGCCTCTCTTACCTGCATTCCACAGTTTTCTGGGAGAGAATTATGACCTTCCATTAGGAGGAGCTAATTATAATCAAATCAACTTTATATTCAGCAGTGTACCACTCCACTGCAGGCTGGTAATCACAGCTACCTGAGGCATAAAGGACAGTATTGTCTGCACACCACAAAGTTGTAGTCATCTTGTCACCTAACTAGATAGTCTCCAAGCCTCAATTATTCTATAATATCCCATCCAAGAAAATCATAAACAGGAGAGGAGACAGACATGTCATTGGTGGAGCCTTGTACCTTCCTTGAATATATTTATATTAATGTCAGTAATGCTTTCACAGCTATCACACCAGAAGTAAAGAAACTGAATAACATACAGTAATGACCCTGGAGGTCGTTAGTGTTCTGACACCTTCCACAAGATATTCTGGAATATATGGTCATATTCCTTTTCCAGGTCAACAGAACACATTTAGACAGTACTATCAAGTTGCCGTCAACCTGTCCATTATCTGTAAAGGGACAAATAGGTGATCTTCTGTTCAATGGCTAGGAAAGAATATGGATGGCTTTTCTTGGAACAGAGCCTCGTCTGCTAAATAATAAAGACTCCTTTCCAGAGCCCCAGAGAGATTATTTATTTTATTTTACATTTGGTTACCAGGAAAGTCCGACTGGACACAAATCCTTTTTCAGCAGAGGCCCGGGGAGAAAAGCTCCACACTAACACAGATTAGTAAAGCACAAAAATCAGTTTTCAGAAACATTACACTCTGATTTTATACATCAAATATACTTTAAGCTGTACATATACTTTGAACTGTTCATCACCAAAAAGTAAATTGGAATATAGTACAATATACAGGTGCAAGGATGAAATATAATCAGCAGTAGAGACAAAACAACTGATTTAATAATTTAATCCCTCTTTAAGTGGCACAAACCTTCCTTCCTCCCTTTTTAAGATGAAGGACTACATCCTAGTTTACCAATCCAGAACCACTGTCTATACAGATTCATGAGAAAAATCGCAAATGACACAAAAGACAATCACAAGGCCGTCTTTAGCTATGTTAGAAACCTGGGTGGAAACTCCCAGATATGCTCAGAGTTAGTCCAAAATGACACAAAATACACTGAACCCACTGACATTGCCAACATTCTGGCAGACAGGTTCAGTGCAAATTTCTCCTCCCCCTCCCCCCCAAAAGGAGAAATAACTATCCCAGCAGAGTGTAGCCTCCCTAACATCTCAGATGCCCAGGTGAGAGCCGCCCTCTCTAAAGCTAAAAACACAGCATCAATGGGACCGGATGGTGTCCCGGGCTGTGTGCTACATGAACTCCAAGAGGAACTAAACCCACACATAAGGCTGTTGTTTAATCTTAGCCTTACCACAGGATACGTACCCAAAGAGTGGCATATGGCAACAGTGGTCCCACTTCACAAAGGCAGTGCTTCTACGGACCCTGGAAATTACCGCCCCATAAGCCTGACAAGCCTGGTCTGCAAAGCTATGGAGAGGATCATTATGGAACTCAGAAACAAAGACATTGGGGACCTACAGACATTGGATCCTACCAAATTTGGCTTTGTCAAGGGCAGATCCTGCCTTCTGAACTTGGTCGACTTTTTTGAAACAGTCACTAAGGCCATTGATGAGGGTAAGGCAGTTCATACAGCCTACCTTGACCTTGCAAAAGCCTTTGACACAATACCCCACTCGGGCATCATAGACAAACTCACCAGCTTAAATGTAAACCCATATGTCACAAGATGGGTTGCAAACTGGCTCAAGGACAGAACCCACAGGGTCAGAGTTGCTGGAGCTATGTCAGACTCTAAGCCAGTCACAAGCGGTGTCCCACAGGGCTCAGTCCTGGGACCCCTCTTGTTCGGCATTTATTTTTCCAAGGTACAGGCAAACATAGGAGGATTGTGGCTGACAAAGTTCGCAGATGACTGCAAACTGGGCGCCATAATTGATACTCCAGCGGACACAAACATCCTTCAGAGAGGCCTCATAGAAATGGATAATTGGTGCCAGAGCCATAGCCTTAAGCTAAACGCCAAAAAATGTATAGTCATACCCTTTGGGAAAAACAAGGTACCGACAAATGACCACATAGGCGGTAATCCATTAAGTACGGAAGAGGTAATCAGGGACCTAGGGACCCAGGTTGACAGTAACCTCTCATTTGACACTCACATTGCCAAAGTGGTTAGGAAGACCTTCTATATTGCCCACCTTATCATGAAGGGTTTCACATCTAGATCAAGAGAGATCATTGTGCCCCTGTACTCTTCTCTTATCAGGCCAATGATTGAGTACAATGCCCCATTTGGGATGTATATCACCCGACACCTGCAGCAGTTGGAAAGACCCCAAAAGTTCCTCACCAAGAGGATAAAGGGTCTTAAACATATGTCATATGCTGCCCGACTGAAAAAACTCCAGCTCTATTCAGTCGCATACCGCCTACTCAGAGGTGATCTGTGCCTGACGTACAAGGCCATGTCCAATCCTGAATTAATGGACATGCTCCACCTCAGAAAATCCAAATCCATCAGAGCCACGAGAACAAGTGACTTAAACCTCAACACAGAAATAAATAGAACATGCTGGAGGGACAGATTCATAACCCAGAGGCTCCCTACACTCTGGAACAGAATCCCAGTCCATGTTAGGCAGAGCCCCTCACTGACTCTATTCAAGAGAAATCTCGACGAGTGGATGGGAGATCGTAGGTTTACCCCGGGGGTCATCTCTTTGTCACTACTAGACAGAGGCATAGTAAACTAAACCCTAAAAGGGCGTAGTATTCTCATCCTAAGGGGTGGTGTAAGACACATACACTCTGGCTAGGCTTATAAATGCCCTAGGGCAGATAGCCTAGTACGAACATATGAACCATATGAACCATATAGATAAGTACTAGGCTAGCTGCCCTTGTCCACCATTTAAACATAGCCATTTTCCCTTTTTGTGCTTGAAATAACCTATCCCATTTAGCGCTTTCGTTTTTTAATAAAAACTTCTTTAGAATACACATCCATAATGAACTAAACCCTTTTTATACAAATACACACCTTCATAGTTAATGACATCATAATGAAATTACTTAAATTGAATTCAATTACTACAGCCCCATTAAGATATCTAAAACATTAAATACATTGTTTTAAACCATATTACAATAAAAAAACATAGAAAATACACTGTATTTTGTTCAAACCACAAAAATCCTTAATTTATTATACTTTTATTCAAAAATAACCTTCAGATTTTAATCTGAGAGTGGAACTGATAGATGTATTCATGTTTAAACCTGGAAATGATGTTGCATTAGTTTTTAACTGCCATCTTAGTTCCCTATTTTCCAAAAAATCATTAAGGGGACCACCTCTATCTCCAACTGTAACTTGTTCTAATACTGAAAATCTAAAATCATGTCCCTCATTATTAATAATGTGCACTGCCAGAATATTTTTTATATCTTGTTTTTTAATATCATAGGAATGTTGATACATTCTGCTCCTAAGAGCATTAATGGTCTTCCCGATATAAAAACAAGGACATTGCGTGCATGTCCCTATATAAACAACAGCCCTGCTATTACAGGTAATTTTTTTCTTGTATATATATTTGCCATAATTTGGGATAAACAACTCTGTGCCTTCTAGAATATGTTTACACTGCAGACAAAAACCACATTTAAACATTCCCTTGGGCCCAGAGTGAATCTCTTGTACCCTCTCTACCATGTTTTTTATAGTAATGTCCTTCTTGTAAACAATATTAGGTTTTATTCCCACAATATCCAAAAATTCTTTATTAATATTGAATACATTCCAGTTACTGCTACTCTAAAAATACCAACACTATGAAATGACTTATTGTTCTGGCCATAAGAACTTTTCATACCTTCAACTAAAATATTAGGACCCTTACCTAATAATGGAAAAAATATACCTTGTTCCCTTTTAGATACCACCTCCTTTAATGTATTTTCTACAAATTCTAAGGGATAGCCTCTACTAACCAACATACCTTTAAGAATTTTTATTTGACCTAAAAACTCATAGAAGTCTGAAACCATTCTTGCTAGTCTAACCCCTTGACCTTTTATTAGTGACTTCTTCTGATAGGGTGAAAACTGGAAAAATGTAAAAGTGTATTGGAATAAGTGGGTTTCCTAAAAATTGTCGTTTCAAAACAACTTTTCATTCTATTTTTACTTATGGTGATGTCTAAATAATTAATTTTCTCATCCGAAATGGTATGAGAAAATTCCAAAAATTCTGTACTAACACCAATAAACTCAAGGAATTCATTTAACATATCGTCACTATCATTCCATAGGATGACGATGTCATCCAAATATCGCCCATAATATTGCCAAAGGTGTGCATATTTACTGGTGAATATATATTCCTTCTCCCAGAATGCTAGAACTAAATTAGCAAAAATGGGTGCACAAATAGCCCCCATGGCTACACCTTTACATTGTTTGAATAGTTGTTCTTGAAATACAGTAATGTTAGTGTCCAATACTAACTCCATGAGGCTCCTTAATGTAAGAATCCTATCATGCCCCATTTTAGTATATTGACATAAATATGAATAGAACCATTCAGTTCCAGTATCATGTGGGATAACAGAAAATAAATCTTTGACATCAATTGTTACAAAGATTAAACTATGATTATACATATTTTTATTAATTTTCTTAAGTAAGTCCCACAAATCTTTTACTATCCAATTACAGTCTTGTAAAATGTTTTTTAATTGAATATCTATAAAACTAGCAATATAATATGTTTTTGAAGCCTTTGCGTCAACAATGGGTCTAAGGGGGGGGGGGGGTTGTTGAGGTCCTTATGTACTTTTGGTATACCAAAAGTAGTAGGAATTTTTGGTTATTTTACTGTCATATAAGACCATTCATCAAATTAGATTTGTCTGTTTAACAGAAGGTCTTCCAGCATGATGTCCACTTTCCTGTATGATATATTTTTCTCATTCACACTCATCTGACAATATGTATCAGTGTGAAGAAACAATAGCATTCTATCAATATATGAATTAGTGTCCATTATAACTAATCCTCCCCCCTTGTCCAGTTTCATAATTCTAATCTTGTTATTATTACATAGATTTTTTAGTAATTTCATCTCTTTCTTATCCAGATTATTTTCATCGTAGGTTGACCTACTACTGTTCTTAAATAACATGCGGATATCATAATCACACATTTTTTCAAACATCTGTACAATAGGGCATAGTGGAGGATTGAAAGTGCTAGATCTTTTACATATATTGTTATTACCACTATTAATATTGATATCATGCAGTCCTTCTTTGAAATAAAGCTGAAAATTCAGCTTTCTTGCATACATCTTTAAATCTATTAATGCTTCATCCACAGTCCCTTTTTTACTTGGCACAAAAGACAAGCCTCTTTCAAAAATATTTGCTATACTTTTGTCCAATATGCAGTCACTGTAGTTATACATTTTGAAGTCACCATTACTATTGGTAATAATCTGAACAGAGGTGTCTATGGTGTCCCTTAAAACATGTGGAGCTTCAAACAAGTCATTCACTGTGTTCAGTATATTTATATCTGTAAAACCATTTTCCAAGAAGAGGCTTTCAAACATATCTAATACATTCTCCCCCTCCCCCTGCCTCTGTTGTTGTAATTCGAATGATGTTGTCCCCTCCCCCCCCCCCTCTGGTTCCTGATCCTTTCGGATCTCCTTAGAGGGGGAAACTCTAAAGGGTCCAAACCAAAAATATTTTCATCATCGTTAAAACCATTAACATCACCAGGTTCCCCATCAGATACATGGCTATAATCCTGGTAATATTGGGAAGACCATTAATGCTCTTAGGAGCAGAATGTATCAACATTCCTATGATATTAAAAAACAAGATATAAAAAATATTCTGGCAGTGCACATTATTAATAATGAGGGACATGATTTTAGATTTTCAGTATTAGAACAAGTTACAGTTGGAGATAGTGGTGGTCCCCTTAATGATTTTTTGGAAAATAGGGAACTAAGATGGCAGTTAGCAACATCATTTCCAGGTTTAAACACAAATACATCTATCAGTTCCACTCTCAGATTAAAATCTGAAGGTTATTTTTGAATAAAAGTATAATAAATTAAGGATTTTTGTGGTTTGAACAAAATACAGTGTACTTTCTATGTTTTTTTATTGTAATATGGTTTAAAACAATGTATTTAATGTTTTAGATATCTTAATGGGGCTGTAGTAATTGAATTCAATTTAAGTAATTTCATTATGTCATTAACTATGAAGGTGTGTATTTGTATAAAAAGGGTTTAGTTCATTATGGATGTGTATTCTGAAGAAGTTTTTATTAAAAAACGAAAGCGCTAAATAACAGGATTTCGTGGATCTCGTCTTTCTTTCCTGGCTGTTTTTAGTTTATTTGTGGCTTTGATCTTTATTTTGTTTAAACCTATCCCATTTGGTAATAGAGTGGCCTTACACATTCCATGCTCAATAATTATATTTTCCCCAATAAGAATAAAAGGGATCATGCCATAGATAATTTGAGGGAATTCATGCATGGGGCAAAGCATTTAGGAGCTACCTATGTCCATTAATATTACAGAAGCAGTCTTGGGCTAAATTTTCTGTTTCCCATCCGTAGATCTAAGTTGTGCTTGAAAATGGACAGGGATGAACTTAGTTTTATGTGGATGGGGAGTCTGTTCCATCGCAGCTGTAGCCCCTGCAAAATATACCTTTCCCTCCAAACCATTCTGTTGATATTGCAGAAGAGGTTTAGATCCCTATACCAATTATTTATGATGCCATTTGACTGCCTGATGTGCAGTAAATCCATCAGTAATGGGTTGGACAATGCATTGTATGCAGGCCCCAGGTCACTTCTTAGCAGTTTGTAGGATACAGAGTATAGTGACAGAGTTTGGTCTATGTATGACATGTAGTTTAGGCCTTGTATCCTTTTAGTAAGGTATTTCTGTGGGAGTTCTGGTTATTGCATGTGTCCAGACAGATACATGCCAAAAGGGGGCATTATATTCAATTACTGGCCTAATGAGGGTTGTGTAAAGATGGACAATGACATCTCTAGATCTAGGCTTAGTTCCTTTGTTTATAAGTATAGAAAGACTTTCTTACAACAACAGACACATGTTGGTCAAAATTAGGTCACTGTCCACATAGGTTTCCAAACCCGAACAACTGAGTCAACTCTAAAGGTCATATTACCAATGTGGTAGTTTCCTGGGGTAGATGACTTCCCAAAGTATACAATAATGGATTTTGTATCATTTAGTTCATACCATGATTTTAGCACCAGTCATTTATTTGAAGACAAACCTTCCTGCAGGATGGCTGTCATTTGGGGATTCAATGACTGCTTTTAGTCATCTGCAAACTTAGTCAGCCAGAGCCCTGAGTTATTTGCTTTTACTTCAGAAAAGTAAATACCAAACAGGAGAGGTCCCAGCACAGAACTCTGGGGAGCACCACTGGTGACTGCTGTCTTTGTGGAGGTAACTTCCCCTATTTTGATTATGTGCATCCTATCATTGAGTCAGTTGGCAGTCCAGCAGGTGACATAGGGGTTTATTCACAGTTTATTAAGCTTTTCTATTATACCTGAGTGGGGAATTGTGTCAAAAGCTTTGTCCAGGTCAATGTATGTGGTGTATACTGTTTTGCCTTCATCTATGGCTTTGGTGACCTTTCAAAAAAATTCACCAGGCTGAGTAAGTATGACCTGTCCTTGACATATTCAAACTGTAATGGGTCTAGTGTTTGGAGGGTCCCTATTTTCTGACTGATTGATTTCATGATAAGCCTTTCCATGGCTTTGCATATGAGGCTGGTCAGATTTATCGGTCTGGAATTGCCTGGACCAGTGGAAGAGCCTCCCTTATGTAGAGGAATGACTGTAGCTGTTCTGCATTCACTTGGTACAAAACTTGTATGGAGGCTGAGATTGTACAGTGTTGTTTGGGGTGTGGCTAAATTGTGCTTCTTGCTGCTTAAAATGCATTGATTTTTAGCTTTTTATAGCACTTTTAGGACATAGTCTTGGGTGATATCTGGAGGTGAGCAAGTTTCAGGTATATATAAACTTTTTGTAAAAATTACTGTCATTCTTCTTTAAGAATTTGCATCATAGCTCAGACGTCCCTGCAAGAATCCTTTAATGTTCACGAAACTGTAATGCTTGTGTATATCTGAAGAAATTGTGGAGAAAATATAATGCTTACTGTTGTGGTCAGCGTTAGTGAGTGCTGTGCTTAATACCTGTCAATAAATGTGTTTTCTTGGAAATGGCTATCCGGGTGCCTTTTTTCTGTTGTTGTTGGTGACTTCTGGCACTTTTTCCTCCTTTTACTTGGATTTTGCAGTTTCAGGTATATCTTGAGGGATATGTCCAAAATAAGTTCACAGGCTCCAGATGAAAAACAGCAAATTTATTGTAGACAAAGACAAATAATCCCAGTTAGCTCTTTCGTCTCACTCCAATTAACTCTGAGACTTTTTCAGACTAAATTTTCTGGGCACATTCAACACATTTATATATTCTAAAAAATCACATGATTAAGAAAAGTCACATGACAAGTTTAAAAAACAGTTCTAAAAAATATCATTGCACATATAAAAACGCTTAAACACTCTACTGATGTTTAAGCCTTTTCCTTTTCAAGTACATTACAAATTCTTCTCTGTTGTTGAGACCCAGTGGAAAGCAGGCATTAAGCCTGAGTTGCCAACAATATTCAAGCCAGCTTAGCTCTTCTTCAATATTAATAACATTAAGGCTATTGGAAAGTGCTTCTAAAACTATGAATTTGAACTCAACCTTACATTTGTTCAACTTATAGTGTTTACTCCATGCATTCTTGAGGGATAGACTGAGGTGAGAGAGGGGATAAAATCAGAGCTAAATTTATTGGCCATGGGTTAGCTATGTCTTCAGTCTCAGTATAGGTAATGTCTTTCACAATTAGCTCACTGCATTGCTGTGTTGTGTTTTTGAGATTATGAACATAAGCAAAAAAAATGCCTTGTCATTGTCTATGGCTTGGGTTGCTATTTTAGTCTGAAATATGGCTTTGGTGGGTTTTATTAAGCTCCTGAGTTGTTTGTTTATTTCAGTGACAAGGGCCTCTGACACTCTGGGAATTACTGTTTTACTTTTGGTCAAAATGATTTTCCCTTTATTATAACGTTTTTTGATATTATGGTTCCACCATGCAGATTTGCTTCTGGGTTTGCCCTGCATTTGTTCCTATGGGGTACAGCTGCATCTGTGCAGCTGTTTACATGCTGGCATAATGTGGTGGTGTACATTTCTGCATATTCAGTGGAGTTAACTGGGTTTGGTGGGGATTTGAAGCTTGCCAATGTATCACTTAAGAGTAGTTTGTCTTAAAGAAATTTGTAAAAGTAACTTGAGTGGAAGGGATCTCTTGTCTTTATCTTCTGTGCATTACTTAAAGGGTGAGACTGACTGAGTTACTAAAAGGCTTTACACAGAATTAAAAGATTACATGAGAGTTTCATCTCCATCACCTCTAAGACTAATACTGGCAGGTACTTTGTAGTGCTTAGATTGCAATTTTCCTGTTGGTTTTGGCAGCTTCCCACCCCCTTCCTCCTTAAGCACCTGTTTTTAGTCGGCCAAGTGTGTTTTTTGGTAACTTGCCAGATTGCTTGTATTTAAGAAATGTAGTGTAGTGTAGTGTGTTTATGTGTTTTTTGGCTTCCTCTCATTGTCTGACTACAGGGCTTCTCCTTAAAACTCAACAGCTCTTCTTCTGAAAGTGTAAGCACCTACTGCTGAGGATACTCCTTCAGCCCCCAAAAAGCCCAAAATGGTTGACCCAAACACTGTAGCATCTGAAGACTTTGTTTGTGTTTCTTCTACTACAATGACTGTTAAGCATGCTTCTGGTATGGATCTATTCAAAAGAACTTCCTGTGCTTCCAACCATCCCATGTGTTTCCTTGTTTGCCTCAGAATCTGATTATTAGATCCCCAGCCCTTTTAGCCGCATCCAGTGGACCCCAATAAGTTTGTTTTTAGTCCAAACTGATTGTACAAAAATGCACGTCATTTCTTAAGATCGACCTGATGTGGTTGCATGTGTCTTTTCTCACTAACATTAAAGGTATTAGAGCACTTTTGTTTCTGTATTTTCCCGAACCTAGTTCATGATTCTTTCTCTGTGAGTTTTCTTGGCCATTGGTTGACTTATTGACTTTGCTGTCAACATTGATTACCTCCTCATGGTCAATGCCTTTGATTACAATTCCCCAATGTTAATTGAGCCCCCATAAAAGTGGATTGTGGTCTCTACCTTGTAAGAGTTTGTCTCCATTTCAGTCTTTGTTGACATTTCAGGTCTGGTCTTGACCTTCTGTTGTCTCAGGATCAATTATACTATCCATAACCATGGGCTTTCACTGATCATTGGTGGCTATGACCATCATTGTCTACTTCAACTTTGGGGACTGGGCCCATTCAGTAGTTGTTGTTGACTTTGGTGCCAATTTTATTGGCCTCAGTGTTGGTGTTTATTTTGAGCAGTTTCAGCCATTTGTGCTTTGTTAGCCATGCTTGGGCTTTGGGGTTGTGACAGGTTCTGATGCCTACAGTGCAAGCATCTCTATTTGAGCCACCTCCAAAGTGATCCAGACCATGGCCTATCTATGATCCTCATCCACTATATCTGTCTTGCCTCACCTTGTTGCCCATACTAAAGACACTTGATTCTGCAGATAAGATGCCCATCCAATGTCTTACATGCAGGTTTTGTCCACCTTGGACTTTCCCTATCCAAAGACATGAGATAAAGTCATGTGTAAGAAGAAATGTAGGCTCCCCCAGGGAGTCTTCTCACCCTGCACATAAATGAAGACCACATGTCTGACTCTCCCCACATTACCTTCTGATGATCCCAAATTCTAAAAGATCTTAGAACTAAAGAAGTCTTTTGTAAGTCAGGCTGTATCCTCTCCACCCAGGTGGTACCATTTGTTGATGCAGTCGTCAAGGAGGTGTTACATAGTATCTAGAAGAACCCCATTATGGTGACTCCACTCTCCAAATGCCCAGAGAGAATTCTTCTTCCCCTCCCACATGGACTGTTCCATCTGGTCACAAAACTTGGTGGTGGAGTCAGTCATGGTTGCTGCACATATAAGAAGGCTCCATAGTCACAGAACAAGGCCATTCATCCCCCAAGTAAAGAGTCATACTCCTTGGACACATTAAGAAAGCAAATATTTTCATACTATGCCTTCTCCCTAAGGGCATTAAACTACCTTATGCATATGGAAAGTTATGAAAGCAAGAGGTGTTATCCTCTACCTTCATCCTGAGGCTGTTAAACTACCTTATGTATATGGAAATATTTTGGAGAGACTAAGCAGGTGAAATAGCCAAAACTCTGAAGGGGTTACCACATTCAGATGTCAAGTCCAAGTTACAATGCCAGCTAACAGCTTTCAGTTTCATTGAAATTAAAACCATCCACCATCCTCATATGGTTCTGCTAAGGCAACAGGTATGGGCCTTATGGTATGCCGTTATACCTGGCTGTATTTAATTAAATTTGTTGTGGATTCCAAAGCTTAATTTACAAAGCCCCTTTGATGGATCCTTGTTCTTCAAGGATTCATAAAACCTGAACTGGAAAGTAAAGGAAACTAAGGGCAGTGTTGTCACTAACTATCAGATTAAATTCCAGGCTTCTCAACATCCATTTTTGAAAACCGATAGTAGGCCTACACCAGATATGGTTCCAGCAGCCACAACAGTCCAGTTTTAGGGGTTTTGTAAAGCACTGCTGATGGTGCAGTGGTTTCCAGAAACATTTGTGATAAATGTATAAAGACGTTATGTCCACAGGCTTTTCAGTTTCTTTTTAGTCCCCTTCCAGTCCACAGTCTGTTTTCCTTCCCGATGTTCCAGCCTGTCAAAAAGTACAGGAAAACAATTGGCCCAGAGCATGCTACTAAAAATAGAGCCATCTAGGAAGTCTTGAAAGACCTGAAAGAGCAGGACTTTTACTCGAGATTTTTTTTTTCTTGAAAAAAATAAATCAAGACCTAATGTCCATGTTGGTTTAAATGGCCTAAGTCAGTATATTATCTAGGAGCCCTTTTGAATGGTCACAGTGCAGTCTGTCATTCCTTTCTTTTCACAGGAGATTGGATTGGCTCTTTGGACCTCCCTGATGTATGACTACACATTAGAATTGCAAAGAATTCCAGGTCGTTCCTTCATTTATGCATAGGAGTAAGTCACTGTCAGATCAGAAGCTCAAAACACTGACATTTGATGTCATTACAGCTCCCCCCCACCCCCAGCTGTTCACAAAGTTCATGTTTGCAGTTGTAGCAGTTCTTTGACTCCAAGTTTCCAGGGTCTTTCAATACCTGGAATGTTTTTTCTCCTAACAGCTCCATCAATTGAGAATGCTTGTCTCCAGGTGTTTGTTTCTTGGTCTGTTTCAGTCCTTGGGAATATCAGTCAAACTTGCAACATCTCAGATGGTGACCTCTCAGTCTGTAACATTCATTGGCTGCTCTCTGAACACCATGACATGCCACTTGTACCTTCACATGGAAAAATTATTCTTATTAAACTACTGTCGAGCTGGCCAGTATTAATATGATACCAGTATTTCTTTGCCTTTGATGGCTTCTGTCATTTTTATTTCCTCATGATGCACTGTTCATGAAGGCCCCTTAGTGGACTTCCAAAGTACAGTGGAGTCAAGTTTTAGACCTTTTTGATGTTTCAGAACCAAAAAGGATTTCCAAGAAATGTAAGAGCTATGTTGTTGGACTGCTGACTCCAGCTTGTTTTTGGGCAGACGTTTTCAAACTTGGACTCCCAAGGAGATGGTGACCACAGCAGACAATTCATGATACCTGGTCAGCCCAAGAAGTCAACCTGTACATGTATGTATGCATATAAATGTGTATATATATATATATATATATATATATATATATATATGCATGGTATATCATCAAGTAGGGGATCCACTCTAACCAACTTTGTCAAGAAGCCATGAGAGTTTGGGAATAGGCTTTGCCTCTAGCCATCTTCCTGTGGCTACCTGTCTCCTAGGTCAGACCAGTTATCAGCTTGACAGGCTTAGCCTTTGTCTTATGATTACACAGATGTAGTCCATTAGTCTGTCAACAACTCAGACCCTGTCCATTTGAAAAGGGAGCCTTTCTGTCCTTGTCCAACTTCAAAAGCAACAATTACTTTTCCCTTATTCCTCTCTCAGGACGATTCCCCCAGGGATGTGCTCATTCAGAAGTGCCCCAGGACTTCTTTACATCTTTCATGTGCTCCCTGTATTCTGAAATTTCTCACAAATGCCAAAATGAGCAAAAACAAACTCATTCTGATAGCCCATTCTTGCCCTGATGAGTTCTGGTTCCCACTGCCTTGACCTTTTTCTCATGGACAGGGTTGTCCTCCTGAAGGTCTCAAAGTGTCTATTCTCCCACTCATCTGGTAAACCCCAACTGGAGATTTACTCCCCGAAGCTAACTGCGTGGTTTTTGCAGTTCTTCTGATGGTCATGAACCATACTGGATGGTCCAAATCCTGAGTTCTGCACAAAGACCTGTTGCAAAAAAAATAAAGTATCATAGAAAATGACTCCTTTTGGCATGGGCCTCAGCTAGAGGACTAAACTCATTTTCAGCTTCATTTTCTCATGTTCTGAAATATATTTCCCAAATCGTTAATGCCAGCCTCTGTTTTTCATCAGTAAAAGATCACCTGGCAGCCATTTATAATTTCCAATAAGGTGCACCTTTGGTTTCTTTCTTGAGAGGGACCTTTCTCTTGTATCCTTCTCTCAAATCACCTGCTTTACCATGGGACCTTTATTTTATTCTGGAGAAACTAATTGACTTTGCCTTTGAAGTTGCTTCATCTGCTGACCAAGTATCTTATTTGGAAGACTCTGTTCTTGGTGGTCATTACTTTGAAAAGGATTTCAGAGTTGCAGGCCTTGTGTGATCGATCATATACCTGTCATCATTTTTCAGAAAGACAGATTATCATTACATACAAATCCCTTCTTTGCACCCTAAGTTGCAACAGAATGTAATATAAATCAGATAATTGATCTTCTCTTTTAACTGAGGTGAATATTTGTTGCATTCTGTGGATATCCATTGATAACTTAGATTTTATTTGTGCAAACCAAAAATTATAAAGAAATATTTACAGTTCTGTACGTCTTCCTCTTCAAAGAAATTGGACCAAAAACGTATCCACAGTTGCTTTTCCTCCTTAGCTCTTTTTGTGTTTCAGTTTTTGAACTCAGAAGCATGACAAGTAGCTCCCTCAGTCTTTCAAACACCGATGCTTCTAGGTATAGTGCTATCTTTCAAGTCATCTTCAAAATTCTTTGCTGAATGACATGCATGTGGCTGCCATATAGCCATTATTAAATATCAAGACTCGATAAACTAGACTTTAATTCCAGTTCAAGATCTGACTTTGTAGCTGCTGTAATCTAAGGCATTATTTTGTGACAGTTTGACCCAAGAAGATAAATTTGAGACTCTTGGAGATAAAAACTCACAATGTCACACCCAAAAGTTAATTGCCATAATTTTAGGTTTGCATTGTCAGTTTCTTACCTCTTTGCATTTATGCCAGCCTGCCCTTTGACTAGAAGTTCACTGGATACTATCCTTTTTGGAGTATAATTTTCTGCCTTCTTTGGGTTATTCCTCAGAACGCACAGTCTTGCTGTCTTTAGCCTAAGATTATGGTTGAGGAGGATGGGTTAAGGCAGCCTGGAAAACTTTTTTATGATATGACCTAAGTTCATGCCAGTATTGGTCCTAGATGTGATAGAGATGGAGATACCAATACAAATCTATTATTAAGTATGTATCGTTCATGCTGCAGGATACATTTAACATGAGAGTTGCAGAGCAGAGACATGTTAGACATGGATGACTCAAAAGACAACATTTCTTTTCAGGAAGAGTCGATCTCTAATTAAAAAAAAAAACATGATGTTGAGCAATAGAGAGTCCTGTTAGACAGCTGGAGAAAAGACTACCCTGCATTTTATACATTTTTTTCTTTATTTCACAATGTAAACTGTTAATTGTAACGCAAATGTGAGAACTAACTTCAGGCAAGATCAAACGTCTTAGTACTCACAATTTGTCAGTTACATATAGAGCCTGAGTTCAAAACCAAATCATACTGCTTGCAAATGTCAGTTCCTTGTCAATACACATTGAATATCATTTCTTCTGGGACTTGGTGGTACCTTTTAAAGCTCAGATCAGTACCTGCATGCATTTTGTTTTGTTATACTTTATACGATTATATCTTGAATTATCCTCCTATCTTTGCTTATGTTAGTATGAAGCATACACTGATAGCAATGTCTCAATCTTGTATCATTTTCAGCTTCAAGAACAGAGTCTTCCAAATAAGAGACTGTTTTTTTTAACCAAATAGCTGACAAAGCAATATGAAAAAAGTTGCACTGTGTTTACACATGGAGGACTTTTCCAAGATATATCAAGTTATTTATATATGTAATTTACAGAGGTTATTCCAAATGTAGTTTATTATATTAAAACAAAACATTTAATGAAGCATATACACTTGTTAATATATGGTAGTATATGAATTTATGTGCTGATTTGTTTTAGGCATAGCACTGTTTCAGGTTCTTAGATATACATAACTTCAGGAGAGTGTGACACAGTCTGAAATTTTCAGTGCTGCTGATCTATATCGTTCACTTAGTTTGCCTCTTCTTTTAAATCCAATTTGCTGTGATACCCTTTACCAATCTAACTTGTTTTTTTATTTTACAGAGTAGATAAATGGTGGCAAATATTACAATGTTGTTGTTTGTCTTTTCGGCTTTTCCCGGTTAGGGGTCGCCACTCCAGTCCGCTAATGATTGGCAGTTGATTTTTATGGTACCGAGTTGCCAGCCCGATGCCCAAGCTTCAGCGAAGGCATGCCCATTCACGCATTTCTTTCGGAAGCCACTCGACCAAGGGGAGGACATGCAGACTCCACACAGAAGGCACACCAGCTGAAAATCGAACAGGAGAACCTCTTGCTGTGAGGTAACAATGCTACCACTGTACCACTGCAGATGTGGCAAATATTACAATAATAGTAATAATACCAAATACCAGTGAATATGATGGGTGAGGTAATATGCAAAAAAGCAAAGTTTAGAGCAAGATTTTTTCCTAAAAATAATTCTATTAGCTCATCCCACCATAAAAAGTGTAAGTCCTAATACTGCTTGATGACTTTACAAATAATTCATTGGGCTTGTTCAAGTGATACCAGAGTTTAATGCTTTCATTATAGATGTTTGAAAAATATTTGAGCACCTTGATCTCCTTAACCTTTTCATACAATTGATTTTCTAAGTATAAATGAGGAATTGGCAATTTATAATATCTATATGTCAGATTAGGTTGTTGCACATTAAACATTGTTGGCTGGTAGCAATTGTCATTATCATGCTAATAACTATCTAGCATACTGTTATTTGTAAAATGTAATCCCCTATCTAAAAACAATACTTAAACACACTTGTATTTGAGATAACTTCTTCTGTCACAGATGCATGCTGGTAAGACATATTGCTTTCTTCTGTCACAGATGCATGCTGGTAAGACATATTGCTTTTTTGTTTCTAAGCCAAAAGCCTGTATCCTTTGTCAGTAATCACATTGCAGTGTTTTTTCTCGTTGTCCATATAATGATGTAAATAAACTCCAGTTACCATTTCAAATGGACAATTAAAGTCAAAACTCAGATGTTTTATCAGGTCTATATTAAAAGAACGAAACGACATAAGAGAGAATACTCTTACATTGACATGTAAAACCCAAAAGCACAATACATCAAAATTACGAAACAGCGATTTTTTTCCCAGGGAAAAAAATGGCTGGTCAAAAAAAAATAATATGTACAGACAAAACCCCCCCTACTTAAATATACCAACTCTGAAACTGCACCTCAGTGGAGTAAATGGCAAAGTCCCGAGAACGACCCAGTGATTTTTTTTTCCCTGGGGAAAAAAAGCTCTGTTCTGTTACTTCGCTGTTTTGTGCTGTAGGGATTTATGTGTCGATGAAAGAGCATTCACTTTTTTTCTCATTTCATTCTTTTAATATAGACCCGTTTTATTCATAGGCCATTGTCATTTAGTTCCTTATTGACTTTTTTTTTTTAAACAATCCCTGGTATTACCTTCAACAGGAATTAATGGCCCAAAGGCACAGTCCTGTATATCCATTTTGTAGAATCCCATCCAGGCTACCACTCAGCATCAGGAAGTATGTTTTCAAGCAATTTCTGTTATCCCTGACCAGTCCTCATAGTTTCTATGGCCAACGACCACTCAGAATACTTTGCAGAAGTATTTTGCTGTTTGCATACAGTTCCTTTTATTTTGATATTCTCAAGTGAAATTATTGAGCTTATTTAATGATTTTCCAAATTGTGAGATACCTTATTTTTGCTGCCTGAGAAGACAAAATGAAAACTAGTGCGCATGTCAACTGTATTAAATATTCCTGCCAAGTTTCTTGCACCATCAAACAGGGATTCATACAGAACTCATTTGACTCGATGTCTTTTCTGTTTGCTTGGAGGCTGTTAGCCATTGCATGAAATGTATTTGTTGTCTTACTTTTAGTGTACTCTGGGAATCAGTGTGTGATATCCCTGACTGACACTTTTAATTTCCAGGTAAACAACCCGTATTGTGTCTGTAGTGAAATATAATTTCCTGTTGGTAATATTCCAACTGGCTTTGTCTGCCATCTGAATGGAATTTCTTATCTGCATTTTTCATTACCGTTAACTAACGCTATCCAGCCATTCATACTAAGTCTTGTTATAAATAATGGGATATGCTCTACTTTTATCCAGACGTCATGTTCCTATGTTGCATTAAGTACTATTCAGCATATAGAAATTGACTTCCCATGCCAACTGCTGGGCCTTCTTTTCAAATGGAGAAGGCAAAACTCTTGTTTTTCATGATCTGTCCACTTATAAAGCACATCTATAATTCCTGGACATAATGGCTGTCCTTGAATGGGACTGAGATTGACTTGGGGAATGTAAATTTCACACATTTGCTTATTTTGCCTAGCTTCCCCAACTGTAGTAATGTTCAGATTTTAAACATCAAAACAGTAACAGAAAAGAAACTACCATTTTCTAGCAGCAACGGATCTCTAGAGATTATAGCGTGACATCTGATCTTGCCGACACATTGACACAGCATTACTTTACACGAAGTCTGATAGAAACTTTAAAACCTGTTAGCTTAAGGTACACTTTCTCTGCCCATACATAATAACAGGACAAAGTACCACATTATTTTTCTTCCCTTTGTCTCTGAGCATCAGTTATGAAGATACGACATGTTACTGCTGAAATTGTATAAAACAGTACTGTTAACAATAATATCAAATTGCTACTTACACTGACCGATGCTCTTTGCATATTTATTAGCAAATCATCACTTATATACATTAGAAAGCCAACATGATACAATACTAAAGGCAGTTCAGTGGTTTGGTAGGAACAATTTATTATTAAAGCTTCATGCGTTCCCCACAAGCACTTTTGGGTTCTGTTCATTATACTCACCCTGAGAACAAAATAAATGCTTCAGTTGTTATAAGGAGACTCGTTGGTTCTTTACCAGTTTGCCCTAATCTGAATGTACTACCCTGGGCCTTCTGTTTTTAGACTTCTTGGCTCTCAGGACTAATACAAGAAGTTGAATCTTGCAGTAGATCACTTCCTTTACTGACAAGTCTGGTAGCAACAAAACATGTTTCAGACCACATTTGGTGAATAAAAGTCATTGTATTGCACTATACAGCACAGTATGTAAATCAAAAAGAAGAGTACAGTCAGGTTTCTAAAATGACTTTGGATGTGTCAGGCTTGCTCATCTAGATGAGAAAAATTGGAACAGCATCACAGCATTTACACTAATTAGTAGTGTGGCTTAATGCAGTTACCACAGTTATTCTGTTTAATAAGATCCGTGCTGTGGAAATTGTTCATGATTTATGTGAATTTTTCTCTACATTGCCATATTTCGTTAATTTCAAAAGCTCAGAAATTGCAAAAACAATGTGTATACAATATAGGTCAGTACCTGGTACAGACATTTTATTTAAACCAAATCTATAAATACTTCTACATTTTAGTAACAGCAAAAATACTCTACATGTCCATTAAACAAGCAGATATCATGTACTCTCAAGATTAAAAGTGCATAATTTCTGCAAAAAACAGTGTTAGTTAACTGTCTTTAAACATTTATCTAAGTAGCTCAGCATTCATGCACTTCACTGCCCTAATGTCACAAAACACCTGATCAGTTCATGACCATCTTTCCCTATCTGTCCAGTGTAGATAGGGTGATAGTAGCACGCAGTAGGTTTTCCCTGTACAGCTGTTGATCATTGATTCATAAAAGTTTGAGCTGCTTCTGCCATAGCAGTGTAGTAGATAACTCTATGCATATTTTTCTGACGACATGATCTCATGCTGTATTAACTCCCAGCAGAAAGAGCCCCATCACATCACAGTGTATGTGATGTATCATGGCATGTAGCTGCAGTAAGCAGCAGTGTGTTACTGTGCATCATATACTGTTCATCAGAGGCTTGTGTGACACTGACGTTATGTTCAGTTTTTATGCTACTACACATTTTTCTGCAGATGTTGTGGAGCTATGTGCTGCTGCATACACCACCTCTTTTGCAGGCAGTTGAGGATTTCACTTATGCATTTAGTGAACTTAACCTACATTTGTACCCTGTAACTGTATGACTTACCAAACACTTTGTACTGCATATTTCACACATTTGTGAATTAGTAATGATTGTAGGAAACTTAGTTTGCATACCAACTCTGTACCTGTCCTTTTCCCAGTAATGCAGTTTTGTATGCACATAGACACAAATGTAATGAGAAGTTTGTGAATTGTGTAAGGCTGTGGTGTGCAATTTCAACACAAACCAAACTTGTGCAGGAGCTTGTGAATCTGATTTACAGTTACTGTCTCATACTCTTATATCTGAATTCACCTTTTCAAGTGTGTAAAGAGTGTTTAGTGTAGGCCTCGGGTTGCAGAATGTCAGCCTGAGATGGGATTTCAGTCATACAGAATATTTCCACACATTTTAAACATGTACTCACTGTAATCATAATTACATTATCATAAGTGGTTTCATAGAATTGATGTGTAACCTTCACCAACATCCATTTAGAAATTTCCATGAGTGTAGTAGTAATTTACTAGGTATTTTCTGTTTCATCTGGCATGACATGGTTTGAAGCCGCAGAGAGCACACAGGCGGTGCAAGGTTATAATGCCTTCCACTCATTTAGACTAGCTTACACAGATTGGGACTGAAGGTGGAGGTGTCTCAACTTACAATAAAAACAAATATACCTCAAGGCTGATCAAACAGGACGATGCACTTGAGCTTCTCCACATTTAAATTACCATAGGCAAAATCCCACACCACTTCCTTGCAAGCTGTAGGTTCCCATCTATGACCCAGGAAACCCATAACATGTATTTAAATTTACTGGAAACACTCACCATCCAACCCAATACCATATTCATGGGTGACTTTAATTATCCCACTATTAACTGGGAATCATATATGACACTACATGTGCAGCCATAGAGATTACAGGATTTTGTAAACCAGATTGTCAATATGCCAACCAGGAGCACAAACATACTGGATCTGGTCCTCACTAAAATGGGAGAGTGCTGCACACCCCCTAGTGTAATGTCCTCTCTGGTAAGGTCAAACCACAAAGCAGTGTGCTTTGAAGTTAAAATAAATAACTGAACTCCGGCTAACCCAGAAATTTTCAGAAACTTATTTGAGGCTAACTTCCTACTATGAAATGAAAACCTGGCAAAATTTCAAGCCCCCATAAACCCTGAGAATACTGCTGCCTGTGTGGAAATGTGCACAGGAACTTTATACGGTACTTGAGTATTATCGCAACCACATTCTCAGCGACTCACTGCTGATCATTTCTGGCTGCCCTTCAAACTATGGTTTTGTTTGGGAAACCAGCAGGCTTCCGAAAACACGTTTTACACTGTATGCTTCTTCATCCTGTTTTTTTTAGTTGTAAGTGAAGTACATATGTATATTTTTATCAATGTGGTTGCTACTAAATGCTTGAGTTTTCCAACATCTACATTGCCCTTTTTTCCCCTAGAATGTCTTGATGTTTACCTCATATTTCTTTTTTCCTAATAACATGTTGGGTTTTCTGGCAGGCGTTAAGGAGTGAAGTCCCTAAATAATGACATATCTTTGAATGTACACTTCATATCGTTCAAAAAAATGCATGGTAACACAAACCATCTTATTCTAGCCACTTTCCCAGTTTATAAGAACAATGTTTAAACATCTGTTGGTTATTTGTGATCATCTACCCTGTCCACCACCATTATTTGTTTTTGTCCAGATTGCTTTAAGTTGGAGGTTTTGAGGTATGTGTAAAAGTCTTACAAACATACTGCTGTCCATCAAAAACAGGAAATATTTGAAAAGTCCCTTGTCAATGTTCTACCTCCTGTTGGCATTACCGTTAGGGGCTGTACCAGCATCTTTCTTTCGTTCTTCTTTAAGAAATAAATTTTAGTATTTTGTTAGAAACAGCGGTTCGCTACATAATGGGTTACAACAATAAAATGATTGCTGTGATCAACGGATGTCACATAACAAGTGGAACAGTAACAAATCTGAAAGCCAAGTTGAATATCAACAGGATTTTCTGTAGGAAAAATAATGATGATACAGTGCTACTTGCATGATGAGTAACATAACGTTTTAAAACATGACTGTGTTATCAATATCCGTATAATTTGTGTTACAAGCATTACTTCGTAAAATTAAAAAAAAATTGAATTTTCCTTCTCAAAGCAAATGATTGCTCAAAGGGCTGCTAGAATATGAGAGTCCAGTCGCTGAGAATGTGGTTGCGATAATACACAAGTACCCTTTATACAAACATGTTAATAGCTGCATAGAGGCAGCTATATCCACCACGAATAAGTACATAACTTACTCAAAAAACAAGTTAGCCAGATAGAATCACAACATTGTTAGGCTGTATCACAGAAGGAAGAAAATCATGGAAAAAATTAGGATGTGTAGCACCTAGCAGGATAAAATCACTCTCATCAATTTAAACAAACATCTCAGAGGAGAATTAAAGTCTGCCAAAGCCAAATTTGAGTTAAATTTGGCCTTGCAGACCAAGGACAGCCAGAAAGAATTCCTTAACTGTGTCCAAAACCTCAAAGATAAGTCACAATTTTATGCAGAGCTCATTGTTGATGGAGCCACCTATACTGAGCCAGAAGGTATAGCAAACCTACTGGCAGACAAATTCAGCTCTAACTTTACCCCTCTCTCTCCCCTTCAACCTCCTCTCAGGAAATACGATAAAATGTAACACCCCTTATTATCAATAAACAGGTCCTCAGTGCTCCATCTAAAGCCAAGAACACTGCATCAGTAGGCTCAGACAATATCCCAGGATGCCTTCTAAATAGCATGAAACATAAACTATCAGGCCCTATGGAATTGATATTTAACTGTGGCCTCCAAACAGGCTTCATGCCTCATGATTGGGAAACAGCAGCAGTCATCCCTCTGCATAAAGGTGGGCCATCTCCAGACCCTGGAAACTACAGACCCATAAGTCTTACTAGTCTCATCTGCAAATCCATGGAAAGAGTTATTGTGGAAATGATCAAGCTGGATGCAACCCACTTTGGTTTTATCAAGGGCAAGTCATGCCTACTCAACCTGGTGGACTTCTCAGAGAAGGTCACCAAAGCAATGGATGAGGGCAGAATGGTTCACACTGCCTACCTTGACCTGGCTAAGGCATTTGACACAATACCCCACTTGGACATTGTTGACAAACTCAATAGGTTAGGTATAACTCCTTATGTCAGATGATGGATAGCCATCTGGCATACAGAGAGGACCCAGGAAGTTAGAATTGGGAGTTCACTTCTTCGTAAAGGCCAGTCAGAAGTGGAGTCATTCAGGGATCGGGTCCGGAACCACTCCTTTTTGGCATTTATTTCTCTGAAGTCAAGGCCAATGTCAAGAGCCTCTGGTTGTCCAAATTTGCAGATGATTGCAAATTAGAAGCAGTCATAGAATCCCCTACCAACACAAATCTTCTTCAGGAAGGACTGGCACAAACAAATAACTGGTGTCAGAGCCATGGACTAAAACTAAATGCCAAAAATAGCATAATAGTATCATTCAGGAAGTCATCTACCCGTGGTAACTATCATATTGACAAAACACCCCCTAAGAGTCGACCCAGTAGTCAGTAACTCTGAGGGTACACATAGACAGTAATCTAGCCTTTGACCATTATGTGTCTATAGTAGTAAGGAAGTCATTCTATGTTGTGCAACTTATAAACAAAGGTATGGCATATAGGTCCAATGAGGTCATTGTTCCCCTTAGGTATGTACTTAACCAGACACATCCAATAACTGGAACAACCACAGAGGTTGCTCACTAAAAGAATGCATGGTGTAAGTAGCATGTCCTATACTGACAGCCTCAAAGCCCTATCACTGTATTCTATCTCCAACAGGTTGTTAACCGGAGAGCTATGCCTGACATACAAGGCATTTTTGGACCCCACCCTTATGGACCTTCTGCATATCTGCAAAACAGCTCCAGAATTACCCATTCTAAAGACTCAAACCCTGCCTGTGATATAACAGGACCAGCTGGTGAGATGGGTATGTATCCAAGACACTACCCCTTCTCTGGATCAGGCTGTCTTTCCATTGTGAAACAGAGTTCCTAAATGACAAACTGGTAATACACAGGAAAACACAAACTCAACAAACCACCTCCAGCACTGGGAAATGACACTGGAACCGCTAGTATGTATCACATTTATTTAAAAACCACAAGAGGTTTTTAAGTAGAGGAACATGAACATTTTAAGTAGCAGAATATTTAAACAAATGAGAATTAGAATGGCAGCTAAGATTAGATGCCACTAGTCAACCGGGATTGATTGACTCTGTCTCCATTAAGTCCATTTTAAAATTGAGGTATTTAAATGCTTAATTTCATTGACTATGTGGAGTAGTAATGTTATTGGCCAGTAAGAATCATGTGATTGAAGTTTTTAATCATTTAAATGTGTTGTATTTTAACATTGATAGTTCTGATGAAGTTCCTAAAAATGAAATCAAAGTGCTCAACTGTGTTTTAATTGTGTTTTTTAAATAAATGTGATGCATACTAGCAGTTCCAGTGTCATTTTCCAGTGCTGCAGGTGGTTTGTTGAAACAGAGTTGCTCCCTAACCCAATCCAAGTGTAACTTGGACAGTTGGATCGGGAATGGGAAATTCATCCCTAGTTTGGCTCCTAGATCTCTAATGGATACAAGCATTCAGTAAATGTTTCATCTTCCAGGCCCCTGCTTGCAAATGTTCCATCTTCGAAGCCCCTGCTTTCATTTATCAAGTGTACCAGCACTTGTCAGAGATTTGGGATACATGGCCAGGCTTAAAAAGGCCCTTGCAGTCCTTAGCCTAGCATACACCTATAAACCTATGGACTGCAGTGTTTACACATGCTTTTGATATCTTCTTCTTCTTTTAGTTTTTGGCCATTAGTCAGCTTTACCTGCCGCTGCTTATGTTTTAACAATCCATGGGTGACCATATGCAGCTCCTCCCGTACTTCTCTTTTCAGACTGATTACTTAAGATACTTAAAGGACCTCACTTTATGGAACATTTTCAAAATTTCTTCTACTTCTCTATCAAAATGAAGTACTTGTGATTGCTCCTGGTCAGTTCTCATTCCGTGAGCTGTCAGCTTCGCGTCAACAGAAATGTTCTAGAAACATTCATCAGTCAAAGCATTTGCAATGTCATGATTCCTTCTGTAGTTTTGTCTGAAACGTCAGGTTGCAAAAATTCTAGAGTCCATCAGCATCACTGTAGGTGTTCAGAACCCTAGTCCCTGTTTAATAGTCATATGCTGGCACTGTTGTTGTCCATCTCTGTATTCTTACTACATCCATTTTAAGCAAACCCTTATGCTCACCAGCAGTGTTAATAATGGTTTATGTCTGGTTACTGACTTGAATTTCTTACCCCAGATTAATTTCTTTAGTCCAAAAATCCAAGCAAAATACTTTTTCAATCTGAGTATACATTTTTTCAGGAATAACAAGGATTCTTGAGGAATATGCAACTGACTTTTCATCACCCATAGGTGTGGCATGGTTAATCACTTTGCCAAAACCACAAGCTGAAGCACCACAAGTAATACTATTAAATCATAGTGTACCGTGTTTTATAACTAGTTAGGATTTATTTGCATTTTTTAAAATAATCTTGCTCAAGTTATTTTAGTTGCCAAGAATATTTTCTTTCTGCAGCCTGTACAGTGGAGCTAACAGTGTACTTTGGTTTGAGGCAAGCTTTCCATAATAATTAAGCTAACCATGAAGCACCTGTAACTCTGTCATACAGGTGTGTGTTGGGGGAGGGTGCATTGGGCAATGGCCTTTACTTCCTCTGTAAAAGTTTTACCTGTGGAAGGATATATCCTTTCCTTTCCAAAGCATGTCACAGCCATTCAGTGTACAATTTACAAAAATCACATTCTGATTTTTTTAACCCTCATTTTTTCTCTTGTGATCTTTTATAACACTATGTGTAAATTACTGAAATACTCACTTTGTCTTAGGTAATGGTAAGTCATATATGTATAATACTACTTTTGATTCAGTAAGTTTTGCATTATTATTTGAAAAATAAATCAAGCACTTTCACTGATTTAAACTCATGTAGCAGTGTAGTACACTATGCTTGACAAACATGATTTGTTTCTTGTTAAATATTTAATTTCTCCTGCCATTTCCTCCCACAATATGACCGTTTACCATTTACCACATCTAAAGCCAGACATTCTGTTTTTTTTAATATACATTAACTCTTACTACAACTTACACAGATACAGTCTAATATTTGCATATTTTAAGCTTCAAGCATGTCTTAGGAAATGGTGCATAAACAGTCTTTCAGACATAATAGATATTGCTGCAGGTTTATAAGTCTGCATGCCCATACCATTTATAAAAATGTAGACTCAAATCATGCTTTTTCTTTTTGAGTACTTATCAGAAATGTCTATAAGTTGATGTCCTTCATTAGGGATTCCCTGCCTAGGGCAGCCTCACCTCCGGCAAGTATACCAAAACCTTGGTTGTTTTAAGGTATGCTGTACATCACACATATGTCTCTCACATAGTGTAGGGCATACAGGTGATGTCTGGACGTACCAAAATCAGAACTTCTTTGCTGCCAGTTTGAACCCCATCTCTTGATCATTGGTTTGCTGTTTCCGAGCTGTTGCAGGTAAGTTCCCCACTGGGGTTTCTTTTTTACTTGTCTTTATTTGCTTATGGGATTTCATGTCATCCAAGAAGGGTAAATGTCAGTGTGGGAGGCAGATTCCCCATAAAGACCGCCACAGACAGTGTTTTGCCATGGCGCTTCGCACAACCATACGTCCTGTTCCATCTGTCAGGCTTTTGTACCTAAAACTTTGTGTAGTAGACTTTCTTCTTTGGTGCTGTATCTGGAAAATCAATGACTTAAACTTCTCACAAAAGATACTATGGAGGGAATTTCCCACCCCGAGGGACAGCCATTAGAAAAGACAAAGGCTAAGAAGCCTACTCTGGAATCTTCCGCTGTCCAGCCTCTGCCAGATGGTTCTCCCAAGGTGAATGAATGTCAAGAGGTTCACCCGGCTTTGTTGTTGGATTCCTCTGCCATGACCTGGTTGGAGGCCGTTAGGGATCCTAATTTAAGCATGTCCAAGGAGGCTTTGCAGATGTCCATTTTGGACTTTAGGTTGATAATTTCTGAGGGGCCTAGGGGTGTTTCTCAGATTTTAGTCAGAGAAGAACTACCTACTACTGTTATTGAATGCCATGCTGGGTCAGAGCCTTCCAAGTTTTACAAGGCAGATATCCCACTAAAGAAAGAAACAAAAAAATAAACATGTTTCTCCTGCCCCTAGGGATCCATAGAGTGAGTGGTAGGCCTTCACTCAGTGATTGTTTAATGCCTTGATGGCAATGAAACTTCCTCAGAGGGCTTTTGTTCCAGCTCCCCCTTGGTCCTCTACTCCACTTAAAAGACCCAGGGAACAGGATTCCTTTGAAGACGAGTTGGATTCTGATGCGGAATCCTTTGGATTATGGGTCAGAGGAAGAGGACTCTACCAGTCCTGATACTTCCTTTGACGAGATTCCTTTTGGGGACACAATCTCCAGGGTGATGGAGTTTCTTAAATGGGCTTGTGTTCAGGTCACTGAGATCCATAAGAGGCATTATGAGTCACTACAGATGGAATCTCTTAAACCTTCTACTGTTCCTCCTGTTTTGTCTGCTTTGTTGGATGCATTTTCCAATGCCTCTAAAGCTTCTGATTCTCAGCTTCCTGCTCCCAAGAAACCTGAGAGGTTTTATAAAGTGCCAGAGGACTGTAACTTTCTGTACAGGTATCCTGCTGCTGACCCTTCAGTGTTGTCTGACAAGCCCACTCAATTGCTTCCTTCACCCACGTTACTGCTTTCTGACAGCAGAACCATGGAAATGCTAGGTAAGAAGGTTTATACCTCTGCTACCTTGGCTTTTAGGGCAATTAATTATCAGACTCTTATGTCCAGGTATGTGTTAGTTCTTCTATCTCAGGCTTGTCAGGTTATTTTTGATCTTCCAGACTCTAAAGGTAAAATTTCTGCTCTTTTCCTGTTAGGGACTTCTTCTCATGTAGTTTGTCATTCCATCAAGTGTAATTATGATGCAGTAGATGCTCCTTCTAGGGCTGCTGTTTTTGGGTCAGTGATGCAGAGGTATTCCTGGCTTTGGCTTCAGCCATTATCTGATGCTATCAAGGCTAAGGTGATGGATCCCCCTCTTGATAATAAACACTTGTTTGGGGTAGCTGCTGCTGATTTAAGTCTCTTCAGGATAAGGGAAAGGCTGTTGTTTCTCCTGTTCCTAAATCGCAGAGAAACTATCTCAATAAGCCAGCCTCTGTTCACAGGCAATCTCATCCTCTTCCTAAGGGCAAAAAGGGTAGCGAGCGGGCTCCTCCAGCTAAGGCTAATCAGACTTCAGGAACTCAGAAGTCTTCCTTTCCAGATAAAGCAGGTGCTGTCTGACTATCCTTTTCTTCCCAGCCATGTTCCTCTTTCTCTTCACCTCTCTCTGTCTTCCTATTTGGCTACAGATTACTCCGGATTCCTCTCTTCTTTCCATTATTTACCAGGGGTATTTTGTGGTGTGGGAATCCCTTCCCCCCTTTTATGGGCATTCCTTAGCCTCCTTGGAACAACTCCCAGTGGTGCTTCGGGACCTTTTGACTCAGAGTACTATTCAAGAGGTGCCTGTTTCCCAGAGGGGAGAGGATTTTACTCCAGGATGTTTCTAGTACCCAGAAAAGAGGGTACTTGTAGACCAATTCTAGACCTGCCTCATCTAAACACTTTTCTGAAAGTGCCCACTTTTTGAATGTTGTCCCTTCAGAGTTTGTTTCCCCTTTTGCTTCCTCAGCCTTATGTGGTGTCACTGGATCTCAAGAATGCTTATCTCCATATTCCAGTCCATCCCCTTTTCAGTAAGTTTTTACATTTCTCTGTTGCTTCCTGGCATTTTCAGTTCTCTGCTTTGCCCTTTGGCCTTTCCACAGCCCCAAGGGTATTCACCAAATGCTTCTCTCCTGTGATTGCTTTTTGCAGGCTTTGGGGCATCCGAGTATTTCTTTACTTGGATGACCTCCTGTTTCAGACATCCTATTGCAAAATCTTCATTTTGCCATTTTCCTTCTTCAGAGCCTGGAGTTCACAATAAACTTCAAAAATTATTCCCCTGACTCCTTCTCAGGACCATGTTTTTCTGGATTGCAGGATTCAGACAGTGCCTTGCTGGCATCTCTGCTTCCTCCCAAGGCCTTAACTTTAATTTCCTTCTTTCAAACTCTTCTTCCTCTGGGCTTCCTTACAGCCAGGGAGTTTCTGAGAGCTCTGGGTTTCATGGCATTCACCATCCCTATGCTCCCTCTGGCCAGAATTCATGTTCATGAGGAAGTTTGTGTTTCCTAAAGTCAGTTTGGCTTCGATGTGCACATCCTCTAGAATTTGTAGTTCCTCTTCTAACTTGTCTCAAGAAGGTACTATGCCCGTATCTTTAAAAGTATTGAAAATCAGTTGGAAAGTTTAAAAAAATCGGAAAATAAAAAAATTGGGAGAGACAGAGTAGACTATGCTAATAATTCTGCCTATCCAGAACCACCCCGATCGCAAGTTTGGGGCAGTAGGTATAGGAATAATCTTGCAACTATTGACAATGACTGCAATAATGATCTTTTAGACCAACAGGAATAGTTACCACCCTTGAGGCATTTGGAACACCTAAGAGCCAGGAACAACCAGGACTCATTCCAACATGAAGCCCCTCAATCGAACTGGGAGGGAGAGGCAACTACAATCATCAGAGGGGGAATATGAAAGGGAACTACAGAGGGAGGAACCATGCCTGGAAATAACTTCTAGGCCATACCCTGTAATTCATGAAAATTCTACTAAAGACTTGAAAGTGTTCAATTATTCTGATATATCTGTTAGTCAGCAATTATGTGATATTTTTTCAAAGGGTCTTTCATTTGTACCTGAGCAAAATTTGAATATAAGCAAGACAGTAATAGATCTGAAACTATATGTCAGAAAATTGAACCTAAATATGTTATTTCATAATGTAGAACATACCAGAAATCCCTTATATATATCTAGCACTTACAGTCCCCCTGTACATCCCTCCCTACAGTTGTTTGAAAGTCTCTGTAAGATAGAGCTTTGCAGTTTAGGAACTCATAATCCTATGAATGTACCCTATAATCTATCTAGTGAAGAAAATGAATTACTTAGATCTATTCAATATAATAGGGCAATTAGGATTATGAAACCAGACAAGGGGGGTGGGATTGCCATCATGAGTGTGGAACGTTATAACATGAAAATATATTGGAAGGTTTAGGAAAAAACAAGTGAGTGCACCATAGGCTATAGCATCAACTCCAATAGCTCCAAAAAATCCAGGACGTTCTTCTAATGAATTGAGGAAAGAGAAAATAAATGGATCCTAAAACTACAAGCCCATAGATTTGGGCTTAATGACAGGTTCACAATTAAGCCATTCTTAGCCTCTAGACCTTTGAATCATTGAGTTTTAGCACACCAATTATGACCAGATTATGTTATGCCTTATGTTTCCAATGTTTAGATGCATTTTATATTATTATTTTTGTTGTTGCTTATATGTCTTTATTGTGCCTTTTCCTTTAAGAGCATGATGATGTCATTTATTAAGATATTTAAATAAGGGGGCATTAACTAACTGCTTTTATGTCTGATGAAGCGTTATATGATAACGTGAAAGCGCTTACTTCTCACTGCAGTTTGTTTTTTCGTTTTTAATAAATGTGGATTTTACTTCATTAGAAGAACGTCCTGGATTTTTTGGAGCTATTGGAGTTGATGCTATAGCCTATGGTGCACTCACTTGTTTTTTCCTATACCTTATCTATTTTAATTTGAGTGCTTTACTCGGTGGCGTTGTTTCTTTTTCATATATTGGAAGGTTGTTCGTACAAAAACGTTTCATTAAATGAATTCAGTGATGCATTAAGGAAAATAAAAAAATGAAATGAATGCCCTTTTATAGAAGGTAGTATTGCTATAGAAGAACTGAACTTTATGTTAGTACCCCACCCCAAGGTTGCTTGTATGTTTGGATTACCTGAACTGCGTAAAGATTTACAGGATCCCCCCATGAGACCTACTGTAGATGCCAAAGGTTCAGTTATATAACTTATAGCAAAGTACTTGGATATGAAACTTAAGAATTTTGTTTCAGAAGAGAATAGTTTATGTAAAGATTTGTGGGATTTTCTACAGAGAATAAACTTATTAAAGTACACTAAAAGTGGGTACTTCATTACATTCGATTTAAAAGATCTTTATACTGTCATACCCCATAATATAGGGGTAGAATGGTTTTGTGACTATCTCTTGGAAAAGAATGTGCCACAGATAAAAATAAACATCTGAACATTTATTAAGTATTGTATTATACAATAATTTCATCTTGTTTGATAAAAAGAATTTTTTTGCAAATGGAAGGTGTCTCAATGGTTCGGCCTGTGGGGGGACATATGCTCATATAGTTATGTTACCATGGGAGAAAAAGTATTTGTTCAATTCACCTTATTTCTCACATTGTACATGCTATATGACATTTTTGGATGATATTTTTATGTATTGGGAGGGCCCGGGTGAGACCATACCAGAGTTCATTAAATATCTAAATGACTGTACCCCTTTCCTAGGATTCACACATAGTGTTGAGGTGGATGAAATTTCATATCTTGACATAAGATTAATCAAAGATAAGGTGTCTAGGGTGTTTACGTCAGAGATTTATCGGAAACCTACCTACTCAAATAGTTTTTTACATTTTAGTAGTTCTCATCCGTTTTGGGCAGCCACGGTGGTGCAGCGGTTAGCGTTGCCACCTCACAGCAAGAGGTTCTCCGGTTCAATCCTCTGCTGGGGTGCCTTCCGTGCGGAGTCTGCATATCCTCCCTGTGGTTGCGTGGGTCTCCTCCTGGTGCTCCGGTTTCCTCCTACATCCCAAAGACATACTGTAGTGGATTGGACACTCTAAATTGGCCCTAGGTGTATGTGCGTGCATGTGTGTGTCTTCTGTGGAAGGTTGGGCGCTGGGCTAGCAACTCGACCCCATAAAACTCCACTGCCAATCATGAGCGGACAGGTGATACGCTGTGGCGACCCCTAACCGGGAAAAGCCGAAAGAAGAAGAAGAAGTAGTTCTTATCCGTTTAAACAAAAGAAAGCCATAGTCAAAGGCCAATTTGTAAGGGCTGCACGGATGGTGTACAACTTTGAAAGTTTTTTGAATGAGTGTGATAATCTTAAAGATATGTTTCAGAAGAGAGGATACCTTAGTTCCTTGATTAATGAGGTAATGTTAGAATTAGTGAATAAACAGGAGAGGGGTCATTTCAAACCCATATTGTATCAAGAGCAACAAGAATATAGAAGCGGGAATGATAGTGTGATTGTTAATAGTACTGAAGTTCAGTCCGATTTTAATGGAACGGATTTGAGTATTCAGACATGCAATGAGAAGAATTTTTGTAGTGCATTTATCACAATGTTTAATAATAGCAGTAAGAGTGTTGCTGATATTTTATTGAAGAATTGGGTGGTATTAACTGATAATAAGGATACTAGACAAACAGTAGGTGAATTTCCTACTATTGTGTATAAAAAAGGTAGAACCATAAAAAATATCTTACAACATACACATTCGGGCCCACAAAAGGGGTACATGAAAATATGTGGCTCATGTAATTATTGTGGAAATATATATATATATATATATATATATATATATATATATATATCTATATATAAGTGTAGTTCCCTTAATATTAATAATATAACAGTGAAAATGACTAATAGATGTACATGTGCCACAGAGAAAGTAGTGTATTTTGCAGTTTGCACAAAATGTCCCTGTTTTCATATAGGTAAAACGGAGCGGAAATTGAAGAGCAGAATTTATGAACATGTAAGGAACATAAAGAATAGAAAGGAAACAAGCGCTCTAGCCAGGCATAATATAGACTATCCTGATCATATGTTTAAATTTATAATATTAGAAGTAATTACACCAGATGTAAGGGGTGGTCCATGGCATTAATATTAGAAAAGCAAAAAGCCTTATGGCAACTAAGAATGACCTCCCTACAGTGGCCAGGGTTAAATGATTGTTTTTCACTTGCATGTTTTTTTTTTTTAATTAAAGGCTCTAGAGAGATGAATTATACAGTATTTTATATAAAAGTATTCATTATTTTATAAAAAAAATTAGGATGTTTTAGATTTTATATTTTATTACGTATTTATTCTATCCATTATATTAGTAGTTAGGTGATATTTGCTTTGTAAGTATGTTTTAATTAGTTATGTAAGGGAAGGGGGGGTGTGTTTTATGAGTGCTTGTTATTTAAATGAAGTTGATTTTAGTAACTAATTCACTCTGAAGAAGTTCCTGACTGAGCAGGGACAAAAGCTTGTGTTATATAGTGTGTATCCGTCTTTCTTGGAATAACATTACTTGTGTTACATCTATTTGGTGTAATTATTAAATTCCTGACATATCAGCTGTTTCTCCAGCTCCGTAGTGCTGCATTTGTCATTTTATATATTTACTACAACTACCTGCACTGCCCTTCTCTTCCTTTCTTCCTCCTTCCTTCTATATGTGGCACGCTACCTGTCTCGTCACCTGTTCTGCCACCATTCCTCCTTCAATAGTCAGCTTTTTTCTCTAGTTACATCTACCCAATTCCTACTAACCTTGCCTCCACCTTCTCATGCTTGAAGTCCCTTTTGTAACTTCTGTGTACATGTGCCACACCAGCCAATGGCCTGTTATTACCCTGTATGCCTGCAGCTTACTGACAATGATCATGAGCTCTACAGTCATCGTCTTCAGCTGAACAGTCTCAGTTTCTGGCATTTCAGTCCTTTTAAAGGCTCTCACCCCACGTGCACCCTTCAGGTTTATATGCAACATTACCTTAGCATACTAGAGAACTTGACCTCTCTCATTCTTTCAAACTTTTTCCAGCATATCTTTCTTTTATTATTATTTTTCTAATATACTTCTTTCTTTTCTTAGCCATTTGAATACAGTCTGCATTGAACTATTCTTAAACTACTCAGCTAACTCCCTGACAACTTCTTCTGGCTACCTTCTGTACCCTAAAACATTCTGCTTCTCCCCTTCTCCAGCTGTCGTATACACTGTTTCTTTTCATTTTGTCCTACTTCTCATGCACTTAATTACAACATTTTGCAGAACTTTTTAATACCAAATGTAAGCTTCATTATCTTAATTGCATATTCTAGTCATTTTTAGGTTCATAGGTAGGTACTAGGCTATCGGCCCAAGGGCCTAAGTAAGCCTAGCCAACAAGGTTCCCTGGCATATACCAACCCAGGAAAGTTATTTTCCTGTGCCCCTGTTGAGCAGAGCCACAGAAGTGACCCCTGGGGTGTATTTCCTATTTCCCATCCAATCATCAAGATTTTTCTTGAAGAGTGCTAATAAGGAGCCTTGTTTGATATAGATAGGTAGTTTATTCCAGAGTAAGGAAAGTCTCTGGGATAGGAATCTATCCCTCCTGCATGTCCTGTTTATTGTGGTGACAAGGTTTAGGTCCCTAGAGCGTGTAGCTCGGAGGGATTGGGATTTCTTTAGGTGTAGCATGTCCAACAGCTCTGGGTTTGACATAGCTTTGTATGTTAGGCAGAGATCACCTCGGAGTACGTGATATGCTACAGAGTAAAGCTGGAGTTTTTTGAGACGATCAGTGTAGGGCATCTGTTTGAGGCCAGTAATTCTCTTTGTGATGTACTTCTGTGGCTTTTCCAGCTGCTGCAGATGTCTTGTGAGGTACATTCCAAAAGGGGTGTTGTACTCTATAATGGGTCTAATGAGTGATGAGTATAGGGGAACAATGACCTCTTGTTTTCTGGATGAGAACCCTTATGTGACGAGGAGTGCTGTGTAGAAGGATTTCCTGACTACTGTAGCAATGTGATTACCAAAGGAGAGACTACTGTCCACCTGGGTCCCAAGGTCTCTTATCACATATTCTGTGTTAAGAAGACTGCTGCCTATGTGGTAGCTCATGGGTACAGAGTTTTTACCAAAGGGGATGACAATGCACTTTTTGGCATTGCGCTTGAGGCCATGGCTCTGACACCAGGCATCTGTCTCAGTGAGGCCCTTCTGTAGGATGTCCACATCATTTGGGGACTTATAGCTCCTAGTTTGCAGTCATCTGCGAACTTCGTTAGCCAGAGGCCTTCATTGTTAGCCTGTACTTCAGAGAAGTAGATACCAAACAGGAAAGGTCCCAGGACTGAACCCTGTGGTACTTCGCTTGTCACTGGTTTGAAGTCAGATTTGGAGTCTGCAACTTTTACAGTGTGGGTTCTGTCAGTGAGCCAGTTAGCAACCCATCTTGTGACATAGGGATTTATTCCTAGTTTAGTGAGTTTAGCTATAATTCCAGAATAGGGGATGGTGTCGAAAGCCTTGGCGAGGTCAAGATAGGCTGTGTGAACCACCTTACCCTCATCTACGGCTTTGGTGACTGCCTCAAAGAAGTCGACCAGGTTCAGGAGGCAAGATCTGCCTTTCACAAACCCAAACTGGGTGGGGTCCAGAGTTTGGAGGTTACCAATGTCTTTGTTTATGAATTCCATGATGATACATTCCATGGTCTTGCAGACGAGGCTCGTCAGGCTAATAGGGCGATAGTTCCCAGGATCAGTGTTGGCTCGCCCTTTGTGGAGTGGGATTAACTGTTGCTGTGCGCCATTCAGTGGGCACAAAGCCTGATGTGAGGCTATGATTGAAGATGGTGCTTAGGTGGGGAGCCAGTTCGTTCTGAAGTTCGTATAAAACGCAGCCTGGGATGTTGTCCGGTCCCATGGATGCTGTGTTTTTGGCTTTAGAGAGTGCTGCTTTTACCTGTGAAGTTGTGATTACAGGAACTCTGCCTTCTTCCTGTATAGATATGGGCCCTTTAGTTGGTGAGAGGGGGGGTAAAGTTAGCACTGAACCTATCTGCCAGGATGTTGGCAATATCAGTTGGTTCTGTAATTTTTGTGCCATTGTGCTGTAACTCAGAGCAGATCCGGGTGTTGCCATTGAGATTCTTAACATAGCTGTAGAATGCTTTGTGGTTGTCCTTAGAATCAGTGGCAATCTTGTTTTCATAGCTAGCTTTGGAGGATCTTATAAGGGATCTCAGCTTCTTGCTGAGGCTGACAAGGGAGCTCCTCCACTCATGGGATTTTACTCTCTTTTGCAACAATTTCTTCCTTCTGTTGTAGAGTTTGTTTATGGCAGGGGACCACCAGATTGGCTTCCTTTTTTTTGGAGGATAGCGTCTTGGTTTTGTTTGGGATAGCACGATCCATGCACTCATGTAAATGCTTATAGAGTACATTTGTGAAGGATTCAACAGTCATAACTACATTGTCCATCTGCATGGGTGTCATGAAGTTCAACACTTCTGTCTTAAGAAGCATGAAGTTGGCTTTAGAGAAATTTTTTACCGTAGTTTCCTTAATGGGGGGAGGGGGCGGGATGTGGATATCTAGGGTGATTAGCTTATGGTCGGGATCTGACCAATGAGGAGTTGACTTCAGGTGTGGAACACCAGTCACTCAAGTTGGTAATGACTAGGTAGGTACTAGGCTATCTGCCCGAAGGCATTTATAAGCCTAGCCAGAATGTGTTGGCTTTCGCCACCCCCTTAGATTAGTTCCCTGTGCCTCTGTCCAGCAGAGCCACTGAAGTGATCCCCGGGGTAAACTTTCTGTTTCCCATCCACTTGTCAAGGTTTCTCTTGGAAGAGTGTTGGTGAGGAGCTCTGCCTAATGTAGATTGAAATCTTGTTCCAAAGCATGGGAAGTCTCTGGGACAGGAATCTATCCCTCCAGCACGTCCTATTTATTGTTGTGGTGAGGTTTAGATCCCTAGAGTCTGTGGCTCGAGGGGATAAGGTTTTCTTTAGGTGGAGCATGTCCATCAATTCTGGGTTGGACATGGCCTTGTCTGTCAGACAGAGATCACCTTTGGATTAGGAAATCCCAATATATTCTGAGTCTGACAGTATACTGATATTTGATATTCAGTACTTGAAGCTTCATTTTTATTTTTTTGTTAACAAGTATTATGTGTATATATATATATATATATACCTTGATTCATATGATACTGCATTTCTTTAGTTTCAATGGTCTTTACCTCTCAGCCCAAAAAAGTACTGCGATGGAGAGGGACAGATGTAAAGAATTAATTAGTGAATACCGAGAATTTTAAGTCTTACCTGTTGTGTTTCTACTGTAATAAAGTAGCATTTTTTTATAAAATCAACAAACAGGATTGTTGTTTTTAATAGTTTCTTGTTGAATAATTGCATAGCTATTTTGCAGTGCCCCAGTCATTATAGTGCAGAAACACAGACTGCTGCTATTCTTCTAACTTATAACACAGCTGTAGCAAATGAAGCAGGTTACCTGCCTCTGTAAAACTAAAATTTTCACTAAATTAATAACACAACTCTTCTATCAAGTTTCTCCACATTTTCCCAGTTAAATATTCTAAGACTTCTTTCTTCCGCTCCATCTCTCTGTGGTGGTTCCCCAAACCCATATCGGAGGGTATTATCTCATGTTTTTAAATGCACTGCTTTAAAAAGTAAGAACAGAAATCACACTTAACATGATAAAAAAATAATTTCATTTTTACTGAGCTGTTGCTTTCAAGATTCCATTTTGTGTTTCAGACATTGCATTTTTATTTATAGTTCTTGCAACTTTATGAATGCACTGTCCTAATTAGTTCTTGGCTAAGGCTGGTCCCACCTAGGTCCCACTTATATGAACACAGACAAATTAATAATGGATTTATTAAAATACCAGACAAAACCTCACACTTTTCAATCAGTTTCTTGAAGGCCTTGCAGATGATTCATCCCACTCACCCATCAAAGTGTACACTCTAGCGTTAGCTGGCGATTTCCCCTTACCTTTGACATTTTTTCTCCTTCATATTGAATGTAGTGAATCAACAGAAGATCCACTGTTCTATTATTTCCTCTGGAGATTATTTTGTTATGTTTTTTTTCCTCACTGTGAGCTGTGAAAGGAAACCCAAGTCATAGGCACAGAGTTTGGTTGATTCATGTCCCTTTTCTGACTTACTGACAACATCTTATGAGCTTGTTGGGGTATACCACAAATGGCTCTGGTAATCCACCACACCAAGTGTGATGATTGCCATAGTAATATCGGTGATACTGATAAGGCCAGTGGCATCCTGTGCAGAGGCAATGATCTTCAGCAATCGGCTACACTGGTCTGGACACTAGCTTTGAGTGTTTACTTCAGTCACAAAGCAGAGTTTGTACTCTCAGCACATTCAAATCCATAAATTCTCACAAAATGAGAAAGTGAGCCTTTCATAAAGATGCATATTATGAATGTGCAAAATACATTTTTTTCTTAAGCTTTATTTATCTCCCATGGTTAACAAAGGAAATATTCCTAAGTCACAATAATGGCAGACTCCATTAAATCATGTATGGAAACTACGAGCTAGGAGACAATACTCTGAGATCTTTAGCTAGTAAAGCGGCCGATTCGGAGCCGATGGCTCGGCTCCATATCCATGTGTAAGAATAAACGGCGAGATGGAACAACTTCACATTTTATTTTATTGCTCAAGTTTTAGTCGAAGGCTTTGTCTCCCCACAAGCCTTCCTTCAAAAATGTTGTAATTAATTTGATTGATTTATTTGGCATGTGTTTATCTGAAAAGTCAGACTGGGTATGAATCCTGTTTTCAGCAGAGGCCCAGGGAGAAAAGCTCCAAAATACATAGCTCAATTAATAAACTACATAATATTATCACATGAAGTGCAGTAACAAATAGATATTACATAAAATTTCCAGGACTGATTCGTTGATGAAATTCTTTCTTATAGTTTATGCAAAGATTGTAATATAGAGGATTACGATCAGTTTGCCGCTCATAACCTGCTTATTATGTGTTCAAGTATGGATGCCAAGAAATTTACCTCTAGATTGAAGCTGGCGAGGTGAATTATGGCGTCCATGTCTCAAACACATCATTTATAGTTATGAACTGTGAACCAGTCATAACTGTAGTGCATGCAGCTTTATCTTCTCCATGTGCTACTAGTTATAGGATTTCTCAGCTTTCATAAACATAAAAGTGCTGTCAGAAAGGCAGTGTAATGTAGTCTGTGTTTACACTCACCTTTAATGTCTGTCAACTGTCTAGGTTTTCGTAGGATATCCAGATTATTTCTTCATATTTTTGGTCAGTTCCCCATAAAATCTGTGTTTTTGGCCAAACCACTGAGGAGTGAATTCCCTAAAAATTACATCCATTTGAGTTTCAGAGTGTGTATCCTTCAGGAAATGGATGCTACTATATCCTATTATTCTAGTTTGAGAAGTTGGGGACATGTTACTTGTATGGACAGCAAGCAGAAACAAATCTTTATTTCTGCCACTGTCATTTGCTTGTCAGTACAGGCAGATTTTACTAACTGCTACATCTGACCTTAACAACATAAGTAGGGGTGGTGCTTAACATTTGTTAAGGTCAGGTCACATGCCACTCTAGTGCTTAACTGGTTTGTCTTTTTCCAACTATCAGAGCCTAGTCATCACTCTCAATGCACTACATAAGAAATAAATAATGTTTACTGTTGAAAGGTTGATTCAGCATATAAATCATCTAATTTCTGTGCGTAATTATTATTGTGATTAATAATGGTGGCATCCTTTGCTAACTTTTTGCTGTCATATTTATGTATGAATGTGTATTTCATAAGTATTGTGTATTTTTTTTGACAGACATTTTCTGAAAATGGGTATTAACCCATCAGGCAACCTGATTAGCAAATCTAGCTGACCTTTCTTTAGTCATCCCCAGGCTTCACCTGACCGTAGTTTAGGGTGGGTGAAGAAATCAGAGACCCCAGTGCAGCATCATGCTGCTTGCCAAAGAATGTGCTTTAACTCCCATGCCCTCTCAGTAGCCTTTACATCTGTGAGATTGGTGCCTTCATGAAGTGCATGCACGTTTCCGTATAAACACAACCTCAATTGATTATCTCAAAGCTTGTTCAGATCAGAAATGGACAGGCACATATGCTGCATATTGCAAGTAGCTTTTTAGTCTGCCTCTCTCCCTTCTCACAGGGGGAGGAGCTGACATTGGCCACACACTCCCATCTTCCCAGTGTGACACCTTCAGTGCCTGTGCCTTTAATTGAACACTTCTCATCTGAGCCCCATAAGGGCTTTATCCCTCTGAATTAAGGAGCCATTGTGCTGCCACTTTATTATGCTAATTAATCCTGCTCATATTTCTTATTTCTCTCAGTTGATGGAAAGTTAGCTAAAGTTTATAAAAGCATGGTACAGCAATTGTTTGCTCGTACAAAATCAACACTATTGCAGCACTGCTAAGGGACTTTCTTACAGCTGTTAGTGCCACGATACCACTATCTAAACCCTGGTAAGGCACTCACTGTTTAGTCTTATATACAGGTAAGACATATTTTTATCAACCGGGGAGAAGTTGTTGATTATAATTAAAATTAAAGAATTTACTTGGGAGAAGAGGACAAAAGTTAAGTGGGACAAGCGGAGTCTCCCCATAGTACAAGATGTTTTAGAGTTGCCTGATTTGAATGGTTAATTTTACAGTTGTGTAGTTAAGGCATATGTGTGTAACTCAACACAAGGTTATAAATCAAAGGGGAAAATGAATGATGATGATGATGAAATGGGGGTGATAATTTGAAAAATAAAGAGAGACTAAGATTTCGGATGCAGTCTATAAGGAGAATAACACCTTTACCGAATATTGTATTCATAACATAGCAGAAAATGTATCCATTAACTATGCCAGTATAGGAATAGATAAAGGAGATTTTACCAGTAGGGATTTGTGCAAGTAGGGATATAGAAAATCTGCAAGAGAGGTCTGGAATTTACTGAAAGAAATTAGGAAAGGAATCAAAGTATTGGGAGCAAATAATTCATGAGGGTAAGGTATTAAGAGTGGGATGAGGGTAGGCAAACGTTTGGACTGCAGGTTAAGAGGACTGCCTTCCTTATTAGGGATCGATAGAGTATAGGCACAGAGAAAGGGATACTAAGTGAAAAACCAATTCTAATAGAGTTTCTAGCGGAGTCTAAAACAGCTGCTGCTGTTAAAAAGGGATAATAAATAGGGTATAAAATATTGCATGATAGCTATAAGAATCAATCGGGGGGAGGTTAGAAAATACTGGGAAAAGAGAACGAAACACAGTTTACAAAGGGATACTGGAAAGTCATTTTAAGGCTCTTAGGCATGCAACAACATTTAGAGGGTTTGGGATTTTTGCATGGAGGTATTTGCATGGGTATTTTTATACCACAGATAGACTTCATTCGACTTTTCAACTAGACGGCAAATGCCATAGATGTGATGGAGAAGAGAGAGCGAGTGGGAGGATGTGTTGTGGAAGTGTAATGAGTTACCAGATTTTTTTAATTCTGCATAGAGTGCTTTGATGGAATTTTGGGGGAACAAATGGCTGTAACTAGGAAATAATTATTTTCAGTTGGGGTATTGAATCTGAATTGCCTAGACATAGTAAGGCCTTAATACTTTTAATGGTGTTGGCTGTCCAAAAAGCAGTTATTAGAAATGGAAATCAAAATTTAGAGCTAACATAAAGGAATTTTTGAATATTGTAAAAAGAGATAAAATAACTGGAGCTAGGGTTTTTATAAAAGGGAAGAAGCAAGTTTATTAAAAGGAAACGGAAGTTATGGGATGAATGAAGCAGAGTAATGTTCAGGAGGGGGAGGAGTGAGGTTTAAATGAAAGCAGGAACTGAGCAGTTTATGTAATGAGTGAATGAACATTCTTAAAAAGAAATATATATTGAATGACAATAACAGCAGAAATGCTTATTATGATTTGTTTTCTTTTACCCATACTGCATCTTAAAATGCGATGAGTTAGTAAAGATATTAAAAAATGCTAAGACACTAACAACCTAAATCACTTGAGGAGCAAAGACAAAAAAAATAGCACTGAGGTAGCCCAGCCCATACTTGACAATTGCATGCTCTGAAATATTGTTTTAGTCAGACATCATCATAGCTTGCATTTGTAATTATTAATACACGTGTGTAACATCTTTATTGATTTTTTTTATTATTATTGTTTCTTTCTTTTTTTTTTTTTTTTTTTTTTTTTTGCTTGTGTGACTGCAATTTTCTGCACTTTGAATTTCTAGTACTTCTGCATTTTATAGTATTGGCTAGATTCAGGCTAGCTGAATGTAGACTGTTTGGTATTATTTGAGCACTAAAACCAGCCATCTTACATAAAGAAGACCCCCTGCACCCTTGTGGCAGAAGTGTGCAGCCAAGGTCCCATCTGAATTGGGGACATACCTCTCAAGCCCTTAGATCAAGAAATCTGGACACAGCCGTAGATAAAAGTAGGAAAAGGCCCAAAAATCAGGACATTTTTTAAATATTGCGCTTACAAACTTTGTTGATAGAATAACAGATTTTGCATTAGTATGAATTTTAGAAAGGGTATTAAGTCTGAAACTCAAATAGCTGTCATTATTGCCTAACTTCAGTATTTAATGATTTTCCACTAATTTTTCAGAAAACCACAATTTTATGAAAAATGGACCAAAAATATGAGGCAAAAATCTGGACATTCTGTGAAAATCTGTACAATGGTTATTTTGTTTAAAATGATTTAACTTCACTTGTATTTAAGCTTTGTGTTTGTGCGGATTTGCGCTCAGTTTAACGAGCTGCTCAGAGATTGCACTGCTGCCCTGTGAGCAACTCAGTTGTGCATTGTAAAGCACTGACACAGTTTATTACCCCAAGCCCTACAGAGAGTAGCCAGTTTTTCTTAATCTTAGAGCAAAACCTGGTCCATCTATCCCACTCCACACTAGTTACTACAGTATATATCTGTCATAATGGATGGACAGTTTCTCACCATTTCTCCAGCCAGCCTGATTGACATGGGCATCCTAAGACAATGTAGCAATTGCCTCATGTATACTGACAACCAGTTACTCATAAAACAAACAAGTATAATACAACTTGTGAGAGATGTATCTATACTATGAATTGGGAATCAATTCTCTCACATAACAAATTAGATCTCAAACAGGTTGTCAGCAAACACACTTCACCTCTTGTACATAACACACTTGCAACACATAAACCCACATACACAGAGGTATTTACTAGAATCCTACATAAAGATCAGAGACCTCCCAAGCACAAACCTACTGCACACACTGCAGACCTAACAGAATCCACTACACATAATAATACACACAACAGTGTCTCTGCCAATACGCCTGTAAGGCAAAACACCTCATAATCAAATGTCTTAGTCATAGGCAACTCCATAGTGAGACACAGAGATGTGCCCCTCACAAGGCTGGACAAGAAAAAGGTCAAGGTCAGCTGTCTGACAGGTGCCAAGATTTGTCAGATCACTCATGCACTCAAGTCTCATTAAGTACCGTTATGACTCTGTCATGGTCCATGTTGAAGTGAATGACTTAAGACGTACCTCACTGGACTATATGAAGAGAGACATGACTGAGTTCTCAGATTATTTGTCCCAGGCGGTATGTTCTTAGCCCTAAGCAGCATTCTACCCTCACCCAGGATGATGCCTCAGTATAAACAAAAATGATTGACTTCAACAATTGTCTTAGCTTCTGGTGTCAGACCAGGGGGATCCAGTATCTGTCTGCCTGGGAAGATATGGTTGACAGACCAGGCTGTTCTGCCAGAGATGGTCTTCACCTGTCACCTCTTGGCTTTCAGTTACTGGCAAAGGTACTTGCCTCCCCCATAGTGCCTTTTTTAGGCAATATCATAACAAAATTCCCGATGTAAAAAAATTCACTAGAGACATACTCAGAGTTATACTGCTTAATGCTAGGAGTCTAAATCAGAAACTGCACTCACTGGAAGCACTCCTTACCTTGGAATATGCCAGTGATTGTGCAGTCACAGAGACATGTGAGGCTACAATGCCTTCCACACATTCAGACCTCAAAATGAGTGTGAAAGAACCAAAGGCGCAGGTGTATCCATCTTCATTAAAGACAAAGACACCTCAAGACTGGTCAGACAGTACAGCTCACTAGATTTACTCCAAGTCCAACTAACTGTAGGTAAAACCCCCTTCCATATCATTGTTAGCTCTAGTTCCCACACCATGAACCATGAGGACCACTCTGTTTACCTGGACATACTTGAGTCACTCACTGTACATCCAAACACCTTGGTCATGGGTGATTTCAACTATCCTTTCATCGATTGGGAGTCATATATGAACACAAACACACTCACCTTAAGGTTCCTGGACTTTGATACAGATGCTTTACAACAGATAGTCTGCACCCCACAAAGGGCTCAAATGTCCTCGACTTAGTACTCACCAATATAGGGGGTCTCTGCACTATCCTACTGTGTGTTGCCCTCCCAGGTAAGGTCTGATCATAAATCAGTATTGTTTGAAGTAACAATCATACCTGATCCACCCCTAGAGCAAAAAGGATGAAAAATTTCTCCAAAACTAACTATAGCCTCCTAAGAGATGGCATGAATAGTTTCATACCCCCTGCTACCACTATCAACAATGACTCTTTTACAGAGGTGTAGACAAATGCCCTGTATAAACACCTATACAAATGTATAGACTTGGCTGTACCTGAATGGATCACAAAAGGTCCTCACAAAAAAACAATCCACCCTGGTGGACATCAAGCATAAAGTGGTTATACAACAAGAGGAAGACAAAAGGAAGAAACTGTTGTCTAAGAATAAGAGGGAACTGACTCAGCAGAGGAAGGACACCCTCCACAGCTTGAACAAGCAAATTTGATATCTTATAAAGCCCTTTAAAGCCAATTATGAAGCTAAACTAGCATCCCTAGCTAAGGATAATTACAAAGCATTCTTTAGCTACATCAGAAATCTAAAAGGGAAGGCCCAGCTTTGTGCTGAACTAGTAGTGAATGGTACCACTCATACTGACCCTGAGGACATTACCAACCTACTAGCAGACAGATTTGAGGCAAACTTCACCCCCTGTCCCCACCAGACATACTCCAAAGCATACCTGTCACCACTCCTCAACCTGTTATCTCCAAACAGCAAGCTCCATGGCCAAAAGCATAGCCTCTATGGGACCGGATAACATCCCAGGCTGCCTACTAAATGGTCTAAAACAGGACCTAGTGGAACCACTTGGCACTCTCTTCAACCACCATCTTAAGTACTGGCTTTGTCCCAGCAGAGTGGAAAAAAGCAACTGTAATTCCCTTGCACAAAGGGGGTCTATCAACTGATCCTGGGAACTACAAACCCATAAGTCTAACCAGCTTTATCTGCAAGGCCATTGAGAGAATGATCATGGACATTATCAGCAGAGATAGGTGACCTTCAAACTCTTGACCCAATCCAATTTGGCTTCGTTAAGGGTGGATCATGCTTATTAAACCTGGTGGACTTCTTTGAGAATGTCACCAAAGCCCTGGATGAAGGCAAAACAGTACATACAGCCTATCTTGACTTAGCCAAGGCTTTTGACATAATCTCCCACTCAGGCATCATTGAAAAACTCACCCAGCTGGGAATTAACCCATATGTCACCAAATGAGTAGCCAAATGGCTCACCGACAGAACACATACAGTCAAAGTTAGGAATTCCACCTCTACCAGCAGACCAGTTGCCAGTTGTATACCACAAGGATCTATGCTGGATCCCCTACTGTTTGGAATGTATTTTTCAGAAGTCCAGGTGAAAATAGATGGCCTGTGGCTTACCAAGTTTACAGATAACTGCAAACTGGGTGCAATCATTGAGTCCCCCAACGATGTTGACATACTACAAAAAGGGCTTACACAGACAAATGATTGGTGCCAAAACCATGGACTTAAACTAAATGCAAAAAAATGCATTGTCATCCCTTTCAGCAAAGGGGAAGTCCCTGCAAATTACAGTATTAACAGTACCCCACTTAGCTCAAACCATATGGTGAGAGATTTGGGAACACAGGTTGATGGCAACCTTAATTTCGATCACCATGTGTCCAAAGTGATAAGGAAGGCCTTCTATGTTGCACATCTCATAAGTAAGGGCATCGCATCCAGAGCTAAGGATGTTATAACTCCTCTGTACTCATCCCTCATCAGACCACAAATAGAGTGCAGCACTCCCTTCTGTATGTGCTTCACCAAACATCTGCAGCAGTTGGAGAGGCCTCAGAGGTTTCTCACCAAGAAAATTCAGGGCCTTCAACACATGACCTACGTGGAGAGACTGAAGGCCATATCACTGTATTCTGTATCCTACAGGCTGCTGAGAGGTGATTTGTGCCTGGCCTACAGAGCAGTCTTAGATCCTGCCCTAATGGAAATGCTGCACATCTGCAAGTCAAATGGGACAAGATTCACATGCTCTAGGGATGTTAACCTATCCTGCGACATTAACAGGACATGTTGGAGAGTCAGATGTCTCTCCCAGAGATCTTCTGTTACAAACTCCCAATTTACGTAAAACAGAACTCCTCAATGACCCTATTTAAGCATAACTTAGACAATTGGATGGGAGACCATAAATTTATCCCAGGGGTGTCATCTATGTCCCTCTTGGATAAGGGCAGTCAGTGCTGATCATAGGCTTGCACTGCAAATATAGACCATACAACTTGGTCAATAAGGAACAAGGGTATAACATGGCTAGGCTTATAAAGGACCTAGGGCCAGTAGCCTATTAACCTCCTATGTAACTATTTACCCATAGATCCTACTTCATTCTTTCACTATATGAATGCATTTTTGTTTTTGGTTTGCATTAACAAATATCTGTATTTAACATAATTAATTTATAATTGTCCATTATCTTTTAGTTACACAAGTTGATCTCTTCCAGCATCTTCTACCTACTTTGGTTCTAAGCGAATGTATAAACTACATGATGACATTTTAAGTAAACACAGAGTATATTCATTAAGCTAAGCATGGAACGGTTTACTAGCAGAATTCCAAAAGGCAGAACAGTTTTACATTAAAAGATTGGAATAACATGTCGAAAACAAAAATAAAAGTTTGCTGAAATGTCGAACATGATAAGCACGACGATCGACATGCGATATGCCAGACTTCCAGTTTTCAAAAGTTCATGTGTCCTTTTATGTTTTAGCAGGGGGGGCAAGCCCCCCTGCACCCCACACTTCCTGCTTATTATATATATTAACACTGAGGTTGCACTGCAGTGAGTAAAAGGTTAAATTACCTAATCCGCACTGTGCCCCGATCTCCATTTAAAACATTGAGTTTATATTAGCGAATGTATACCCACTTTTGTTAATATACACTCGACCACTTTCAGTTCATTATGACAGCTTAGAACCACGTATTCGACCAACCGGTATTCAACAGCATGCCTTTCAGAACTTTGATAGTAAACTGCATGGAACTCAAAGAGGCATTGGGATAAGGTATGATTTGCTGTTTTGTTACTGATTGTGATGAGTGTATGTTTTCTTGCACATTATTTATCAGCAGGCTGCATGCATTTTATTCACAGTTGTCAGATATTGTCAGAAGTGTAGTGCAAATCCATTAAATATACTGTGTCATACACCTAGATAGTGTAAAGCAGACCTGAACCCTCAGACAGGTAATGATGTGCTGCTCTTGTGGTATGCAGTGTTAGTATATGGTCACTCATGCAGGTGGTAATGTGTGTTGAACACATGGCACAAGATTCTGGAGCAGATTGTATTACTGATTCCTCTGTATGTTTGTATGTCAGACAGGTAATGATGTGCTGCTCTTGTGGTATGCAGTGTTAGTATATGGTCACTCATGCAGGTGGTAATGTGTGTTGAACACATGGCACAAGATTCTGGAGCAGATTGTAGTACTGATTCCTCTGTATGTTTGTATGTGAACGTCTGCCAGTCTCATTATTGCTGTAGTATCCTGGTATTCCATATCCATGCTCTCTGTGGATGCTTGAGAGTGCTTTATTAAGAAGTGTACAGTCATGGAGTATCCAAGATGGCTGCTACACTATAAGCACTGTATCCACTTAGCTCCTACAGAGAAAAACAAAAATAACTAAATATCTAGGTACAGAGACGAGTTATTCAATACAAAATATGACCATCAGATAGAGAAACATCACCTCAAACTAGTACTGGATATATAAAAACCACAACGCTATCTCAAAAAGTAAGATTGATCTGGATCTGAGCAAGAACATATGGCTGACTGATATTGCGAGGCCTATTGCAGTAGATTACTGAATCCAACAAAGGAGAATAACTGCCAGATATCTTCAGAAAAATAAGCTGAGAGCACTGAAAATAAAAAGAAGATGTCTAAAGAACCTGACAACATGGATGCACAAGTTACCAAAACCAAATTTTCTGCACTTGCTTCACCTGAGAAAGACACAGCAACAAAGAGACCTAGAACTAGGAATCTACGAGAATCAAGTAAAACTTCCAGTAAAGCTAAACAAGAGCAATCAATCTGCGACACTAGATGAGCTGGAAACAGCCTTACAACCAATTCAAATGGCCATTCAAAAATTCTCAGATAAACTGGAAACATTTGGGAGCTCTATTGCCTAGATAGCAAACAGGATGGAAATAACGGAGGCCAAGATACTAAAAAACAAAATTAAAATTGACCAACTTCAAAAAGACTCCGATAAGAACACAAAATGCATTCATGAACTCCAACCAAAAATTATAGGTCTGGAAGCAAGATCTAAATGAAATAATATAATCATCAGAGGTATTCAGAAAGCACTGAACAAATCTAAGCTAATGCAATATATACAGGAAATCCTGGGAATACTGCTAGAGAATATGCATCTGGTAAAACAGATCAGTATTGGAAGAGCTCATAGAGCACTCAGACCTGCATCTAATATGGATAAACCAAGACAAGTTTATATTAAACTACTGAACTGTCAAGATGTATCTACAGTCCTATCAGCTGCAAAGAAAAAAAAAGACCTATAATGTGGAATGGCAATAAAATCTACTTTACACAAGACCTCCCTTTACAAATAAAACAGGAAAGACAGACATTATCATTTTTTGTACTTAGTTCCAAAAGAACACAAAATTCCAGATGAGGTATCCCAATGCGCTTGTTTTTCAGCATAATGGCACCAAATACTCAGCCTCTACAGTAAAAGGAGCCAAAACGGCATTTATGAATGCTTTTAATGAAGTTCCCACAAATGAAGGCAAAAGCAGCAATAAACTATAAAATCCTACTTCAATAGCTTCCCAATCACTTTCGGTTAGTGTTTTGACTGTTTTTAACAGATTCTTACCTAATTTTGGCATTAAATCCTTTCCAGACATTTTTTCAATCAAAATTGCGACCCTGTTGTATTTAGAAGTGCAAATCATGCTCCCAGGAGGGCTGCCTGACCTCTCAACTCAGTAAACACGTGAGATTTGAAGAAGCAAGCACTTTTCCACCTAGTTTAAAGTTGGTAACAGCAGATTCATGTCTAAGTCATCGGAAAATGCACAAATAAATAAAAGAATAAGGACTAGAGACTTTAGAAGGGTTCTTATTAAAGAAACACTTCCTAATAACAAGAAAATGGAACAAAAAACTTTTTCTTGATGCCACTAAGCATGATAATGAAAACAACAGCAGATTCAACAGAAGATCTTAAAAGTAAGCTGTGACATTAGAAGAAAATGAATTGCAATCCACGACTTTTATAAGTACTCTAAACTGGTACCAAACTATAACTAACCTAACAAATGCAATAATTATTATATAACTTGCAAAGTGTGTGTTTTATAGATATATAAATGGGTCTACTGCTTTTAATCGAATACAACTTATTTGAAAAAGAGCAGTAGACCGCTCAGTTACACGAAAATGCAGTTATTCGAAAGTGAATTTTCGCGAAACTCGGTTCAGTAAACCAATAAAAAGATTAAAAAAAAAAACAGAAAGCACTTACTAACTGCACCCCCCACACCCCCCTACTTAAATATACCAACTCCAGGATCGCACTACAGTGGGGAACAGGTAAATTCCCTGTTCCCACTGTAGTGTGCCTCAGCGCTTCAGTTTCCATGAATGGTTCGTTGAACTATGCTTCACGGAATTGCACTTTCGCTTAAGTGCACTTTTGCGTAACCAAGGATCCACTGTTCGTTTTCGAACAAGTGGATTTTCGGTCTTTTACAGTAGACCCATACATATATATATATATATATATATATATATATGTATAAAATTTATTATCAGAAACCTAAAGGAGACTCTTAAGCATAATGCATTACTTTAATTGTCTGAGAAAGTGAGTACAACATAGCATGCTTTCATAATGATGCATTACATAACTTTGAAAGCAAAACTGCAAGAAATATTTGTTAAACATACTAGCTTTCTTGAGAAAATTCTGCATCTACTAACAGGATGAAAGATGCTATAGACTAAAGGTCATGATTTACTGCACGACTATTGCAGAAAGGTGAAAGGTTTACCAAATATATTTAACTTATATAAGGCTAAATGTGCATAGCACCTAATACAATGATATAACACTATTAATTTAAAGGATACACTGTGATTTGACAGTCTCCACTTATACTAGCTTTGAGTATGAATCGCTATTATGCTTACAGGATTAGCAAAGAATGCAAGTGTAAATATATATACGTCTGTGACCTTATTTTCTTGTTAAGATACTTCCGAAAGGATTCTTTAAATTTGTTTATGCAGCACACAGACTATTGACAGTTTAAATGTTTTGTTTAGAGTGTTTAAAACAATAGAAATTAATACAATAGTGTTATCCTTATAGTAATAAGTGGACTTTAGTCTGGTAGATTTGTCACGGAAAGGGATAGGTTCCCTTTATGATACCACATACCACCCTATCCTACAAAAAAAATATACACAATGTAGATATGTGGCTCTAAATAACTATGACAATGCCCTATCTACACTACTTTGTATTCAATTTCAACTAGCACCTAATCCATTTTTCTAGATCACTTACCTATTATGAACATATTTATAACCCTGGTTGAGCTGTGAGATAGCTCGACAGTGCTACAGGAATGGACACGCATCTGGATGTTTATCGATTTGATGTTTTTAAACTGATTTACTATACTTTCAGACCATTTTATTCTAGGGATTTACTGGATACATGGTTCCTTATCTACCACTTTAGTAAAAACTTCCTAGTTGAAATGTTAATCTCTTCCAGGCCAAGTAGTTACGTGAGTAGGCATGGAGGAAGGGCAGGGAGGGATAATGTACTGCTTGCTGAAATCGTAATACAAACTCATTTTTTATTAATGCTAAGAATGTTAACTGACCTCATACACACTAACACAAAATAGTTAACTTTATATGATGTGGAACATTGATTCTTGGAATGTAAAGGGGATCCGGATATCTAAAAAAAGGAAATTATTTTTTCATTTAGCTATAAAGTCAAAAGCGAATATAATCATGATACAGACGACTTGTATGCTAACTGAAAAATGGAAACAGGAGTTAAAAAAATAGATTAAAACAATTGTGGCCATGAGGGACAAGTCAAATAGCAAAGATGTTGCAATTATTGTCAAACAATCATTTCAAGATACTATTCTGGGACAGGATACTGATCAGGAAGGTAGATGGTGCTATATAACGATCAAATCTCCAAATATTAATAAAGCTATACTTGGGGGCGTGGCTAGGATGCTGAACTGATAGCTGCACTTCATTTCAGCTCTCTTACCTCAATACAATTCCTGACAGGAATTTTACAAAATAATATTTAATTTGAAGAAATATTTATTACTAACTTATTTCTAATAACTCTGAGTATCTATAAGAAAAATTTTATTGTCAGAACTTGAATAATTCCTGTCAAATTAATTACTGGAAAATCAGCACCAATATCAGCTTTACAGCATGAGTCATCTAAGGAATACAGCACAAGACTCTTCTCTCAAAATGACCTGCAATCTCTCATTACAAATATACAGGAACTTACAATAAAAATTGACAAGATGGACAATAAAATAGATACTTTTAAAGAAAAGTGCTCACAACAACTGGAACAGCTTCAAGAAATGTTTACACAGCAAAAAGGACAGATATCACTTATTGAACAGTCATTAAGTGACATTGACACTAAAGTCCAAATAGAAGAACAACAAACTGAATTCTTACTTCAACAGAACACATATTTACTAGCTTGATGATATGGAAAATCGAACAAGAAAAAATAATATTAGAATATATGGTCTACCAAAAAAATCTGAAGGGGAAAATATGATAAACTTTCTTACCACCTGGATAGCAGATGTAACAAAAATACCTGAAGCTGTTTCATATGGTATAGAATGTGCGCATAGATCACTAGCAGCTTCTGAAAATGCTTCTTCTCCGGGTAAGAACAAGCCGAGATCTATAATTGTGAGACTTTTTTCTACACAAGATAAAGATCTTATATTAAGAAATGCTTGGGCAAATTCTCCCATCAAATACAATGATTCATTAATAAGATTTGACAATGATTATTCTACAAAGGTGGTTTCAAAAAGAAAATAATTTCTACCAATAATAAAAACCTTGAAAAAAAAGCAACTGAAAGTCCATCTTTTATTCCCAGCAAGACTGAGAGTTTTTCTACCAAATGGAATAAAAATCTTTGAAACAGTAGATTCAGCAATAAAATACCTTACCAACAACAACATCCTAACACATGAAGAATCTATGGACTGGACAATAAGTACACCGAAAAGAAATGCTGAAGTAAATAATTGGAAAACTGTTGAGCAAAAGAAAAAAAAACTAAAGGACAAATAATCTTACATATGTTATATTCTATAAAAATCTAAATAATAATACTAACAACAAAAGAAAAGTTCTTACTGTCTTCAAGTTACACCGAAACAGGTACTGTTTTCAATTATACTTTAAATGTCAAAATTAGCATAAATTTTAATATTTATCTCAAATCACATCAATATACTAAACATAATTTAAACATTTCTTTTTTTTTCATTATTATCCATCTATTATTTTCATATTCTTAATCGGAGTAATGAATGCATAATAATGTTCTCAAATATTTATTTATTTATTTATTTGTATATTTATTTATTTATTTATTTTCTCTCTTTGTGTTTTGTTGTTTTTATTTTTCTCTTCTTTTTATAAAGTCTTCATTAACTTATAATACTTTAATCAGTATATGGTTATATTGCTTAATAGGTATAGTAATGGCTGCTATATAACTTATTATCAGTTACATCCCTGACAGCATTACTTTTTATAAGTTAAAAGTGTCCCTGTTTGGATAAATGCTAATGCTGGGTGGAAATGTGTTGCTTTTGAAATGAAGTATTTCAGTTGAGATGTATTATAAGACTACTTTAAATAATCTTAAAAGATGTTCTGCCTTTGACCCATATGCACATACTGATATAGTCCAGTGAAAAAATATGTTTTAAGTGATATTTTGAGGCTATAAGTCAGGTGTGTTGTGGCTCCAGACATCCGGTGTTGAGAGATGCTTGTGACTAGCTTAGATATCCTGTTGTCTTTTCTTTTGTAGAGAAATAAGGCATAGCATGTTTAAAATGCAAAGTTTGATAGTTGTGAACATTACTCTGTAAACTAGAGTGCTCGCGTGCACACTACATGAGTTTGTCACAAAGTAAGAGAAGGGAAAAGAAAAAAGAAAAAACACATACCTTTTCCCGCTTGGTTCTCGAGACAATTTAACAGCCACAAACATCACTAGAAACTCGAGTTACTTATTGCTTGTCGCATTTACTTGAGTACGCCATCCCCTGACTCTTTATAATTGACGTCTAGTCAGGAAATAAGCTAGGTTCACATTTAAAGATACAGGAACCTAAATTCCTTCTAAGGAAACGTAAATAACATATGAGGTTCATCTAAATATACACAGATATATATATTTTTGAAGCACTTTCAGCTTATGACTTCTGATGTCTTCTAGCACCTTGATAAATAAGGACATATATCTGCTTGTCTTTCTGTCAGTTTAGTTTTCCAGACATTTTAGCTATCCCTTACTATGTTTTGTACAGCAGAGTTTAAAGAGCAGAAATTAATCATCAGCAAATAAAATCACTGCTGTTTTACAAATTCTCTAAAGAAACTAGTAAATGTCAAGCAACGGACATGTTTATTTTAAGGAAAATTGCCATTTGCCACACTGGTGCTTCTACAAAATACTATTAATGTCCTGCTACCAAAATATGCCCTCAAGTGGGCAAATGGGATGCAACAAGAAGGTTAAATGTACATTTAGCAAATCAAGCATTTAAATAACAATATAATATGCTAGATAGAGAAAGTAAAAGCAATAATCATATAAACAACTATAATAAGTAACATAACAACAGAGGATTTAACCCAATGTGTCAATTATACAATATTTATATCCCATATAGGTTTGAACTTTGTCGAAGCATCTGTCTTCTACACACACATTGTATTAAATCTAATTTGAGTAGAAGAGGGAGAGGCTTAGCCCACACCCTAATTTATTACTAAGTTACTATGCATTATGAACATACATTGTGGCAGGTACTCAATGAGCTATCCATCCTTAGATGGCTCATGCTGTTCCCATTTGCTCATCTGAATAATGACTGCGGCTGTACTCTTCTTATTATATTACCTGGCTGTGGCTTCACCCTTCTTATAATATTACCTGGCTTTTTACATTATCAAGAATGACACAATACTAGTGTATGTGGGTATATCATGTTACTGTTAGTGTAAACAAAAATGCTTGACAATGCAACCGTAATTCTCAAACCTTTCTGCAGACAAATGTATAGCATTGTCTAGCAGTTGAGAGCCTGATTGTTCCTTATCAGCAGACCTGTATTTTCATGTTCCAATATGACTACATGAAAAGACGCCAATATTAGTCTGCAAGTTTAGTAAGCAGTAAATTCATCAGGGATTAATTTGAGGGGACACATATTATAGCTAAAGCACTTGACATTTGATAAATGTATCCTCTCAATGATGCATTCTATCTAGTCATTAACTGTAAAACAACTTTTCTGAGAAACATTGTTGTAATGCCAGTTAATTATTTTAATTAAATATTTCTATATACAGTCATAAAGCAATTACCAGGATAAATAATACTCTTGCAGTGCATGGATCACCATAGCTATCCTCTGATGTTAGAGGAAAAACAAGCTTCTTAAACACCTTTTTGACATAATAAAGGTATTACCCCATAGTTTAAATACATTATGTCTATTTACTACAAAGTGGGTTAGGAATTTTAACCTGTAACATTTTCATACATAATAGTTTAAATCTTAGCAGCTTCCATTATTTTGATATGTTCTCCAGTATACTTTTTAAATACTATAATGAGAAGCTCCGGATATTTAATTCTAAACTTTTATTCAGTCATAAGATTAAATTACTGGTGTTAAGTAAGCCAAAATTATATCTCCAGCACTTATTGTCAGCAGATAAACTCACTGGTTAAGTATCAGTCTAAGCTGTAAGAGTTAATATGTGATATACATAGATGTTTGCTTTGAAAATGTGGTCAAATGCACTGTAGTTTTACCTCTGTACTGTGTCTTTTTGATTATACAAAGTCCCTCTGAAAGTTGATAAAAGTGTTAACAACAAAACACTCAATCAAGTAACAACATTATAAGTAGTCTCTTGGATAAGGGAGATGTCTAAATTTTGATCTTGTTGTCCCCAGCCATGGGAATTGTCTTTGAAAAGCTGAAAAATGCAATCAGAGGAACATATTTAATGTCTACTAAAGAAATATTAATATACTTGTACATTGTATTGCATTTCAGTTTATGTTAAACATGAAATATGATGTGGTTTCAGAACTATTCATGTTTTTATTCCAGTATGACTTTGTAAATACTAATTTAAACACTGGTTTCAGACTTGAGTAGTCTAAAACATTTACACAACAATGGTATTGTATTATACAGTAATGTCAGTAAATAGTTTTCAACAGATGTATGCAACATACAGTTATAGATTTTGACATGATGTTTATTAATACCCTAAACTATTTTGAAATTATACTACGTTAATCTAAATATTTGTACCTTTTTGAAACCTGATTAAAATAAGTATTATTGAATTACAATAAGATGAGTAAAGAATATATTTATATATTTTAGCTGATTAGATTATCTTAATATATTATTCAATTATCTTTATTTAAAAACTAAGAGGATAAGAGAAACTGATCCAAATATTATTTGTGAGGGTAGAAAGTTTGTTTGGTTAGATTCACTAACCAAACAAAGAGGTATATTACCTCATAGCAATAGGGAATGGTTTTTAAGGTTAAGAATTACAAGTTTGGAAGTTCTTTGATTTTTTTTATTCTATCACTTTGGTGTCACTCAGAAACATGCAAAAATCAAACAAGAAAAACTTTTTGAATTCTGTATCCAAGATGGAACTAAGAATAAACAATATTTACATAAACTCACACATAAAACAAACTCAAAACTAGGAAATGAAATGTTTATCCATAAATGTTAATGGTCTAAATAATAGTAATAAAAGGAGAATCCTATTCAAGTACATAAACTTACATAAACCACAAATAGTCTTCTTACAAGAGACACACTTATTAGATAGAGATATAAACAACTTAAATATTAATAATTACACAGTACTAATAAACTCTCAATACAAAACAAAAAAGAGGAGTAGCTATACTACTTCGCAACTCAGTTATAACACCTAAAATAATTACTACTCATCAAGATACATTGGGTATGTTTTGTCTAGCTTCAATAGAATTAAATAAGAGAATCTATACGTTAGTAAATCTATATTAGATCCCAGGGCTAGGATTAAAAACAGTTAAACAGCACTTTGAAGAGATAATTCATTTAACTAAGGGTAGCCTGATATTGGCAGGAGACTTTAACTGTATAATGAATGAAAAAGATACAGATTCTAAATCTAAAAGAAGAAAACAACCTATCTCTAAAGCACTATCAGAAATTATAGATAAATTGTATTTAAAAGATATAAATTAATTTGCAGAACCAGACTCGCTAATCTTCACATTTTATTCTCATAGATATAAAACTAACTTTAGAATTGATAGAATATATGTTGCCAATGACCTAATAACAAAAATTGACAAAGTCAAAATTATAAATTGTCCCTTATCTGATCATAATGCCATAGTCTTTGAGATAGAGCTTACACTATTTTGTTCAAATCCAATTACTAGGATACCTTCCTATATCACAAAATTGACAGATTTCAAAGAATGTTATGAAGAAACAATCAAAAACTTTCTAGAAATAAATTACACAGAAGATATTTCAGAAATATATGTCTGGGATTCATTAAAAGCAGTTACATATGGGAAAATATTATCCTGGTACATAAATAAAAGGAAGTTATGGAATAAAGATATGCTAGACTTACAAAACAAAGCAGATAAATTGAAACTGGAAATACAAACGGGTAATGCTACTCAAGTTCAAGAACTTACACAAATCAATAAGAAGTATACAGAATTGTTACATCATAAGATTATGATTAACTTAGAAAAGATAAAAATAAACTCATACTCTACTAATTCAGCACACCTGAGACACTTAACTAATAGAACAAAAAAAATAATTAAATCTAAGCAAATAAAAGAAATATTTATTCCTAATACTAACAAAAGAGTTACAGAACTAAATGATATTTTAGAAGCATTCAGACTCCAATTTAACATTGATAATTCCATAAACACTCAAGATACACCTACTAAGGATATAAAAAAAATAATATTCATATTAAATTAACACAAGAACAAATAGACATTATAAGCAAACCAATCAGTATGACAGAATTAAAATCACAAATTAAAAAGCTCAAGACAAATAAAGCACCTGGCCCAGACAATATGCTACCAGAAATGTATAAATTAATACACAATCAAGCCATATCCTTATTATTAAAAGTCTATGATATAGCCAAGAAAGATTTGAATATACCACCCTCTTGGAAATATTCATTGATATCCCCAATTATCAAACCAGATAAAGATGAGAAGCAGTGTTCCTCATATAGGCCAATATCATTACTCAATATAGACTATAAGATGTTTATGGCTTTCTTAATTCACAAAGATCAAACAGGTTTTATTAAAGGAAGAAATACTTCAGATAATATTAAAATAATACTAACATTAATAGATTATAGCAAACATAAAGTCCTACATTTAAATGTAATCTCATTAGATAGTAATAAAGCTTTTGATTCAGTTAACTGGAACTTTCTTTCACTAGTTTTAAAAGAATATAACTTTCCTTCTAATTTTAATAATCTTATCCAAATACTATATGAAAAATCTACTGCATATGTTAAACTAGGATTGCATAGATCAGGCCCTATAACAATCAAAAAGGGAACTAAACAAGGTTGCCCTTTATCACCATTGTTATTTGCATTACTCATAGAATCCTTTGCAAATCAAATCAGATCAAACATTAACATGAAGGGCATTTGTATTAATAAAATGTTAAACCTTAAAATCCAACTCTTTGCTGATGACATACTGTTAACTCTCTCAGATGCAAATGAGTCTTTGAATGTTCTATTTAACTCCATGAATACATTTCAAAATATTTCAGGCTTAAAATTTAATGAAAACAAAACTAAAATTATGCCCTGTAATTGTAAAAAAAGAATAATATAAACAAAAGATTTTCCAAATATATAGTAACAGAAAGTAAATTATTATATCTGGGAATAAATCTACTCAATGAATTAACAGATTCTCTAATATTTAACTATAATAAAATACTAGACAAAATAGAACAAACAATTGGTTACTGAATAAATATATCTTTTCAACAGCAGACAGATTATATCTTATTAAAATAATCATATTTCCCAAAATATTATACTTAATACAAAATTTTTCATTGCCCCCTCCCAAATATATTATTCAAAGATACAATAAACTAATTTTAAATTTTCTGTGGTTTCCAAATAAACCCCGTATAGCCTTAAATAAACATTTACCAGATTGGGAAGACGGTGGAATTAATTATTTATTGATTTATATATTACCTCATCTGTTATTAAAAACATAACACTATGGTTAAATAATTCATACACACCTATATGGAAACAAGCCCATGAGCAGATTTACATATAAATCAATTTTAATCACGTACAAGCAACTTATATGGATGTTAAAAGATTATTTTTTAGGGAAAAGGAATAATATTAATAAGTTGCCATCAAACTATATAAGCTCTACACTTTCAGTGTTCAAAACATATATAAACAAAATACTAAATATTAATTCTTGGATTTTTCTTATTTTCCCTATAGCTTTTACACAAAATATTCTATAGATACATTCCAAATATCTAAAATAAATATACTTAAAGAAGAAACATTACTCTTTTGGCATCAACTTATAGAGAAAGGGAAAATTCTAACAAATGAACAGATAATTTATAATTATAATATAAATAAAGACAATTGGTTGTTTTTACAAAATCTAAGGCATTTTCTTATAAAGTAGAACAAATGCAGCCTTCAGTTAGACATGAAGCTCCAAAACTCATTGAATACCTTATTCTTATCACAAAACAGCCTTATCAGGGTACAGGTTATTTGTCTAATATCTATAAAATTGTTAAAAAAAACAAAAAACTGTCATGAAAAATCATACTGGGATTATTATACTTTAATAAACAACCATCCTCCAATTGAAGAAGAAAAAAGTAATATTCTAAAATCTTCCAAATTTTCTACATTATAAAATACTGGCAATTATTCACTTGGAGATATCTACACAGAAGTTTCTATACACCACATAGGTTAGCCAAAATGTATTCTATTGAAGATCAATGTTGGAGATGCCATACCAAGATAAAAGCAGATTGGCAGCATGTTTTTTATGAATGTATATGTCTCAATATGTACTGGAAATCCATTAACTATTTTTTCAGTGTTTATAATGATAATTTTCAATTAACAAAGTCTTTAATTTTATTCAACTCTCCTATTCCAAACTGTGCACCAAAAAAAGACACTAAAATCCTATGGTCACTATTGGCAATTTCACATAAAATCATAACTATACACTGGAGAAATGAGGCTTCTCCTATGTTCAAGGAATTTGAGAATTTAAGAACAACAGTTGCTCACATGGAAATATTAACAGTGAAGAACAGAACTAAAAGATCTACTTCTTACTGTTACTCTTGGATGAAAGTACTGGAAATACTCAAAAAGATCGAAGAAGATATATAATCTTATGTTTCTAACTTTATATAATGTAGAATTTCAATGTTATTTGCATAGACACCGATGTAAATAGTTATATAATGGTTTGAAGTTAGGTACTAACCTATGAATTACTATGAATAATGTTTTAGAATTGTAAATATGTTATTTATCTTTATTTCATGTAATGTTTCTTAAGACATCTTATTTGAAATAATAAAAAAATATTTAGTAAAAAAAAAAAAAATAAAGCTATACTTCTCCTAAACATTTATGGACCGTGCACAGAACAACAGGCTTTCATAGTATCCATATATAAGTTGTTATCTAATTTCCCTGACCATTATTATATTATGGGAGGAGATTTGGAACATTGTTCAAAACCCTCTCATAGATAGATCAAACACTAGCACTTCATATAACTTGCAAGCAACTGATGCACTGAATGAGTTAAAAAGAGACTTTATGCTGGTTGATCCGTACCACATTCAGACAATAAATAAATATAATGACAGATATACATCCTACTCTCAATGTCACAAAACTTGGTCTAGACTGGATTTTTTCCTAATATCAGTTGCATTTCTGAATTTTGATATAACACATAATACAGATCCAAGATTATTCTCCGATCATTCCAAAATTACGCTTACTATTAGCTGGTTTGGAAAGACAGACGACAGCACTAATCAATTTAACTGGACCTTAAATCCAAATCTATTAACTAAAGAGGAAATAATTCAGGCAGTAGAAAATATATTTAAAGACCTTCTTATACAGCCAGACTCTTCCCAAATGCCCTTTGATATCCAATGGGCCTCTGCGAAGGCTGTAATTAGAGGTATAATGATCAGTAAAGAATTGTACTATAAGAAAAAAACACACAGCTAAATAGATATTACTCAAAAACAAAATTACTGAACTTGAAAATAAATTATAAACAAACTATGACCAAGAAATAGAAAAACAATTAGCTCTACAACAGGAAGAATTATACCTTTTAAATGCTAATAATCTCTCTTTTCAAGAAATAAAAACAATAGCCAATTATGGGCACAAATGCCATCCAAATTCCTAGCCAACCTAATAAATCAAAGAAAACCTCTACAAATTATTCTTGAATTTGTATACAAAGATAAAAAGTATAGCTCCAACCAGGACAAGGTCCAACTATTTGGGGAATTGTACTCACATACATACACAGAACAATCCAACACTATAACAAACCAGGAAATGGAAATATTCTTGAAACAATTAAACTTTCCAACACTCTCGCAAGATCAGAGAGAACACCTCTCATCTCCCATCACACTACAAGAAGTAATTACAGCCGTTATAATCTTAAGTCGAATAAATCCGCAGGACCAAACGGATTCACATCCAAATTTTTTACATCTTTTATTCTAACAACTCCTAAAATATTACTAAATCTTTCTATCTTATAATTAATAATATTACTGATCAGCATCTAAATGTATCAAAAATAATATTTGTTCTTAAAGACAAAGCTGACCCTAAAAACCCGGGAAACTGCAGACCCATATCTCTAATCAATGTGGACATAAAGATATTTGGCTCCATCTTAGCCAACAGATTAAAAACTGTGATAACTAGCATCATTCCACACTATCAGTCTGATTTTATTCAACAAAGACAAACCTATGACAACGCCATAACACTGAATGCTATGATTACCTTGTCTAGTCCAAAAAACTCCCCGCTCTTTGCTCTGCTAATAGACACATCTAAGGCTTTTGGCAGAATCAATTAAAAGTTCTTATTTTTAATAGTACCATATTTCAACATTCCCCCAGAATTTATAACATTTATTAAAGTATTATACTCCAAAGCACCTACTATATTACAGGTTAATAAAAGGTTCTCTTCTAGAATAGATATTAAAAATGGAGCTAAACAAGGATGCTCCCTGTCGCCATATCTCTTCAGTTTGTATATAGAACCATTATTTCTACTTATTACACAAAAAACTTAAATACCAAATTTATATAATACAGTGATTCCTTTTACAGCCTTTGCAGATGACCTGAACCTATATTTTTCAATACTGAGTTCTGATGTCGAAAAAAATCTTAACCTCTATAAGCAACTACTTAAAATTCTCTAATTATAAAATAAACCCAGACAAATCACTAGTATTTCTTGCCAATCTATCCTCCAAACTAACAATATGCCCACTGTCTACAGAAATTAAATTTAAGCACACTATGAAATACCTTGGAATTATTTTTCAAGACCCATCATTGGTGTACCAAAGCAATGTAACAAACCTATAGTCAACAATACAACAGGACTTTCATAGATGGGAAAAACTTCATTTATCTGTACTAGTCAGGGTTGCCATTATCAAAATGAGCATTCTGCCCAGAATGTTATACGTATTCAATGCTATTGACATACAATACAAGCTAACTTCTTCCATAAACCACACTCTCTCCAAGTTTGTATGGTATCCTATATTAGTCAGAGTTTCATATAAAAAACTGATTTTCGCTAAAGAAAAAGGAGGCTTAGCTCTCCCAGTCTTTAAACTATACTATGACATAATAAGAGTCAATAAGGTACTGGCAGTATCTGAATATAATCCAAGCAAAAAAAAAATGGTCTCCTACTTGGATAACCCTATACTATAACTATGTTAAATCATTAAACATAAATCCCCAGGCTCTCCCTTTCTTGGACAAAAATAGTTTGAAGAACATGAAGTTACATAAAACAATTGGAGACAAAATAAAGGCACTGCAAAAACTTATCAACTCATTGAATTTATATAATGCCTTTATTATAATGCAACCTCTGCATATGAATCGTAATCTTAAGATTAATGATAAAATGTTAAACTTAAACCATACCCCTTGCTAAGGGAGCTGATAGTGTTAGACCTGTATTCATATAGGAGTTAATCCCTCACAGAGCTGCGAACAACTTTGAACTTACCTAAACAATACCTAATTATGCTAAGACAAATCAGAGATATGTGTGCCAGTATACTAAATAATCCTACAATCACACAGAGAGACATAAATTTAGTCAAAACACTCTGTTCTCTACTAACACTGAGAAAGAAAATGACATCCTGCTCATTCAAACTAATAATGTCAATAAGGTACCAAGAAGAGATACTTTTCTCAAAATACTGACATGGCATAGATCCACTAATTTCTAATGACCAAATGACTCAATCTATTCAAATGACAATTCAATACATTCCCTTCAGAAAACTGAGCTGCACTCAATTCACGATACTACATAATGCGTACCTTACCCCGACACAAATAAACAAATTTAAACCTACTTCATCCCCCTTATGTCCACATTGTGATAGCCAGAATGATGACCTACTTCATATATTTTGGAGCTGTAAATGCTTATACAAATGATGGCGTTCACTCTAAGTCAGATTAAGCAAAATGGGATATGAGAAATCTACATTATCCTGGAAATTGCCCTATTACATGTTCCCCCCTGTGAAGCTAAAGAAACAACAAGAAAGAATATGAATTACACTATTCACACTTATAAAGTATTATATTACACTGAACTAAAAAGACAGAACTCAGATGGCTTGGAATTAATTCAGACAAATAACTATTAGATACACAAAAGCACACAGATTTTTAATGCATACCCAAAAATGAAATAAACATTTTGTTGAATTTTGGAACTTGCTAATGGATCATATACTGAGATAACACCCACTGACTCCTACCAATGTCCAATTATTAAGGAATAAAATTATATTTTTTCTCTACACTCTGTCCCCAGCACCTCTCCCCCTCCATCATTTACTTATAATCAATATATTTTTGGGATACTTGTTATAATCCAGCCTAATTTTATTCTTCCCCAATGGAAATAATTACATACCAAGTACACCTACAGTGTCATCATATTGGTAGTGTTTTACTGGCAAGCAGTACATATGTATATACATATTTCGTTTATTGAATGATTTAATATTTTTCTCAACTTTTTTGCTAATCATGTGTGAGAACACCATCGTGTCACTCTATTGCATTTCATTGTACCGAACGCTGTTATCTAACTATTTTTGTTTTCTGGTCTGATACATTTGTTCTTGGTATTGAACTCAATGGAAATGTTATTTAAGGAATGTCAATAAAGAAATAGTTTAAAAAAAAGTGTACAGTCACTAAATGCTAAAACACTACAGTGAGAGTGGTGTTGCATTAGTCCTGGGTTCAGATGTAGATGATTTTGCCGATGTCTGGGGATGGAACTTTTTTACTCGTTGTTGATAGTACTTCTCTTAACACAGCAGGGTCACTTAAGGTAGCCACAAGTGGAAGGTGAACTCCATCTACGAAGCACTGCAAATAATTCTGGGAGATGTAGTGGCTGATATTAACATAGTTATCAAGCACTGCCATCCCACATGTGAATGCTGTTGCCAAGTTAATGACATGAGAGACCACACGGGTAAGCTGCAGACGCAGTGTTGCCAGGCAGTTTGCACTGACTGCTGCTAAGGCAGTGCAGGTGATTGTGTTGTTTAAAGTGTCTATCAGTGGTGTTAAGGGAGGCTTTTAGATCAGTACAAGGTAGCAGGTAGAACTGTCTTCACTAGAGGCATGCAGTTTATACATGGTCTTGTGATTCACTGTTAAGGAAGTTTTGTCTCTGCTGTTTTGCCACCATGTGTGCACAGATGGAATATGATGTAAGGGAAGGTGATGTCACAGAAGATGTATCTCAGACCACTACAATGCCACAGATTACTATTAATGTATGCCTTCTTTCATTAATTCCTGCACAACCACCAGCTGGTCATGTGTAATTCATGTCTTTGTCTCTTAAGTGAATGGCAGTCATATGCTACATATGACTGCTGTTGCAAGAATAATCTGTATGATTATAGACATGTGGGCGTAAAGGTCATGTGTCTGCTTGACACTAAAAGTGAGTCATGTGGATTTGATTGATATAGATTTGAAAATAACTTGGTGCAACATGCCTTGCTTGAGTCTGCTACAAGAATGGGTGGCAGCTTTACAACAATGAAAGATGCAATCAGGACACATAAACTTGCTACTGCTAATGCCCCAGAAATGATAACCAGGCTGTACCAAATAGGGCAGGATACAGACCTGGGGCAACAAGTGTTCCACAGAAGGTTTGCAGCACTGTGTGGTGTTCTTGTTTCTAGACAGTACTACATTCAGACAGACACATATACAACTTGGGGTATGGGAAGTTGCACATGAGATCCCATTTCTTACTCCAGGGAATGAAATTGTGATTTACAGAACATATATATATATATATATATATATATATATATATATATATATATATATATAGATATTGTTCATATGTCAATGAGTTTCATTCTGTTAGTCAGTTCATCAGATAAAGTGCTTGAGAAATTTCTCAAAAACAGCCTTTGTCAAGTGCTGGTTGATTTGTAAGACGTAAGATAATGTGCTTGTGTTTATGGTGAGTACAGGACTGGGTTTTAGGTCAAAGCTTTCTGATATGCTAACAGTCTCAGTATTAAGGATAGGAGTGTGTGTGTGTGTGTGTGTGTGTGTGTGTGTGTGTGTGTGTGTGTGTGTGTGTGTGTGTTTGCGGTTTAGGGATATCGTAAAGGTTAAGGAAGGGAAATATATTTAGTATTGTGCGTGGCTACTGGTGTTTGCAAAGTATGTCTGAGTATCCTGTGTAGTGGTAATATTGTAGAAAGGATTTTTCCAATGGCTATCCATGGGGGTCACTCTAGCAGCCAGCTGTGACTCATAAGAGAGAGTGATAAGGTGTAAGGTTAGGGTTAGGGGCAGGTGCAGGGTTCCATCTACATGGCCTGGTCATGTCTGAAAATAGTTGCTAAAATCAACATACCACCTTGGTAAGAATGCGCACGCGCACGTGTATGTGCACATGTGTGTGCATATACAAACAACATTCTTTCTTCAGGTTCTAGTTTGCAGTTCTTAAATCATAATAAAAGTATAAAATAAAAAAAAGTTTACAGAAGCACTCTATGCAGCTGATGTATCTGCCTGCTGTGCATTATTAAACTAGCTGACATAGGTTTAATACCCCATGCTGAATAAAAACATGGAGAAATTATAGTCTTTGGATTAGCAATGTTAGCGCAGATGTACCTATTCTATGTGAAGGTATTTTCATCATGGTTGCAGTGTGTTTTGACTAAGTTATTCAACATCTGTTTGAGATGTAGAACCTGGGCTTTAGCAGTGGTCTGAGTACTATAGGACCAGACACTGGGTGAGAGAAGACAATAGCTGCTGGTCATCTTGGCTGTTCCAAGGAAGGGTTCTGTAAACAGGCAAAACCTGGCAGGAAAATAATATGTAGGTCTAGCCATGATAAATTTAGGCATGCATGAGTTTCAAGGTCCTAGTTTGACCACAGCTGTGGAGAATATTTTAGGTTCATAGGTAGGTACTGAGCTATCGGCCCCAAGGGCCTAAGTAAGCCTAGCCAACAAGGATCCCTGGCTTACGCCACCCAAGAAAGTTAATTTCCTGTGCCCCCATCGAGCAGAGCCACAGAAGTGATCCCCGGGGTGTATTTCCTATTTCCCATCCACTCATCAAGATTTTTCTTGAAGAGTTCTAATGAGGAACTTTGCTTGACATAGATGGGTAGCTTGTTCCAGAGTATAGGAAGTCCCTGGGACAGGAATCTATCTCTCCAGCATGTTCTGTTTATTGTGGTGACAAGGTTTAGGTCCCTAGAGCGTGTAGCTCAGAGGAATTGGAATTTCTTTAGGTGCAGCATGTCCAACAGCTCTGGGTTTGACATAGCTTTATATGTTAGGCAGAGATCACCTCGGAGTAGGCGATATGCTACAGAGTAAAGTTGGAGTTTTTTGAGATGGTCACTGTAGGGCATCTGTTTGAGGCCAGTAATCCTCTTTGTGAGGTACTTTTGTAGCCTTTCCAGCTGCTGCAGATGTCTTGTGAAGTACATTCCAAAAGGGGGGTTATACTCTGTAATGGGTCTAATGAGTACTGAGTAGAGGGGAACAATGATCTCTTTTTTACCTGGATGAGAACCCTTTTGTGATGAGGTGTGCCACATAGAAGGATTTCCTGACTACTGTGGTGATGTAATTATCACACATTCAGCATTAAGTAGACTGCCGTTTATGTGGTAGTTCATGGGTACAGAGTTTTTACCAAAGGGGATGACAATGCACTTTTTGGCATTGAGCTTGAAGCCATGCCTCTGACACCAAGCATCTGTCTCAGTGAGGCCCTTCTGTAGGATGTCCACATCATTTGGGGACTCGACTATGGCTCCTAGTTTGCAGTCATCTGTGAACTTCATTAGCCAGAGGCCTTCCGTGTTACCCTGTACTTCAGAGAAGTAGATGTCAAAGGACTGAAGCCTGTGGTACTCCACTTCTCACTGGTTTGAAGTCAGATTTGGAGTCTGCAATTTTACAGTGTGGGTTCTGTCAGTGAGCCAGTTTGCAACCCATCTTGTGACATAGGGATTTATACCAAGTTTAGTGAGTTTAGCTATAATTCCAGAATGGGGGATGGTGTCAAAAGCCATGGTGAGGTCAAGATAAGCTGTGTGAACCACCTTACCCTTGTCTATGGCTTTGGTGACTGCCTCAAAGAAGTCAACCAGGTTCAGAAGGCATGATCTACCTTTCACAAACCTGAACTGGGTGGGGTCCAGAGTTTGGAGGTTACCAATGTCTTCGTTTATGAGTTCAATGATGATACATTCCATGGCCTTGCAGACCAGGCTCATCAGGCTAATAGGGAGATAGTTCCCAGAATCAGTGGTGGCTCCCCCTTTGTGGAGTGGGATAACTGTTGCTGTGCGCCATTCATTGGGCACAAAGCCTGAAGTGAGAGTATGACTGAACATGGTGCTTAGGTGGGGAGCCAGTTTGTTCTGAAGTTCGTGTAAAACGTAGCCTGGGATGTTGTCCGGTCCCATGGATGCTGTGTTTTTGGTTTTAGAGAGTGAAGCTTTTACCTGCATAGATGTGATTACAGGGACTCTGCATTCTTCCTTTATAGATATAGATAGGGGGTGAGAGGGGGGTAAAGTTAGCACTGAACCTATCTGCCAGGATGTTGGCAATATCAGTTGGTTCTGTAATTTTTGTGCCATTGTGCTGTAACTCAAAGCAGATCTGCGTGTTGCCATTGAGATTCCTGACATAGCTATAGAATGCTTTGTGGTTGCCCTTAGAATCAGTGGCAATTTTGTTTTCATAGTTAGCTTTGGAGGATCTTATAGGGGATCTTAGCTTCTTACTGAGGCTGACCAGGGAGCTCCTCCACTCATGGGAGTTTACTCACTTTTGCAGCAGTTTCTTCCTTCTGTTGTAGAGTTTGTTTATGGCAGGTGACCACCAGATTGGCTTCCTTTTTTTGGAGGATAGTGTCTTAATTCTGTTTGGGATAGCACGATCAGTGCACTCGTGTAAGTGCTTATAGAGTGCATTTGTGTAGGATTCAGCAGTCATAACTGTATTGTCCATCTGCATGGGTGTCATGAAGTTCGCCACTTCTGTCTTAAGAAGCATGAAGTTGGCTTTGGAGAAATTTTGTAGGCAGAAAAGTCTCTAGACTTAGTATATAATGGCAGTCATCATTACCACTATGGTTGTCACATTATGATGGGAAAGGGGAGATGATAGGAGGCAGTCTAACTGGTGGAAGAGGAGAGAGAAAATACAGGGAAAAACAGCTGTCTGGAAGGCTGTACTCTTGTGGCATTTACAGCCTTTCCTGCACTGCTGCCGGCGATCTACAGCATCTCTGCTAAAGGGAGCTGCTTGCTTGTCTCGTTAGTGTGGCGAAGGATACAGCTACATCATGTAGGGAGTAAGAGAGAGAATGCAGCTCTGAAGCATTTAATGGCATTATAGTTTTCAGCCTTGCAAGTGTCTGAAGTTGGACTGAATTGTGAATAATGTTTTTAGGGTTTTGTCTAACTACATTGGATACATTTTTATTAACTATTATTAATACAGTCTAGCACAAGAACAACCCTTTTTCTGTAAGCTGGAGAAGTAACAGCATAAACATTATCTAGTATTTCTAGATGTGTGCAGTTATGATGAATGCTAATGACCTAAATGTGAGAAGAGTATTACAGGCTTTACTTGAACTGAACAGAACAAGAATGGATAAATATGGGGAAATAATAGTTGCCGTTAGTATAAAAGACTGCAAGGCAAGGCTTTTTCTTTCAGTTTGGCAAAGAACTCTGACATTCCCTTATTCCGTTTCGTATGCAAGGCGTGCTGGTGTACTGACTCAGAAATGCCAAGGCCTTGTGCACTCAATTCCTTCAGTCCTTGCTGCATGCTGCAGTACACTGGGCTCTGTCACCCTGCTTGGCTTGATTGCTTGTTTCCTGTTAAGAGCTTTCAAGTGTTCACTTCAGTTAATTTCAATTGTGATAGAAGAAAAGGTGTATCAGCTCAAGTGAGACACCCTCTGAATCAACATGGCTATCGCTAGGCAGCTCCTTATTCTCTCTGTTTTCATTGACTGCAGTCAACTGATTCAGAGAAACTGGCTGGCAGGATGATATTGTGAATAATGAGCATAAATGGCTTATTTTCTTTGTCCATTTTATTTCATGCTAATTACTATTTAATAAGTCTGATGGAAGGCTTGTTCATGTCTATGCACTGCGTTTGAAAGCAGGCTTGTGCTTCTAGGTTGTTTTTTAAACTGTTCTCAATTTTTACAGATTAATGAAATACTGCCACCCGACTGTTTCCTGTAACCTATTTAGAATGGTACTCTTTCAAATGCATACAAGATCATTTGTTCTTCTTTGCATAAGTAGTCACTTTGAGAATGATAATTTTCAGTATTTTCCATGATTACTATTAGATCAAGGCAGTGCTCCCCTGCCAGGTCTGCCTGCATTTCATTATTGTCTTTGTCAGTTCTTTAAGCTGAACAGCTGGGGGATATTCCTAACTAGTAAGCACCGTCTCTAAGCTATTGCATAACGTCTGTTGCACAGTGTTGTTTTTGTTTATTAAACTCCCTTTCACTGGTGTAGTGTACCCCATAGTACTCAGTACAGCCTTAATGCCTTGGTTACAGCAATGCTTTTGAAGCTGCTTTTTCCAACATGCAGGTTATATTTCCCTAGGCTCAGTAATTAAGAATACAATGTCAGATAAATCTAGCACCCACTAGAAGTTATTTGAGACCCCCAATACTCCTCTCATTGAAGTAAGCCATGTAAAGATGTACAAAAGTAAAGGGGGCCATGTCTTCAGAATTACCTAAAGTACTTCAAATGTACTAAATGCATAATTGCTTCACATTGTCTCCAATTTTCCCTTTAATTTCCCCCTCCCCACCTCACATACTCACTACCCTCAATAGCGATCATGTAGAAGACGTTATGGTTTCATCTTCATGGTGAGCTGTCTTCTTTGCAGCATTACTGAGAAATTGTGTGTGTGTGTGTGTGTGTGTGTGTGTGTGTGTGTGTGTGTGTGTGTGTGTGTGTGTGTGTGTGTGTGTGTGTGTGTGCCCATTTTGAGCCATACGGTTATTCAGTATGTGTCTAATGTCAGACATGTGCTCATCCTTGCATTTTATGTTGTATGTGTGTCTGACTTCTGCCAAGTACTCATTCATTTATTTTGTATTTGTTCAGCTTTAGCATTATTGCTCAGTCATGCAGTTTATGTTGATGGCTTGCTGAGTAGAAGGGAGGAAGGCTGGGTCACTCATTAGAGTACATTCATGTTCACCTTCCTTCTGCCTGATCAAGTTGCACAACACAGAGTGACAATGCACTTGGCCTCATCCATCCTCTCGGTCTGCTTATTGATAAACACTTTCTATTGTTAACTTGTCAAGTATAGAACAGCCAGTATTTCTTCTGCTTTCTGGCACTACTTTAAGCACTAATCTGCCACCATTGTATAGATAGCAGATTTTTTTGGTGCCTAGCCCATTTGCAGTACACTTTCATTTAGATGTCCCAAGTATTTTCCTGCTTCATTTTAATTACTTACATTAGAAAGAAAAAGATAAAGAATTTGATAGCAAATGATTATTCAACTCACCTAGACATTTTTCAACTTACCAGAAAGCTTCTGATACTTCTTAACAAGTGGATTGTACTCATAAAAATCAGCATGTGGAAATAAATCCTTTCTCAAGTTGTCTGCGCCACCTGCATTTGTTGTATGACCTGATCTTCTCATCCCCCTTTACCTTTGCAATTTGTTGATTGACATGACAATTATCTCTGACAGTTCCTATCTTCCTCCCCACTCCCCAGTTTCTTTTAAGGTATACATATTGAAGTTTTGTTTAGCCTTTGTAATTGACTTTTGTAGTGCACAGCCTTACTTGTAGTCCATCTCTGACAGCCATATCTTATTACTGGGAAAACCGTAACTTTGAACATTCAGAACTTTATTGACAATGTGTTATCTTTACTCTTTTAAGTCATACCCTGATTTGCCCAAGAAGCAAATATCTTTTAATTTCATGGCTGTAGTCACAATCTGCAGAGATGTTTTAGCTTAGGAAAATAAATCCGTCACTGCCTTGATAGGGTTAGATGAAATAGTTTTCTTTTTTCTTGTTATGCTGAGCAGCAAGTCAGCTTTTGTGCTTTCTGCTTTCACCTTCTCCATCCAGCTCTTCAGCACCTCCTCACTTTCAGTCATCAGTGTGTGGTATCCTCTGCATATCTCAGGTTATTAATATTTCTCTTGGCAATTTTGATTTCAGCATCTGAGTTGTGTAACCCAACATTTCACATGATATATTCAGCGTATAAAGGAAATAAGTAAGCTTATTGTTTACAGCCTCATCATACTCCTTTTTCAGTCTTGAAACAGTCCACGCTCATTTCTAACTGCTGAGCCTAAATTTTCTGTGTACTAAATCCTCAGGAGATAGATAAGGTGGATCAACATATCACAGTTTGTTATAGTGCATATGGTTAAAGAATTGAAAAATGTCTGGTGCTTTTGCCCCTTCTGGAAGCAGCTTGTATATTTGGCATACCTCTCAAATGTTCAGATTTTTGCCTCATATGTTTGGTCTGTTCCTCATAAAATGTATGTTTTTCTGGAAAAATCACTGAAGATTGGAATTACTTATCAGTGACATACATTTGAGTTTCAGACTACATATTATAAGAGCAATATTTAAAATCTTTCCATGTTTTGGGGCAGTTATTCCCCCATTATTTTAGGGGTTGCACAGATTTCATGTGCCAAAAGATTGAAAGGTATATTTGGCATTTCATGATCATTGTATTGCTAAATATAGCAAGTCTAGCTTGCAGAATCTAAGGCATTACATTGCCTGCATGTGAGCAAGTGATTTTTAGATAAGTGCATTCTTTAGCATTGTCCTTTTGGGGGAACTGGAATGTAAACTGACTTTTTACAATTCATTGGTCACTGTTGTATTTTCCAAATGTGATGGCAAGTTCCAAGCAACACTGCAACAGTGTAATTTTGTAATATTTGAAACAGTTCAGCTGGAATTCCATCACTTCCTGCAGTCTTATTATTAACATGACTTTCTGTGACCAGTTTAATTTCAGTTCCCCAGATTTCCGTCTGTAGATCAAGGAACATATGCATCAATTATGTTAGATTTATCTTTGTATAGTTCTTCTGTGTAGCCCTGCTACCTCTTTTTAATACCTGTTGTTTGGTTTCTCCGCCTTTTAGCATGATTTACCTGGAAATTGCCAGTCTTCTTGAAGATATATGTCATCCTTTCCATTCTGTTATCTTGTACATCTTTGCAGTGCTTATTTAAATGTACCTCCTTATCTCTTCTTGCTGTTCTGTGAGACTCTAAATTCAGTTTGATAGTTTCTCCCATTTTCCCTTGCCTTTTGCTTTTCCCCCTCTTCTTAGCAACCTCTAAGGTCTACACAGACAGCCATTTTGCCTTTTTAATCTTCTTAATGTTTGCAGTATTTTTGTTGTTGTTGCTCCCTAAACATTATCACAAACCTCTCTCTATATTTCTTCATGCACTTTGACCACCAGGTGTAATCCCTTAAATCTATTTTTCACCTACATGATTCATTTGGAATATCATTGATCTTGTATATACTTGGAATGGAGGCTTTTCTTGTTATCTGTAGTTTAATTCTTAATCTTGTGAAAAGAAGCAGATGGTCTAAGTCACAGTCAGCTCCATTTTTGTTTTTTTTTGTTTTTTTGCCAGCTACATAGAGGTCTTCTGTCTCTGGCTGCAAAATATATGGTCAGTCTGATTCCAGTATTGATATGTGATATAGATGTGTAAAGCCTTCTGTTAGGTTGTTAAAAGAGAGTGTTTGCAATAATCAGTGAATTATCTTGGTAGGATTCTGCATCCTTCTTTAATATATGCTCCAAGACCAAACTTTACAGCTGCATTTCAAATGCCAGCTTTAGCATTCCTGTCACTTAAATTGAAAATAATCTCTTTTTTGGTGCTATTTTAAGAAGGTGCTGCAAATTCTCATAAAACTGGTCAACTTCCCCCACTTCATCAGCATCGTTGCTTGTGAAAAATTCCATGGACTAAAAGAAGAACAAATCAGTTATTACATAGGAAAATAAAGCTAGAGTGTGCATTGGAAGGACTTGTAATGAAACAAAAACTAAAATACTTTGATCACATACTGCAAAGACAGAACTCACTAGCGAAGACAAAGCTGCTGAGAAAAGTCAAAAGCAAAAAAAAGAAGGGGGTTACAGAAGCTGAGATTGATAAATAGCATTATTGAATAAATGAATATGTATTTACAAGAACTTAAAACAAAAGTTGTTAGACAAGCCTGGTGTACTAAATTCCATGAGGTCACGAGGAGCTGGACTTGACTAAGTAAGAGCAACGACAAACCTATTTTTCATTAGATAACCAGTATTCAGGTTGCCCTGTTCTGGACTGCCAGTGCCTTTTCAAAGAGTGTATCTGTAGAACTATAAAAAGTTCTTATATACAGTCTCACTAACAGGTTGTGCCATTTGATAAAATGTTTTTTGTTTGCTTTCTGCTAACAGTGCTTCCTACTGTACATTAACAAAACCACAGCCAAAACCAAGAAACATCAAAATTAAACAAGGTTTAAAATTATTAAGCGGGTTCATCTATAATGTGTTAGACTTCATCAGAACAATTAAACTAACCGAGCCAACCAATTTATAATAGCTGTTAACCAATCAGAATACCCATTCCAAAATAATTTGCATAAAACATAAAAATACATAAACATTGTTCTGATGAAGTGTAACACATTATAGATGAAAGTGCTTAACAATTTTAAACCTTGTTTAATAAAGTCATATTGTTTTTACCCTTACTTCTGGTGCAGTTTGCCATTTTAACGTTTCTTGGTTTTGGCTGTGGTTTTGTTAAGGTTGGCTCATTTCCATCTGCACCATGTCTGTAAGGGGAGAGAATTCTGACCTTAACCAATCCAATACAGGTTTGGACAGCACTGAAGTGTCAATGTCTAAAAGCGAACTTACAAAGCTTATAGAATTGTTAACTCAAGTTGTGAGCACACAGCATTCTTTAATGAGCTCTGTCACTTCTTCTCTTCTACCTGGCAACCAGTTACAGTTTTTAGGGCAACGGCTCAGCCAATTTGCGACTTTTTCTGGAACGACAGAGCAGCTGCATTTTGGATCCTTTTCTCAAACAGGAAGTACTCCGTTGGTACCTAGTGTTTACTGTAATACAGGAGGAGTTAACGCTTTTTCTGAAAACAATAACAATACTGGAACTAACTCTAATTTTGATGATTTCAACTTGGAACATTGGTCTGGTATGAAATTTAGTTTTATTGACTTACATGAAACTACTAACGCTACATTTCATGACATGGTACTCACATTTCTAGATAAACTTATTCAACTGCATACCATACAAATTGAAACTGACTATCTGAATGAATGTATTAACTGCAAAAGAGTCTCAAAAGGGTTGCAGTTCTCTACGTTTCTCATTAATGTTGAACACAACAGCATTTTCTACGCTGAACTAGTAGAACTTTTTAACTGTTTGGGGTGGAGTTAATGAAGTTGATAGTGAAGAACTATCAAGTTATTTTAACTAAGCTGGACGAAATCAAAACTTTAAATGACAATATTGTTTCGGATCTTATGCATGGTATTAACAAAACTTATTATTGCAGTGCTTTTAAGGAACTTCAGGTCAACAATTGGTTCAGTGAATACAGAAGCTGTTATGGTTGATGATAGAAACACACTGGTTCATGGTGAGTTTACTGGTGATATTTCCCCTTTAGGGACCCCCCCGCCCTGGGATGCGGCAAGTGGATAGCCAGGCAACAAGAATTGAATGCTTACGTTGCAAACAGAACCCGCCATCCTGCTTGAGGAAGGGGAAGAGCAAGAGTTAATTATTACCCCACCCGTTACAGCAGCAGTTAAGCTCCACTCCACTATTGCTCTTGGTGATATGGACACTATTCAAATTTCACATGGCGGTATCAAAAACAGTTTTTGTAATCTTAATATTTTTAATTACACTGACTTGACTATTGACAAAAGATTTTTTGAATTGTTTGCAAAAGGTTTTCATTTTATTCCTAGTAGGCCTCTTTATATTCTTGATGCACTGGTTGATTTGAAGTTGTTTCTTCAGAAAGTTAACCTTGGACAATTGTTTGCTAATTCTAGCACAACATTAAATAAGGAGCACCCCATGAGAAAGAGTGTATCAACCTATCCCTTCACCATGGTTTAGAGATTTTCGAGGAGTCGGTGGAGGCTGAACTTAGGAAATTAAATGATTCCAGGAAAGGGAGAAGTTGTAACTTATCCAAAGATGAAAGGGTTCTGATACAACAGGTAGTAACTTCAGAGTACCAAATAATGAAACCTGATAAAGTGGGTGACATGATGATTATGGACACTATGGATTATGGATTTCATATGTTTGAGATTTTAAGTAATGACTTAAAATATAACTTGCTTTTGCCTCTGCAGTATATTTGCTTCTCCAGCTTCTGCAAAATGGCAACATTCTTATGTTTCCTTCAGGGAAGGTCACTGTCACAATAAATTATGGCAAGTAAACTTACTTGTCTTTTGCTCTTCTCTTTCTTCCAAAGAAAGTTTTTATCAGCTATCTCCCTAGCCTTATAAGGACACCTCAAACCAGTAGTCTTTGGGGCTCTTGTTGGTGCATGAGGCTGTCTTGTATGACCGTCATAGATAGGGACTTTCTTCACATCTTGTCACTATGCTTGGCACTGCACTTCCTAAAACTTCCCCTGTACCTTCTTAAGTTTCAAGTGGTTAAAGCTGCAAATGGATACAAAAATGCTTGAAGCTTGAACCTGACAGAAAGGTTTATAAAAATATTTTTTTTTTTATTTTTTTTAAGGCAGCAAGCCTATTACATCCCTTATGTGGACAGTTTTCCCTTTAAATATACTGACTCCACAGTCACAGAACCATGGTGAAAAGAAAAAATACCCCAGGCACTACACCACTTCTAATGCACATATAGAAATTGCATCATCTGTGATTTTCTGTAGCAGACACTGATTTTCTGGTTGAACCTCTGTCACTTAAAACTCATGTTTTGAAACCTTGTCCCCCTAAGATTGGTTAACTGTCGGGTAACAGTTCCCACATTAGCTTTGAAGAAATTTCATCTACTTAGTGCTTCATGCTTCTCTACCTTTTATTTGTTTCATTGAAACATTCAGAAGGAGCAATTAAACAAAAAAATTTAATGAGTGACTGTGGTATGTGTTTATCCTTTTTATTTTGCTATGACTGTATTTCTGAAATGTTTAGCTGCTTTTGGATTAAGAGTGATCATAGGGAGTTTGACCAGAAACAAAACAGGAATAAGTGTAACAAAAACTTATAAAGGGGGGTCACAAAGGAGGCAGTCAAGGAATTGAAAAAAAAAATAAATTGTTACTAGTTCCAGCAGCTCTGTATGAGGATACCTTAATCCAAATGACTCCCTATAACTAGGATATCAAGACCTTATCAAAAGTAACACATTTCTTCTTTGTGACCTCATTGCTTTCAAAGAATAAGAATATAATAGCACCTTCTCCAATATTTTTACCTTGGCATCACCTATTAATGTTGAGTACACAGAGTAGCATATTAAGGCGTGGTTCTGTACAAGGTAGTTACAACATGTGCAGGTGGTGTACATAGGTTACATTACTTCTGAAATGAACTAAATGTAGGTGATGGTTTACAACAAGTATGTGCAATAGCCAGAAGAATGTTAGAGAAGCAGCTAACAGGAGTAGTTAAGTACATATCTCAATTTACTTAAGCTATGTATAGGCAGTGTTTCTGAGGCTGTTTATAGTATATACATTATTCAGGTAAAAGCTGTAAAAGATGTAAATGGGTGAAGGGGAAGAGATGAAAAACACGATGGAAGAAGATTAGAGGGGAAAATTTGGAAAGAAGCTAGATAGGTTTAAGGAAGACATCAGGATGACATATGTTAGGAAACTTGAAGAGAACAATAACTGTGTGAGTGGATAAGGAAGGAGAGTCAGCGTATGAGGATGAAAATGTGGCAGCACTAAATAAGAAAGTTAATTTGTATAAATTACAAGGGGATAGAGTCGAAGAGAAAGGGTTATTATGTCATACTTAGTTTAAAACTCTTTGTGGGGTATCATGGAGCTGTTAGGAGGTGATAGTAGGAAACTTCTGTTTTTTCATTTTATCATGATCTTATAATGAATAGGTGAGTTTTAGTTAAGCATGTGTTTGTACTGTGGACCAATTTAAGATGTTGGGTAGAAGAGTGTTATGAAGTTTAGTTATGGCAATACATAGATAGCTACAGTGTGATGATTTCTAGATTTTAAGAACTTATATTGTAAAATGAGAGGAACAAAGCATGTATTTGGGCTTCTGTAATGTGCTTAATTTTAGGGAAGGGTAGGCATTTAGCAGATGAATTTCTGACTCAATATGAGCAGAGAATGCTTGATCATTGTAGAACATTCAGGACAGTGTGCAGTGTTTTTTTTTGTTTTGTTTTTTATTGAATTTTCAGTTTGTAAAATCACAACAAAATTTACAGTCAGAGTTTTCTGAACATAATAAATGAAAAAATTTCACCCGCCAATTCCCAGTACCCCCATTCTGCATTTCTGGAAACACTGGGAAACATAAAGGTGCTGCCAAACACCCTAATATTGGGTGATTTCAATTACCCAAACATTAACTGGGAGAACTACTCAAGTACTAACTCCCTTGCCCAACATTTCCTAGAATTTATAAACTCAAAAGCTCTAGATCAACTGGTCAACACTCCCACCAGAGGTGACAACATATTGGACCTGGTCACCACCAACATGGGCGACCGGTGTTCCACACCGGAGGTCAATCCCTCGCTGGTTAGATCTGACCATAAACAAATCACTTTGGACATCCACATTCTGCCCCCACCCGTGGACAAGGAAACCACTGTGAAAAACTTTTCAAAAGCAAACTTCACGTTACTTAAGACCGGGGTGGAAAGTTTCAAAGCCCCCATGCTAAAGGATAACACTGTCCAAGCTGCAAAATCCTTTACTAATTCATTCTATGGGCACCTACAAGAATGCATGGATCGTGCTATCCCAAGCAAAACCAAGACTCACTCCTCCAAGAAAAGGAAACCAGTCTGGTGGACCTCTGCCATAAACAAGCTATACAATAGAAGGAGGAAACTAGTACAGAAAAGAGTAAAATCCCAAGAAGGGAAGGCACCCATGATCAGTATCAGCAAAAAACTACAATCCCTCATAAAATCATCCAAGGTGAGCTTCGAAAGAAAAATTGTCAAGGACTCCAAAGATAACCACAAGGCATTCTTTATCTATATCAAGAATCTAAGTGGCAATGCTCAGATCTGCTCAGAGTTAGTGCAGAATGGCACAAAATACACTGAACCGACCGATATCACCAACATCCTGGCAGACAGGTTCAGCGCAAACTTCACCCCCCTCTCACCCCCAAAAGGGTCCAAAACCATACCAGAAGAATGTAGAGCCCCTGAAATCACAGACACTCAGGTTAAAACAGCCCTCTCCAAAGCCAAAAACACAGCATCAGTGAGACTGGATGGTGTCCCAGACTGCATCCTACACGAGCTCAAAGACGAACTAACCCCTCACCTAAACACACTGTTCAAAGTCAGCCTCTCCACAGGCTACATACCCATAGAGTGGTGCACAGCAACGGTTATTCTGCTCCACAAAGGTGGAGCCACAACAGATCCCGGGAACTATCGCCCTATAAGCCTGGCTAGCTTGGTCTGCAAGGCTATGGAGCACATCATCATGGAACTCATTAACAGAGACATTGGGAACCTCCAAACACTGGACCCTACTCAGTTAGGGTTTGTTAAGGGCAGATCATGCCTCCTAAACCTGGTGGACGTCTTTGAGACAGTTACCAAGGCTATAGATGAGGGAAAGGTGGTACACACAGCCTACCTTGACCTTGCAAAGGTTTTAAACAAAAAGAAAAGCAATACGGCTCACAGGCGTACCAGAACTTTTTATTAAGCTTTTTCGTCTGCTTTACAGCTTGACTTCCTCAGAATACAATCCACTTTAACTTCATTTAAATACACACTCAATCACATGTCCTTAATTAACACTCAATTAATTCCTTAAAAACATACAAACATCTACAAATATATTGAATTGTCTAAACAAAATATGTTAAATGATAATGAAAATATATATACACACACACTTGTGAATAAATCTTGAACAAGGAAAGGGAGACTTGTATAAAATTCAACGTTTTATAACCTACAAACAATGTTTTAGCTAATAATATTCAAATCTGTTCACCTCTAAAGCTCACTTGAAATTCTCCTAGTCTGGTAGAATGGGCTAGTTGAAATTAATAAAGCCTAATACTAGGACTTAAAGACAAAACTAGTTTATACATGTTAACATTTTATGACAAAAAATACACACATTATATATGAAAATCTGCCTTCAGCTTTAAATAGCTGTAAACAGAGACAGTTTCATTAAGCTCTGGGGGGTTTGTGGCATTACATTTAAGCTGCCACATTAATTCTCTATATTCTAAGTAGGTGTTCAGTGGACCCCCCCCCGTCTCTGTGTTGCACTTGTTCAAGGGCACTAAATTTAAATGTGTGTCCAGGAAAATCTTTAACATGTTTGCTTAATGCATTTTTTAGGTTACCCTTCTGGATGTCATATAGGTGTTGATAAATCCGCTTATTGAAACTATTGATTATTTTCCCTATATAAAAACAATAGTAATTCTGACAAATCGCAATATAAACTAACTGTTTACTCAAACAGTTAAGCCTATGTTTTTGAATTACTTTTCCAAAACCCCTTATGTATAGAAACTCATTCTCCAAAATATGTGGGCATTGATTACAATTCCCATATTTTTCCATTTTTCCTTTTCTATCAGTCCCAAAGTTTGTTTCAAGCAAATTTTTAAAAGATCTATCCTTTTTGTACACCACTATTGGTTAATCCCCTAATTTTTCTTTATATTGGTGTTCAATATCAAACAATACCCAGTTTTGTTGTAGTATATGTTTAATCATACCAAAATGGGGTGTAAATGTAAGTATCATAGTATGTTGATGTACCTCTACATCTTTTGGGATCATTGAATCAATACTTTCACTGATGTTACTAGTGTGTGATTCTCCCAGCAAAGGTACAAAGTGACCTTCCTTCCTTTTTGTTATAACTTCCTGTAATACAGGTTTAAGAATGTGAGGCGGATATCCCCTCGCTAACAACATATTTTCCAAAGTTTTGATTTCTTTAATGAAATTTTCATCACTCACCATCCTCGCCAACCTAACTCCTTGGCCTTTGACCAATGATCTCTTTTGGTGTATTGGATGTGCACTGGAAAATTAAGTAATGTATTGGAGTAGGTTGGCTTTCTATACAATGTGGAGGTGAACTTTTGTTTGATTTTGTCTTTGGAAAAAGTTATATCCAGAAAATGTATAGACTCTTTGTTGGTTTCCATGGTGAACTGTAAAAACTTAGTACTTTCATTTAAAAACTCAAAGAACTTTTCCAATGCAACTTGAGTCCCTCACCACAAAATAAGTATGTCATCTAGGTAACGCCCATAAAATAAGCAATACCTATACAACTCAGAGGTGAATACCTTAGTAGTTTCCCATTTGGTCAGGACAATATTGGCAAATAAGGGTGCACAAGACACACCCATAGCTACACCCACTTTTTGTTTGAAGTAATGTCCTTCAAACAAAATGAAGTTGTTTTTAAGTATAATGTCCATGACAGTTTGAAACATTAACACCCTCGAGTGTGACAATCCTGAGTACTTACATAGAAAATCATAAAACAGGGCATTTCCCTCTTCATGGGGAATAACAGTAAATAAATCACGTACATCTATTGTGACAAAAAGAAGTTCATCATTGTACATTTCTTGTTTTATTTTCTTAAGGCAATCCCATGAATCTTGAAGTACATGTGGGAATTGCCCTAATATAATCTTTAAATGTTTATCTATGAATTTGGCCATTGAAAACGTCTTAGATGCTTTGGCATCTACTATAGGTCTCAATGGGGGGTCGGTGGTGGACTTATGAATCTTGGGTACCCAAATATCGTAGGGATACGTGGATGTTCTTGCTCCATATAGTTAAACTCCCCAAGTGTTAACTGGTTATTTAATAACAAATCAAGTAATATAATGTCAATATGTCTATACGCTATGTTAACTTGGTTAATTGATGTCTCTTCATATGTATAGGTGTAATAACATTTTCTGAATATAAATTTCATGGTCCATAGCCACCAACCCACCCCCTTGTCTGGTTTCATTAACGTAATCTTCTTGTTCTTCATAATGTTTGACAGTAAGATTTCTTCCCCATCTGTAAGGATATTCTTGTAATAACTATTGTTTTTATTTTTAAAAATCTCCCTTATTTGCGATGTGCATACATGTTCATATATTTGCAATATAGGGTGCAAGGGTGGGTTGAAGGTACTTGCTTTTTTACATTTTTCAGTTAGTCGTAGCTGTATACTATTATCAAAGTATAAGCTTAGATTAAGTTTCCTTATGTATATATTTAATTCCAGAATACAATTTTCGATGCTAGGTTTTCTAACAGGCACAAAGTTTAATCCCCTCTGGAACAATTCAGCCCAATTTTGTGTGATGTCTGTTGAGCTTAAATTGTAGATTTTAAAATCTAGTCCTACATTAGTAATAACATTGTTTACTCTATTACTAATTTGTATGTCTATCACCTCATAGACCCTCTCCCCTTCCTCACTGGGATCACCCTCTCTGTGTCTGTAAATCTCTGCTGTGCATCGTGTCTCCCCTCTGGGAATTATAATAATAATTCCGTTGATATTGTCCTTCTCCCCCCTGGTTCAACTGTTGCCTCTGATTGAGATGGTGCTTTGACCTTCTCAAAGGTTGCCCTAAAGGGGGCTCTTGTTCGTAAGCATCACCTTGGTCTTCGTATACCTCATCTACACCTTCATGAACATTCTCAAATTCACTGTAATTACTACTGTTCACATTATTAAAATTATTAGGCAAAGGATATGCTGTACCACGATCATACTCAGCACTGTCTCTCAAAAGTTTTTTGTTCTTAATAGAACCAATGATTTTATCTACATTCACAAATACAGCTCTATATTCATTACTTTTCAAATGAAAGCAAAAGTCATTAGTAATTCTGTTGTTTAAAACATCAACTTGTTTGTTAAACAAAGTCATCTTTTTGTCATTTTCTCTAACCAAAAGTTCCAATAGCTCACAACCATGTCTGTTGAATAGGGCAACCAGTTCATTGTATAAATCAGACCCATGGTCCGTACATGTTGGAAATTTCCATGTGTGAAGCCCTTTTGGAATCTGCTGTCTTCGTAAACATTCTGTCAAGTAGCTATTTTCCTATTGTAGTTTCCAAAGCTTTAAAACTTCTTTTTCAAATTGAAGAAGTTGTTTGTCTAAAGTTCTGTAGTTTTCACGGACTGGGTCATGGGTAAACACATCAGCGCAATTACCCTGAATCCAGTCGGATAAAGAAAAGGACGCTTGTATATCTCGCTGCTGGGTTTCCGTCCGACCATGTCAAAAGATTCTCCCTCTCCTTGTTTTGAACCTATCCTGACCTCCGAACGCGAACTCATCAATTCCCGTGGACTGCCTTGTCCGGGAGGTATAGAAGCGTTCATTGAAGCACCACTATCCAAAAGCCCTGGTGAATTACTAATGTCAGTCCCAAAAATAGTTGGGCCTGGATGTGTTCCTTTGGGATTGCCCAATTGCTGTTTTATCAGCACTTTGATAAGTGCTGTGAGGTTCACAATAGACTTGTTAAGTTCAGATAAAGAACCTCCACTGGTCTCGACCCTCGCCACTTGCTCTTCCTGTAAGACATCCATAAACCAAGTAACCTGACGAAACTCCACAAACTTTTAAACAAAAAGAAAAGCAATACAGCTCACAGGTGTACTAGAACTTTTTATTAAGCGCTTTTGTCTGCTTTACAGCTTGACTTCCTCAGAATACAATCCACTTTAACTTAATTTCTATTTAAATACACACCTAATCACATGTCCTTAATTAACACTCAATTAATTCCTTAAAAACATACAAACATCTAAAAATATATTGAATTGTCTAAACAAAATACGTTAAAGGAAAATGAAAATTTATATACACACACGCTTGTGATTAAATCTTGAACAAGGAAAGGGAGACTTGTATAAAATTAAACATTTTATAACGTATAAACAAAGTTTTAGTTAATAATATTCAAATCTATTCGCCTCTAAAGCTCACTTGAAATTCTCCTAGTCTGGTAGAATGGGCTAGTTGAAATTAATAAAGCCTAATACTAGGACTTAAAGACAAAACTAGTTTATACATGTTAACGTTCTATAACAAAAAATACACACATTATATATGAAAATCTGCCTTCAGCTTTAAATAGCTGGAAACAGAGACAGTTTCATTAAGCCCTGGGAGGTTTGTGGCATTACATTTAAGCTGCCACATTAAGGACTTAAGACCTTCGACACCATTCCCTATTCTGGTATTATGGACAAGCTCACCAGCCTGAACTTAAACCCCTACGTCACAAGATGGGTTTCTCATTGGCTCATGGACAGAACCCACATGGTGAGAGTTGCGGGAGCTAGGTCCGTCTCTAAACCGGTTACAAATGACGTTCCCCGGGGCTTAGTCCTAGGACCCCTCCTGTTCGGCATATACTTCTCAGAGATACAGGCAAGCACAGGAGGACTATGGCTGACCAAGTTTGCAGACGACTGCAAACTAGGGGCTGTAATTGACTCTCTGGCTGACACAGACATCCTCCAAAAGGGTCTCACTGAGACGGATACCTGGTGTCAAAATCATTGCCTCAAGCTAAATGCCAAAAAGTGCATAGTCATCCCCTTTGGAAAAAACAAAGTACCCACAAACTACCACATAGGTGGTAGTCCCCTAAATATGGAAGACATAATAAGGGATCTGGGAACCCAAGTAGATAGTAATCTCTCCTTTGATAACCACATTGCCAAAGTGGTTAGAAAATCCTTCTATGTGGCCCGCCTAATCACAAAAGGGTTTGCATCCAGATCAAAAGAGGTCATTGTGCCCCTCTACTCATCACTCATCAGACCCATCACAGAGTACAACGCCCCATTTGGGATGTACCTTACAAGACACCTGCAACAGCTGGAAAGACCACATAAGTACCTCACGAAGACGATCACTGGCTTCAAACAGATGCCCTATGCAGCTCGACTGAAGAAACTCCAGCTGTACTGTGTTGCATACTGTCTACTCAGAAGTGATCTCTGCCTGACATACAAGGCTATGTCCAACCCAGAATTGATGGACATGCTCCACGTAAAGAAAACCATATCCCCTCAAGCCACATGCTCTAGGGATCTAAACCTCACCACAGCAATAAGTAGGACATGCTGGAGGGATAGATTCCTGTTCCAGAGACTTCCCATGCTTTGGAACAAGATTCTAATCTATATTAGGCAGAGCTCCTTGCTAACCCTTTTCAAGATAAACCTTGACGAGTGGATGGGAAACAGAAAGTTTACCCCGGGGATCACTTCAGTGCCTCTGCTGGACAGAGGCACAGGAAACTAATCTAAGGGGGCAGCGAAAGCCAACACATTCTGGCTAGGCTTATAAATGCCTTCGGGCAGATAGCATAGTACCTACATATGAACCTCAAACACAAAAGAAAAAACAACTATTTACAGGAATGTCCATTAACCGTCAAGTAATTTAAATTATTATACATTACATTAAATCTAAAATGCAGTTATTTTTGCTTGTCAAGCAGATCTCTAAGTTTTGTCCATGCATTATACTAAGAGGTAATCCTGGTTGTTCTTGACTTAATTGTAGTGACTTCAGTTGCAATATTTATAAATTCTTTGAAGGAGGGTGTAGATTTTTTCTTCCAGTTCTGAGTTATAACCTTTCTCGGTATACATAGTATAGACCATAAAATACCATATTTCATTTTTTTAACACATATAGGAATAGGAGTGTTAAAAAAGATTAGTGATTTAGATAAAACAAATTTATTTCTAAAAAGTGTCTTTTGACAGCACAGTGATGAGAACAGCTCATTCCCTTGGTAGGATCGGCAGCTTTAAGGTATATTGTTGCTGTATTATTGAAAGTGGTAGCCGTACATGCTTGTAGGCAAGGTAAGACTGTAGTTTTGGTAGTAATGTATCATTGTTTCCTTATGGAGGTATCCTATGGACTTGTATAGTACTCATTGCAGTTTATTTATTTTGGCTATTCCTTTTTGCATGTGGATGTCAAATTGTAAATCTTCTTCATAAACTGACCCCTAGATCATTTATGAAACTAATGACTTTCATTGTGGTCTTGTTATGGGCAAAGATTGTCAATAGCTGAACCCTGCCTGGCAGATTGGAATAAGAAGTAAATACTAACCGTTTAGATCTATTTACATTTAGGAACTTGATTTTCACACTGCTTTGTTCAATAGTTTGTTATGTGGCTGGAGTTTCTTCATTATAGATTTATGGTATCCCTTTGTCTATATGTTTATTTTTCTGAGGAGTCCTCACATACAAAGACATGGTCATAGGTGGTTTGTCAATCATTCCAAATTCCGCACAGGTGTTTATGTAATATACACTTAAATGTGTGTGTGTGTGTGTGTGTGTGTGTGTGTGTTTGTGTGTGTGTGTGTCTGTCTGTGTGTGTGCTCATGCATTTTAAGATGGACTAATGAAATATCCAAGATTGTTTTTGTACTTACAGTCATTGCTTGCCTGGTAAGGCTGCTGCTAACCACTGAGCCTGAATAAGATAAAACAGTATTAGAGCCTTACTACAGGATATGTACCCAAAGAGTGGCGTACAGCAACAGTGGTCCCTCTCCACAAAGGTGGTGCCTCAACGGATCCTGGAAACTATTGCCCCATAAGCCTGACTAGCTTGGTCTGCAAAGCTATGGAAAGGATCATCATGGACCTCATAAATAAAGATATTGGGGACCTACAGACACTGGATCCTACCCAGTTCGATTTTGTTAAGGGCAGATCCTGCCTCTTGAACCTGGTTGATTTCTTTGAAACAGTCACCAAGACCATTGACGAGGGGAAGGTGGTCCACACAGCCTACCTGGACCTTGCAAAAGTCTTCGATACAATACCCCACTCGAGCATTATAGATAAGCTCTCCAGCTTAAATATAAACCCCTATGTCACTAGATGGGTTGCAAACTGGCTCAAGGACAGAACCCACATGGTTAGAATTGCTGGAGCCATGTCAGACTCCAAACCAGGTACAAGTGGCATCCCACAAGGCTCAGTCCTGGGACCTCTCTTGTTCAGTATATACTTCTCGGAGGTACAGGCTAACTCAGAAGGACTGTGGCTGACCAAGTTCACAGATGACTGCAAACTGGGCGCCATAATCGACTCTCCAGCCAACACAATCATCCTCCAAAAGGGCCTCATAGAAACAGACAACTGGTGCCAGAGCCATGGCCTCAAGCTAAACGCCAAAAAGTGTATAGTCATCCCCTTTGGCAAAAACAAAGTGCCCACAAATTACCACATAGGTGGTAATCCATTAAGTACGGAAGAAGTAATTAGGGACCTGGGGACCCAAGTTGATAGCAATCTCTCATTTGACAACCACGTGGCCAAAGTGGTTAGAAAAACATTTTATATAGCCCACCTAATCATGAAGGGATTCATATCTAGATCAGGGGAGGTCATCGTGCCTCTTTACTCATCCCTCATCAGGCCCATAATTGAGTACAATGCCCCTTTTGGGGATGTACCTTACCAGACACCTGCAGCAACTGGAAAGACCCCAAAAGTACCTCACCAAGTGGATCAAAGGGCTCAAACAGATGCCATATGCTTCCCGGTTAAAGAAACTCCAGCTCTACTCAGTGGCATACCGCCTGCTCAGAGGCGATCTGTGCCTGACGATAAAGCCATGTCCAACCCGAATTAATGGACATGCTGCACCTCAGAAAATCCAAATCCCATCGAGCTACGCGCTTGAGAGACTTGAAACTCAGCACTGAAATAAATAGGACATGCTGGAGGGACAGATTCATAACCCAGAGGCTCCCTTCACTCTGGAATAAAATCCCAGTCCAGGTTAGGCAGAGTCCCTCATTGACTCTCTTCAAGAGGAATCTTGATGAGTGGATGGGAGATAGCAGGTTTACCCCGGGTATCACTTCTATGTCACTGTTAGACAGAGGCACAGTATACTAACCTCGAGAAAGGGCATAGCAAAATTAATTTAAAATGGGTGGCAAAAGCCAAACACATTCTGGCTAGGCTTATAAATGCCCTAGGGCAGATAGCCTAGTATGAACCTATGAACCTATGAATGTGTAGGTAGATGTGTGCTTGTGTGAGTATACATGCACACACACACACACACACACACACACACACACACACACACACACACACACATATACATATTTGCATTTTTTTATTTACCTGATATGTAGAATTTCAATCTTTTAAGACAGATGATTTTAGGTTTGATGTTTGGATTGTCAATTATTTTTCACAATTCCATAATATATGTATCTGTAGAGTGTGTTTTATTTGTATTATGTTATTATGACTTTTGTTCTATCTGTACATTGTGATGATTGCATATGTAACCACCTTTGGAGCTTTTCTCCCCAGGCCTCCTCTGAAAATGGACATGTATCCAGTCGGACTATCCTGGTCAACAAATGTAAAATAAAATAAAATAAATAAAAACATGCAGAAGAGTAGGCATTGCCAGGTGATAGTTGTACCTCTGAAATTTCTTCTCAATATGAATTTTCTGCTTTTGAGGAAAGTATGGTTTCTGCTTTACCACATGAAGATTTATGTTCTTTTGAGACCGTAGAAAAGATGAAAGAAATTTTTCAGTGGAAGCAGAATTAAATTCCTGTGGAACAGAAAATGCATTATGATTCGCTACAGATGGAAATGCAAAATTTGCTGCTGTTCTTTCTATTTTGCCTGCTTTAGAGAATGTTTTTCTCGCTGCTTCAGTTTCCTAATAGTTAACCTCCTGCTCCCAGGACATCTGACAGACTGACAGATTATACAGGGTTCCTAAAACTTGTATGTATTTGTTTCCAATCCCATAGCAGATACAGTAGTAGATTATCTATCAAAAACTGCTTCTTCTAAACCATTTACTGTTGCCAACCCCATTCCCAATGACAAGGACTGGAAAGCTTTGGACAATTTAGGGGGAGGGGGTGTATTCTTTTGCTACTTTAAATTTCAGGATTTTAAACTGCCAAGCTCATGCACTGAAGTATTTAGTTTTATCATTTAAGAATATGCAAAAGTTAATTCTTATTTTTCCTTCTTCTGAGGTAAAAATTGTACTGAATGCTTCACTAACATTTTCTTCTCACATTACTAAGCCAGTTTTAAAGTATGCCTATGATGCTGCTGTTTCTGCCTCCAGAGGTGCTGTTACTGGATCTTTAATGAAATGATTGGCTTGGCTTCATTCTTTAAACCTTCCTGAAGATATTAAAACTCAAATGTTAAATTCTCCCTTTATCGAAGAAGTTCTGTTTGGCCCTTTTGCATCTTAGGTGCTCAAGAAGTGTGATGATAGGGGAATGTTGATTCAAGAGGAGACTCAAATATTCCATATATTCTTTTTTAAAGCAAATAATTTTTTCCCTTCCTCCTCTGCTTCCCTCTTCAATAAACAATTTAAGCAGCAAGGAGCCATTAAACAGGAATTAAAAAAACAATGGCAAGGAGGCGCCAAAAGAAAATAAATGCCTCTAAAAATCAAGGATTGCCCTTCCAGTCAACATGACTATTTGACTATTCAGACTTCCGTCCTTCCCACCGTGATGGCCTTTCCATATCTCCAAGGCTTCACCTTCCCTTCTTGTACCAGATTGCGACAGGCAAGTGGGTTTTAAGTGTAATTCAGTAGGCGTATGCTTGGAAATAGGAATCTCTCCTGTTCTAGGAGATTCCTGTTTGTGCCAAGTTTCCTTGCTTTCTCCCATTCTGCATCAGATGCTTTCTTAGGAAGTAATAGATCCAGAGCATTCTTCAGATGGGCACAGGCTTTTATTCGGGGATTTTTTTTTTTTTTTGGTGCTAAAAAGGAAGTATCCTGGAAGGCTGTGCTGGATTTTTCCTTTCTAAATCTTTTTGTCAAGATTCTGAAGTTCAAAGTGTTATCCTTTCAGTCCCTTTCTCCCTCCTCTAGTTTTCATGGTAAAGATATATTTAAAGGATGCCAGACATTGCATTCCCTTTGGTGAGCAGTGTAGGCATTTACGGTTTGCTTTAGCTGGCTTACATTATCAGTTCTGTGTCATACCTTTTGACTCTGTACTGCACCAAGGGTATTCACACAGTGCCTGGCTCCAGTCATTGTTTATTGCAGACTTCAAGGCATTCACATCTTTCTGTATTTGGATGATTGTCTTATCTTTGCAGACTATTGTTGTTCAGAATCTTTGGCAGAAGCTGGGTTTTCATATCAAATTTCAGAAATCTGTTCTTATCCCTTTCTCACAGAATGTTATTCCTGGGGCGTTAGTTAGATTCTGTCCTGGGAAGAACCTTTCTTTAGAGGAAGCTGGCACCAGTGGTAAACCATAATGTGGGCAGACAACCACTGGTGGGTATCCTTTCCAATTCAAATAAAAGAATATCCAGCCAGTAAGTTGGTGCAAGCAGTAAAGATCGAAAGATAAAAATATATCTTAAGTTGTACCAAGCCAAACACAGGTTCGTAAAAACACCACAGTTTAATGAATGCAAATACAAAGTACTTTCACAGAAAATAATGTTTCATAAGGCAATAGTCACTTAACTGAATTCTGTAGAGCTTTTATACAATATCACATTATACTAGTTTAACTGAACAATTAAGATCTTAAAAGAACAGCATTCACCTAACACAATCGTGCAAATAATTAAATTCTGGCTTTAAAGTAAAAACCTCATTGTGGCCAGGTTTCTGATTTGCTTAAAAAAATAAACTCCATTTATTCTCTTGTCTTTCAGTGATATTTCTAATGTCACCTCCTCTGATAGGTATCTTCACATTTTCAAGTTTAAAAAACTTAAAAAAAATATGATTGTCACTGGTATTGTACATGTAAAACACAAAACAAGGAATGCAGCAACAGCGCTTACCGACTGAGTGCACAATAAACGTATCTAGTTGGTTTACGTATCAAGGAGTTTTTTATTTTTTGAAGTACGAGTTTTTGGATTATATTGCTCTTGAATTCGAATGGATCTTGCATGGTTGCTGTTGCTGCATTCCTTGTTTTGTGTTTTACATTTGGTATTTTTCTCAGCGCGGCATTTGCCTACAGGTGTGTGGCTGTCCCAGTTCTCATTGGTATTATACATGTGTTTATATAAATAATTCCTTCTGATTTCTGAAAGGTGATCACCAACACATTTTTTAAAAACCTGATTGGTTTTGCCTATATAAAATGACTCACATTAACTACAAAATGCCATGTATATCAAATTAGTACTGCAACAATTTCCATATGCATAAATTTCAAAATTACAATGTCTAACAGGGTTAACAAAGCTTGTATCGGTATAAACAAATGTACGGTAAACACATTGGTTACATTTATGAGTGCCTCTAAGTGTAGTACTCTTATATTTATAAACTGGTTGCTCTATGTACACTGGACCCTGTTATCCTTTGTACCTGAGTTATCTGACATCTCCCAGAAACCAAAATTTAGCTATTGAAGATGTGCAACTTTAAAAAATAAGTTATACTACATGTGATATTGTATAAAAGCTCTACAGAATTCAGTTAAGTGACTATTGCCTGATGAAACAGTTATTTCTGTTAAAGTACTTTATACTTGCATTCATTAAACTGTGGTGTTTTCATGAACCTGTATTTGGCTTTGTACAACTTTAAATATATTTTTATCCTTTGCAATTCATAGACCCATAACAGTTATTCTACAGGGTCTGCAGAATCACCTTATTGGGCCATCTTCATGGCAATGCTAAATGCTAATGAGGGAGTGGCATGTGTTAATTAGCCACATGTTCTCTCCCAGAAATGCCTGCAGGAATGTATTTACACTCAAGTGAATAAATTAGCAGGGATACCTATGTTAAGTAACATAGACAAAATGCTGCATTCATCCATTACTTCTGGTAGGAGAGAAATCACATTACAGTTAAGTACTGGGGATCGTAACAGTGGTGGAGGTGGGGGTGAGTATGTGTATGTCTGTGGTAGCATGAGTTTGTGTGTGTGAGTGTGTGTGTGTGTGTGTGTGTGTGTGTGTGTGTGTGTGTGTGTGTGTGTGTGTGTGTGTGTGTGTGTGTGTGTGTATGTATGTACAGTAAACAGATATGTGGGAGAGTGAATGAGGAGGAATGGGTTTTACACATAGCTCACAACATTTTTGTGCAAGACTCAGGGACAAGCCAAAAGTAGTGGAGAAATGAAGACTGAAGATCACAACAATTTTTAAATGTTACACTAATTCTCCTAAAAAGAGCATCAGGTTTTGCATCAAGATGCATTTTCTGAATAAGAAGTATGAAACTCTGTCTGGCATTACTGACTGACTGTAATCCTTATGGGCAGGGCAAAAATAAGATGCAAAATCAGGGACATCTGAAAGATATGGGGGTGTATTCATGTGGGTGGGTGTGTGTGTGTGTTGTGGCTGTATGTGCGTGTCTCTATGTGAATGTGCACATGTGGTGTGTGTGTGTGTGAGAGGGAATAAGAGGGGTGCCTATGCCAGCGTGATGCATGGACCTCCAGTGGTAATTACCACTGAAAATTGCTGTTTAGCACCTGTGGTAATTACACATGATTCAGAGGCATACTACTTAACTGATAATGAGATCTTCCGCATTGCAGCTAAGTATGTCTCTGAATTACATTTTCCAAGCAAACTACCCTTTTGTTTGCAATAGTTTAAGAGCACAAAGGTTCTTTTCTGAATCCCAGACATATTGTCACTGTCTTAGCAATGAAGGCTTTCTTTTAATAGTCTTCCTATTCAGTCTGATCCTGAAAGTTTATTAGACATTAGTTGCCACTTTAACTATAGTGGGTATTTTTCTGGCCTTAGCTTATTTTTACAGCTGTTAGCAGGAGAAGCAGAAGTTCCATTGCTGCTTTATAGCTACCCTTTCTGTTTAAGATTATGGAGCATTGATCTGTCAGGGCTGTGTGTTATGGCAACACCCATGCTAAGTGAAACTTAATACATTAAATTTTCCAGGGCCACTTTTAGTGATATTGAATCTACTGTAATATATCAAAAATCAACTTTTTATTTATTTTGTATCCATTTTCTTTTTAGGGGTCTATGTCAGATGGTCGAGTTGTCAGAAACCCGAAATTCAATAAGATCAAGGCAATATGATCAAGTTTCCAAAAACTCAAAAAAAAAAAAACAAAACTGACATTTTTCAATTTTTGCAAGTTATATATACCAACTCCAAGACAAGATTGCACTACAATGAGAAAAAGGGTAAATTTCCCGAATTGAATCAGTAACATGATCTCCATTCAGAAGCTGTGAGATTTTAAAAACTTGATCATATGGTCTCGACCATATGAATTTCAAGTTTCTGAAAATGCAATCAGTTGATAGGGACCCCTTTTTAGATGTGATTCAAGCTATTGGATTTGATCACAAAGGGCAAGGATGTATGTGTCTATGTATATAACATATGTACAAGCAAACGTGTATGCAAATGAGTGTACCTGTGTGCCACTGAGGCTTGTGCATATCTGTGAAGCTGAAAGCTATGCCGTCAGTAGTTTTACTACCAGCAGGGTCTCCCAAGGTGTACAGATTTCAGCAGAGGTGTCAGACTAATGATGTACCACCCCTCTGGGCAGCAGCAAACAGGCAGTGTTGGAGGAGGAAGATCGCATTTGACGTGATAATGGCGTCAACTTCAAATTTATACTGTGCAGAAGAAAGGCCCAGCAATCTACTTCTTTATTCTGCCAAGAAAACTTGATGATGATGAGACAACAAAAAGAAGTGACGTATAGTGCTGGAAGATGGTCCCCTAGGTCAGAAGGCACTCATCATGCCACTAGGAAAGAGCTGATGGTAACTCAGAGTATTCCCGGCATTTGTGAAGTTGACAGATTAAAGCCATTAGGTCATCCTGGTGCTGATGTTGCTGGAGAGAAAAGACAGATCAGAAGTTGCAAATATATTCTTAACCTAGGAACATGGAATGTAGGAAGCATGAACCAAGGAAAACTGAAAATTGTTAATGATCATAAGGAAAAAGCCAAAATGTATTTGTTAAGGATTAATGAACTCAAATGGACATGACAGGGACACTTTCAATCAAATGAGCATTGGATCTGCTATTCTGGTCTCAAAACATACAGAAAAAATGGCATGGCTTTCATCTTCAACAATAAGATCTCAAAGAAAGTGATAAATAAACAGAGATCTCTCAGGGTAAGGTACCTGCTATGTCCCCAAACGAAAAATGTCAATATCAAGGTGCAGGTACTCCATGACTATCGAAGCCAACCATCAACCAAAAAAAGCAAAAAATCAATAAAAAAATTTTATACTTGAACAGCAAAAAAAAACTTTATTCCATGGGTTGTTAGCGCTTTCACGTCTACTCTGGACACTTCTTCAGACTTTAATAGAACACTTCATCACTTCTGTATTTAAATACATATCAGTTAAACAGTTAACCAATGAAAGCCTTTGTATGAATACATAACTATAAAAAGTCAGAAACTTCTAAATAAATAAAAAGTCAGAAACTTATATTGTGAAAATTAAAAATTCAAAATTCAACATTGACACTAAAATGGATGTAGTAATGGATTATTACTGTTATTAACATTTCAGATGGCAAATAGCATATGAATATTTATTAAAAACACAAGAGCATATAAAAACAGCATGTGATAAAAACATTTCAAATATATGAAACTACTAAAAAACTTCTAAAAATACATATTCCTACTAACACCAAGAGACATGAAAAAGTCAAATGTATAGCAATAAATAACTGCTAATGCTTCAGATGATGACTGACTAGAAAGGGTTTCAGTAACCCTCTCATTAAGGCCATGTCCTTCATCTGCTTTCATTCTGATGATCCATTTACATTCTTCCCTTTCATAGTTTCATAGTTTCATAGTAACAATGATGTGGCTTCGCCCACCCGTGTTATATTAGTTCGCTCTCTAGTAGTGACACATGTGGGACCCCATTATTTAGTATCTCCCATCCATGCATCAAGATTTTTCTTGAACACTGTGTTATGAATCTATCCCTCCAGCATGTTTTATTCATGCACAAATCACCTCTGAGCAGGCGGTATGCTACTGAATAGAGCTGGGGTGAGATACATCCCAAATGGAGCATTATATTCAATCATGGGCCTGACAAGTGAGGAATATAGAGGTACAATGACCTCCTTTGATCTGGATGAGAATCCTTCATGATGAGATGGGCAAGGTAGAATGTCTTTCTGACCACTTTGGCAACATGGTTGTCAAAGGAGCCAGTTTGCAGTCATCTGCAAACTTTGTCAGCCATTATCCTCCCATATTTGCTTTCACATCCTTTTAGCCAGTTTGCTACCCATCTTGTGACATATGAATTTACATTTAGGCTGCTGAGCTTGTCTATGATGACAGAGTGTGGTATCCAGTAGCTTCCTTCTTTGTTGTACAGTTTGTTTCAAACCGGGCGCTTTTGGGTGGAGAGGGTCTTGGTTTTAGTTGGGATTGCTTGATCCATGCATTCTTTATCTGGTGCGGACATTTTGACCCCATGTTTGTGATAATGCACAGACATCGATGTTCTCCATACTGAGAAGTGCTTGTGACTGCTGCATCTTGAGAGTGCAAGCCATCCTTTGCAAAGCAACGCTGCTTGTTGCATGTCATCTGCTCAGGGTCAGGGTCATACCCAGTGGGGCTACATAATGAGCTGTAGGTGTTACGCTTGTGGGGTGTATTTTCTGGGTGTCTAGAAGTCCCAAAACAGTGCTAATATATACAGCTAAATAGACGGAGAGTAGAGCTTTCTAGAAAATTAATAGTTTAAACCTGTATAACCGCTGCTGCGCTAATGTGCCAACGCATAAAACGCCTCTGGGGCGGATTTTATATAAGGGAACTTGAAAAGAAATGGTCCAAAAACAACAAATAATTTACAGCTCAAGTGCTGAGGTCAGGTCCCCCTTCCCCCAGGGATAGGCTAGGCTCTCCCCCCTCCCCCACTGGTGAGCTCGCAGAAATGCAATTAAGCAAACAGTAAAAATCATTTACACACACTAGCACACTTTAGTGGCAGCCCTCAGCAGTTAAACAACAAAAAAGTATAACAGCCAGGTAGAGCAAAAAAAATGCTACTTTGCTTTACAGATACTTAGCAGAGAGAGACACAAACAGACACAACAAACAGTTATTAAATGATGAAAGTGAGGAAAAGCAAAAATACTTAAATCTGGAAAGTGGTGGAAGCTTTTCAGTTCTCTGTTTGCCAGGACCCTCTGCAGGACCGTGGAGAGCTCTGATTGTATAGCCAGAAAAAAAAAAAACGCCTTTTTTATTTTTAAGTAGGGAAGAAAAAAAATAAGGCTAGCAATACAGCAAAGCCTGTATACTGGTCCAAACTAGTCGAAAAAAGGCGGGGAAAAAAGTATTTTTTTTTTTTTTTGTTTTTTTCACACAGAAAATGCAGCACACAAATGCAATTAAATCGATTTAACATCGAGCACACAGGCTAGCACTTTGGTGGCAGGCCTCAGCAGTTAAATTAAAAAAAAACAGTATAAATTGACCAAAAATTAAAATGCTACTTACTTAAGTGTGCAGATACTTCAGAAATCAGCAGATAGACACAAAACAGTTAATAGCTAGTAATGTTGAAATGAGAGGAAAATACTTAAATCTGGAAAGTGGTCACTTTTAGTTCTGTTGCCAGGACCCCTCCCTCTGACCACGTGGAGCCTTGCTGGTATATAGCCAAAAAAAAAAAAAACCTGAGGGATTTTATTTATACAGGGAACTTGCAAAGATATCCTGGTATAGCTCAAGTGCTGAGGTCACTTCCCTAACATTGCCTAATCTCAATGTGGTGTGTATCAATTCAATAACTAAGAACTCAAAAGTGTGTGTGGTGCCTTGCGATAGAACATGTCTAGCCAGTGCGTTCCTGTCATTCTCCCTATTGATCGCATAAAAGGGAAAGCTCAATGTCACCTTGATCCAAGTACATAGCTTTCTTAAGCTACAGGAGCCATTTTTAAAATCATCTTGGTGCAGCTGCTTGTCTCTTTGGATGGAGTGCTCATACCTAAACTTCTCCTTTTAATTCTACTTTCCCTGGATCCCCACCAAGCCAAGTTCGATCTATTGGCCTGCAGTGCTCTTTAACAAAACCAGGCAACCTTGGAATTAGTATTATTTTCAAAATATACAAAAACCTTTCCTTTTAATTCTACTTTCCCTGGAACCCCACCAAGCCAAGTTCGATCTATTTGCCTGTAGTGCTCTTTAACAGAACCAGGCAACCTTGGAATTAGTGTTATTTTTTAAAATATACAAAAACTTCTCCTTTAAATTCTACTTTCCCTGGATCCCCACCAAGCCAAGTTCGATCTATTGGCCTGCAGTGCTCTTTAACAGAACCAGGCAACCTTGGAATGAGTGTTATTTTCAAAATATACAAAAAGTATGTTTTATCCTCCAGACAAAATTAATTGCTAGCCCTTGTTTAATTTCTATTTTTAAGTAAAGCCCCTCCCCATACTGTACTTCTTAACAGCAGTCTCCCTTTGCAAGCTGTTTCAACTATTTGAAAACCCTGCTGTTTTTCTACTATTACTAAACCCTTTCTCCTATAACTTGTGGTCTTTCTAAATCCCACATACTCCTGGTTACAAGTGTTTATTTTATTTCAAAAGAAAGGTATGCAAAACAAGTAAGTCCAAAGTACCTACTGATTTTCTTATTGTTTCAGAACATTATCTTCCCCCCCATTCTGTACTTCTAACTGCAGTCTGTCTTTAGATGCTGTACTATTTGTATGCTCTGCTGTTTCTCTACTTCTACTAAACATTTTCTCTTATAAATTCTTGTCTTCCTAATTTCCACATAACTCCTTGGTAAAATTGGCTTATTTTATTTCAGTAAGACAGGTATGCAAAACAAGCAAGTCGGAGTAACTACTGCATTTTCTTATTGTTTCTGTAGACTTGCATATCTGTGAAATCAGGGCCAGCCCTTTTCATCATACTGTTGCTATCCACCACTTTTCTGGTCTATTCTGACCCCCCCTCCCCACAAGAACAATTGCAGCCTAATCAGGGCCAGCCCTTTTCATTATAACCTATAAACCTACTGATAGACTTCCTTCATCTGTTGCCCGCTATGCTCCCCTCCCTTCCCCCAATTCCCACCCACCCCCAGTGGTCCTAACTTTATTAGAAACAGTAACCCCTCCCACCCTTCAACCTATAAAATCACCACACCTATACTTCATCCTACAACTTCTCACTACTATCCCTCCTACTCAGCTAATATGTACAAGCACACCATACCTGTAGTCACTGCATGCACACTCCTTGCATACATCACATCTTACCAAACCTCCACCATTCCTGCACTCAACCACTACCACTGTACCACCACACACACCACCACTCATATCCCACCTCTACTCTACTACTTTCTCATCAGGTCAACAACCTTCCCAATACACCCTCTATATAGGCTACAGACCACAATACCTAAACTAAAAATAACCCCACAACCTAACATAACCCTACCACCATACCTATTGCCCACAGAACACAATAAAAAAAACTTCCCTTATAAGCAAGCATATACATAAATTGATAAAACTAATAATGTCATCCATATCCAACCTAGCACTCAGTGGAGACATCCATCCTAATCCTGGTCCCTCTATCTCCAACCCCTCCCCTCATAATCAGACTACAAACCACATCTCCCAAATCACAGCCAATAGAAAGCCAACTGACCTCCTTCTGATAAGCCTAAATATTAGAAGTATATGCAACAAGGTGCATGGATTCCATGCCACCATAGACTTCTACTCCCCTGATGTAGTGATACTTACAGAAACATGGTTAAAACCACACATTACTAATGAGCAAATCCACCCTGCTGGTTACAATATACTAAGAGTAGACCGACTAAACATAAAATGAGGTGGTATAGCTATAATATTTAAGCAGCATCTAGACATACAGATCTTAAAGTTAGCAGCTCCCCAAATAGGTAAGGAAGAAATAATATATGCCAACCTTAAAATAAACCAAAATAAAACCCTAAACATAATAGGTTGCTACTTCCCACCTGGCCACAACATCCCTCCACTTGAAAACCTCCTCAGCTGGACTACCCACCACCTATCCCAAGAAACTTTAATTCTAGGAGACTTCAACACTGACTGGCAATCCTGCTCTAGCAACCACCCAACCCATCATGTAAATCTTCATGGCTTCACCCAACTAGTCCAGTCACCTACTAGGATAAATAACTCCAACAAACACACACTACCTTTGATTGGATACTAGTCAATATGAGCCCCAAGTCATATATAGCAGGCTGCTTATCTGACAGCCTCAGTGATCACTCCCCAACCTTCTTACTAAGAAAACACCTTTATAAAGCAAAACCCATCATCTACCATTAAATACGCAAAAAAACTAACTTCAACCCTCTCTCATTCAGCTCATCCCTAAAAGACTGTAACTGGCAACCTCTAAAATACCTCATACTTGATGACGCAGTTGACTACTTTAATAAAACATTCCTAAGCATCCTTAATTACTACGTCCCCATAAGACGTTCCCGAACTAGAGCCCAACAATCCCCATGGCTGCAAAAAAACATGAAGTCTGAAATGAAAAACAGGGATAACGCATGGGACAACTGGTGCAAAACCAAAACCCCCTCTACTAGGCAAAAATTCCTAAAACTACACAATAGAACCAAAAATCTTATAAAACAGGATAAAATCCAATACTACCAGTCTGCCCTCACCTCCTCCCAACATAACCCCAAACAATTCTGGTCCTCAATAAACACCATCCTCCACCCAGGTAAAGTAAGTACACCCACTCCTAACTTAACTCACTCCTCCGAAAATATTGCTACCTCTTTCAACAATCACGTCACACAAACCGTACTATCACTAGCTAGACAACACAACCCCCCCATAAACCCACAACATCAACTAGAACTAACAATTTCCCAACTAGCTTCTCTTTCTCTCCTGTTCCTACCTCCAAATAAAACAACTACTAACTAAACTTAAAACTACCAGATTAGCAGCAGACAACCTCCCAGGTGAATACATTCATCTTGCAGCTGACGCTCTAGCCTACCCCGTATCACTCTTGATTAACAGATCTCTGCCAGAAAGTTATGTTACTACACTATGGAAAGTCTCACACATAATTCCCCTACACAAAGGAGGCCCCTCCACAGATCTAACCAATTACTGCCTCATAGCTATTCCCTCGCCACTCTCCAAAATACTAGAGAGATGCATTCATTCTCAAGTCTCAGATCACCTCCTTGCTAACAACCTCCTCTCCAACACACAACATGGTTTCTGACCTAACCATAGCACCACCACTACCTTACTTTCTTTCTGTAACACTATCCTACAAAATAAAAATGCAGGTTATCTCTCCTCAGCTACCTTCCTAGACCTCTCTAAAGCTTTCGACATGGTCCCACACAAACAACTCATCTCTCTTCTCAATAACCTATCCTTCTCTCAACCAGTCATCAACTGGTTTCAGAGTTACCTATCTGACCGCCAACAAGCAGTTGTTTGGCAAGACAACCTATCCCCCCAACTACCAGTCTCCATAGGAGTTCCCCAAGGGTCCATCCTGGGACCCCTACTCTTCTGTATTTTCACCAATAATCTAGCCTCAACCACAACACATGGCACACTCATACAATACGCAAGATGACTCAACCATCATCTGCACAGCCCACTCCCTACCGGAACTGCAAAATGTCACACAGGAAGCATTTTCTTCTATTGAAATTTGGTTATCCAATGCCCAACTAATACTCATCCCAAACAAAACAAAATTACTAATCTTCCAACCCACCAAACTTACCCTAGACAGCTCTCACTTTAACATCACAGCAAAAGGCAACACCATCATCCATCCTACAGAGCACACCAAATTACTAGGAGTAGAAATAGACAATAAACTGAACTTTGACATTCACATTTCCATGACCATTAAAAAAGTGCACAAAAAACTAGGAGTATTATATAGAAATCAGCAACTACTTACCAAGGCAGCTAAATTTTCGGTAGCAAATTCTCATCTTATCTCTACCCTACTCTATGCCTCTTCAATGTTTGCTAACCTTAGACAATGCAATCTAAATAAGCTCGAAACCTGCTACAACAAAATCGCCAAATTCATCACAGGGGCTTCCTACCGTACTCACCACTGTCTCTCACTAGCAGAACTGGGCTGACTAGAGCTCCCCTACCTCCTTCAATGGTACCAACTCACATTCACCCACAAACTAATAAACCAACCACTAAAAGTCCCATCCCTCCAGAATCTACTCCACCCCTACATAACCATGAGACCACTAAGATTCAGCCACAAAAACCTCCTACAGGTCACAAGAGCCATTAACTCTGCTGGAGAAGCATTATTCTCCTGCACTATAGCCAAACTCTGGAACTCCCTCCCATCCTGAATTACATCTGTAACTTCTTGCACCCACTTTAAATCTTTACTAAAATCGCACTTCAAAACTTGCCAGATATGCCCTTGCAACCCCCCTCTAATACCATCCACTCCCCCCACCCACTACCTCTCTCAGCCCCCTATCAACAACCTACTCTTAACAAGCTTGGCTACTCATGTTCCCAGCTACCTACCACATAATATTAACTTCTTGTAGCAACAACTGCTAATGGCTGTTATGTACCTCAAAAACAGATTGTATCAATTGTTCACTGATGAATCTCAACTACATTTTAACCATGTTTAGTATATGTCACCATATTTTAAAATTGTACTATGCTCTACATCTGTTTTACATCTGTTTTCTACTTGTCTTGCGTCCTTAACTAGACTAATGTCTATATTTAAATGCTATGTTTTTTTAACCGTATAATGCAAATAATATTTAATGTGGAGCTTTTCTCCCCGGGCCTCTGCTGAAAACGGATCTGTATCCAATCTGACTCTCCCGGTCAACAAATGTAAATAAATAAATAATAAATAAATAAATATGCTTCGACAGATGCAGAAGATGAGGATGTAAATTGTTCAATGAGCAACTTCAAAATGGAATAGATCAAATACCAAAACAAGATCTACTAATCATTATGGGGGACTTAAATGCAAAAGTAGGAAGCACACCTGAATTTGCAGTGGTTGGAAAGTATGGCATAGGAGAAAGAGATGAAGCTGGTGATAACTTAGTACAGTTTTGCAAAACCAAACGTCAGTCATGAATATGTATTTTCAACACTACAAATGTCACAAGTACACATGGACTTCTCCAAATGGCATGTACTGAAATCAAATTGGCGATTTCTGCATAGGGCAGAGATGAAAATCTGCAGTGTTGATGGCAAGGAGTAAAACAGGAGTTTATTGTGGAAGTGACCATGAGCTTTTGACATTCAAATCAAAGTAAAGCTTTGCAAGAAGAAGATCATTAGAGACCCTCCAAAATATGACATTAAAAATATTCCACAGACTACTGGATAAAATTAAATAACAGATTTGCCATCCTTGATATAGGAGATAGAGCGCCTCAGGTAATTAGTGACAAAGCTGGAAAAACACTCCAGAGAAAGAAAACCAAAAAATCACCTTGGATCTTGGAAGAAACTTGAAAAGTAGCAGAACAAAGAAGACAATCACAAATTTACAGTGATAGAGAAAAAGTATCACAAGTGAAACAAGAGTTTCAATTTCAATTTTGGAGAGGCAAGGAATGATATTTCAAGGATATCTGTCAGAAAATTGAATCAGAGGATGTAAACAGAAAAAACAGACTAAACTTATCAGGATATTAAGAGATTGCTGCAGAAATTCAAATCACTCTTGGGGAATGCTTAAAGACACAAATGGAATGATACTGAATGAACCAGAAAGCATTAAAGAGATGGAAATAATATATGGAACATATATACAAAAAAAGGCAATGTGGATAACACTGGGGAAATAAGACAAGAAATTGACTTTGAGGATGAACCAGATATTTTAAAAGAAATCATAGCAGCAATTAAAGCTTTATTGAACAACAAGTCAACTGGCATCGACAGTATTCTAATTGAATTAATCAAAGGCTCAGAAGGTGCTATAATGGCCCTCACTTGACCATGTCAACAGATTTGGAAGGGGAAAACATGGCCAACCGATTGGAGAAGATCATTGTCCATACCTATACCTAAGAAAGGCAATGTTAAGGACTGTAACAACTACAGAATGATTGCATTAATTCCAAACACCAGCAAAATACTGCTGAAAATAATGCAACAAATGCTGCAATCATATCAAGGAACAAGAGACATTTTTGCCAATGTCAGATGGCTATTGGAAGAGAGCAAATAATAGCAAAAGCCAGAATACTTTTGCTTCATCAACTACAGTAAAGCTTTTGATTATGGATCATGATAAACTATGGGGAACTTTAGCACAAATATGAAGACCCAAACACATAACTCAGCTGATAAAGAGCCTTTATGAAAATCAAGAAGCTGCAGTGAGAACTCAGTATGGCAACACTGGTTTCCAATAAAAGTGTTTCAGGCAAGGATGCATCTTTTCACGTTACATGTTCAACCTTTATAGTGAAGCCATCTTCAGAAAAGCAAATTTGGAAAAAGAGAGCATCGGTTTTAAAGTTGGCGGACAAAATATAAACACCCTGGCTATGCAGATGACACAGTGCTCATCACCAGCAGCAAAGAAGACATGCTGTATCTATTTAGAAAAGTTAAAATCGAAAGTCATAACATGGGATTAGAACTAAAAATAAACAAGATGAAGATTATGAACATAGAAATCGATGAAGAGTTTGAGCTTGAAGACAATATAGTAGAAGTTGTAAAGAATTTTAATCTCCTGGGCTCTTTTGTAAACATGGAAGCAACTAGCAGGGAAGACATACTTTGCAGAATAGCACGTGGTCACTCTACAATGAAGGCTGTTGGCAAAGTTTTCAGAACCAAGGAAGTAACATTCAAAACGAAGATCAGACTTGTCCATGCACTCATTTTCTCAGTGGTCTATTAAGGATGCAAAGACTGCACACTACAGAAATGGGAGAGAAAGAAGATTGACTCATTTGAATTTTGGTGCTGGAGAAGGATTCTATGCATGCTGTGGACTGACAGAAGAACTAAAAAATTGATTTTGGAAGAGATCAAACCAGCTGTTTTCAGTCAAAGCCCAAATTATGAAGTTATGACTGTCTTATTTTGGTCATACCATCAGAAGAAGAGCTCACTGGAGAAGGATGTTATGTTTGGAAAGATCAAAGAAACCAGGCGAAGAAGGTGACCTGCAACCAGATGGCTGGACACGTTGACAACAATCATAGGGATGACACTGAAGGACCTCATCAGACTAGCACGGAACTGACTTCTTTTTAGATCTTTAATTCATCAAGTCGCCAGGAGTTAAAGGCACCTAGAGAGAAGTAGAGTGTTAAATGATCAGTATTATGAATGAAGTATCAACTTGAGCCATACCTGTTCTTATAACATGCATATGCCTTTTTTCTGATGACAGCTGCACTGTAGGTTCTGTAATACTTAGCCTTGGTTTTAAGAGTACAGTGTCTCTGACTGACAAGACATGCCTTACTCTGCATCATACAGGATCATAGGTAAGTAATAGGCTAGCTGCCCTTGCAGGCCATTTTAAGCCTAGCCAATTTTTTCATGGTGAGAATCAAATTACCTTGTGTCTGTGAAGTAAACACCTTAACCATTATGCCAACCCCCAGCTATAAATCATAGACCAGTAGACACAACTCATTAACAGCTCCTAGCTTCCCTGTGCTAACACCTTACTTTAGTATCATATTCTGCATTTGCTTTCACCTTCTTGTATCTTATTCAGTAGTTCTAATCTAGGGAAACTGATGTCCTTGAACCTACATTTGTATACCAACTTCGAATATTATTGAATGTTCAAGCTATTCTCTCTTCAAATTGTAGTGGTCTGGATTTTAAGCTGTTTTGAGTCTATGCCTCCTCTCAGTCACTCAGTTTTAATGGTACTATATGTTGTATAATTTCTTGTTATTTTTCACTTAAGTGAGGCCTTTCTCATGTCATATCTCTGGAATCAAGAACCTTGGAGAAGGTGAGGAGGGTATTGTCTACACAGACTACTTTTCATACATGGCATAGACATGTACTTCCCCGGCACGAGACTATAGAATATGTCTCAGTTGGATAATGTGTTTGAAAATAATAGATGTCTTTATGAATGAACCTTAGGACTTGTATAATTACCATCTTTTCTCAGTTGTGTATTTTTGATCTGGCTACTATAAGACAAGTCAGCTGTATTTCTTTGTGACTGACATTAGTCAAATTTACTTGCTTTTTTTGCTTTTTACTGTATTTGTTGTAAATATTTACAGCACTCTACTGTTAGAGATTTTCTTCCTCATTTTTGGAGTCAGAATTCTGGATTTCTGCTTTATTGACAAGTACACCTTTCTCTGATTTTGCGAGTAGCTCAAAAAAGCAAAAATCACAAAGGCACAGAACTGTATTATTATTATTATTATTATTATTATTATTATTATTATTATTATTATAATATGTGTTTATGCATTGTAATAATATTAAGACCACACAGTATTTTACCAGGAAATAGTTATTATAATGTGATGCTATCTCATTCTTTGAAGTAAGAGGCTTTATTGCCTTGCATCTTTACAAAATTTTAGTGATATTTTTGTGTTGGCTTGTACACTTAACACAACTACCACACATTGGTTCAGTTTGCAAGTTAATGAAATATCCATAGAGCATATCACTCAATGTCCTAGTACAAGAAATCTGGACAAAGCCAAAAATAATGGGGAATAAAGACACAAAATCAGGGACATATTTGAATTATTACTCATATAAACTTAGAAATTTGCTTAAATAAAAGATTTTTCATTATCATGCATTTTCTGAAGAAGATGAAGTCTGAAACAGAACTGTCTGTTATTATTTAATGACTTTGATCCTCAAAGATTTTTAAAAAACAACAAATTTTATGAAGAAAAGACTAACAATACGAAGACAAAATCAAGACATTCTACAAAAATCTAAACAGTTGAGAGGTATGTCAAGTAATCTGTCGATAAAGGCAAAAAAAGTCTTAAGTGTTAAAGTAAGTAGAGCTCTGCAGCAATCAACATGGTAGGTTTAATGCTTTCCATTAGTGTAGTCAAAATAAAGCTTTCATACCAATTAAGTGGCACTAAATCAATTTTCTAATATCAGTTCTTTGCTGCTGTCCTTTAAAACAGTCTGTGGATCAGAAGGATTTTGTGATTAAATGATTTTAGTATGGTCCAAATAAAACCAATACAAATAAATCTCCATTTAGTCTGACCCTTTAATGTTTATACTCGAGTCTTAGCCACACGTCATGTAATTTGTTTTGTGCATATCTACATATTTGGCATTGTCATGGTGAAATTTAATCTGTGTGATTATAACTAACACTGGACCTAGAGAATACTTTCCTGCAGTATTATTTTTGGATTCATTAAACTTAGTACCTAGAGAGTAGTTTAGGTCATATGTGTCAGTCTAGTATATATCATGTGAATATTTATTACATTTTACATATGAAAAACTGTATATTGTTTGCACTACATTTGTTCTGGATTTTCATATCCGTGGTGATTGTAATAAACAGCTTTTCAGATTGAAACGGGAAGAGTAGAATCTCAAAAAGGTCTTACAGCCTTAGCTTTTTCCTTATAATTTACCTACTTCCTGTTGCTGTTTTGTTCTACTTTTGTACTGCATTTACATAATGTATTCCACTTAAGGTAACATTTTCTCTACAGTGGCATTTACTGTTGCTACTCATGGCTGATGTGGCACTTTCTGATAACTGATTTACTGTAGATCTCAAAGTATATGTTTGGCTGTGTAGAAGCCCTGAATTTTGGTCTATCAGTCTCATGACAGTCTTGTTTCATGGTCTGGCCTACATTATTTTAACTGCTATGCTTAAATATTTTGTAGTGCATGGAGCACTGTGATTATCTCCAATACTGGGGAAAAAAAACAACCTAATTAAAACCCAATATTAACAGTACATAGAAAGATGCTTAACAATTGTTAAGAACCTTTCAGAAGTGCCGTTAATATAGGGTTTCTTAGAGAAGCAATTAACCAATGTATCTTCTTTCTAATATTGAAGCATAATCATAAATACTGACATTGCTTGATAAGATCTTTACCAGCTTTCAAAGCCTGTAAAGACTTAAGAGCTTTTTTTTCCCCCTTTTCTGTAACCAGTAGAATGGAGCAGATAAAGCTTCACACAGTACAAAGAATTATGATCAGATGTCCGATTGTAACCTTCTTAACCTTGTATTACATATTCTTGACATGGATGCCAAGATTCACCTCTTGAGCTTCACTCTTGAGATAAATGTCTTGGCTTCCATATCTCAAAGGCAGCAAAATGTGCTAACCAAGAACACTTTCTTTTACCAGGATAAATGTTATTGGCAAGTCCAGGGTACAGCAATGGGGGCATCTTTTGCCCCCATTTATGCTGACCTGTTTATGGCATATGTGGAAGAGTTCTTGATTTATGATAGCACACATAACATCTATTTAGACGAAATTGATATTTGGAGAAGGTTTCTTGACTGCTGGATGGTATGGAGAGCTGATTAGGAATATTTAATGGAGTTTGTGGGGTATCTTAATGATAATAAAGGGGGCATCCAATTCACAGCCAATTACAGTTCTCAACAAATCACCTATTTGGATGTCCAGATCATTAGGAACGCTGACCACACTTTAGAAACAGAGGTCTTATCAAAAATATCCACAGTATAACTCTCTTCTCCATGCCTCCAGTTTCTACCCACCACATATTTGCAAGAATCTGAAATCCCAATTCCTAAGGATGAAACGTATATGTTCACATCCAAATACTTATGAACACTTTAAGGATGCTCTAACTACAAGATTCTGAGACAGGGGTTACAAAATGGGTAATGTCCTTAGTGCTAGCAATTGGGTACCTACAGTCAACAGGAAGGACCTTTTGAGGTACAAAGAGAAGAAACCAGGGAATCAGTCATTGATTCGTTTAGTAACTACATATGGGAGAAACACTGACCTGCTACTAAAAAGTGTCCAAAGGCACTGGAACATACTTCTTGTGGATTCCAATCTTTCAACATTTTTACAAGACAGATGTTTCTTCTCATTTCGGAGAGGTAGAAATTTAGGCTCGCAGCTTAGTCATTATAAACACAGTTGTAGGACCAAATCTGATTCCACTCAAAAAACCTTGACTGGTGATTTACTTGTGGGCTGCGTCCCTTGTTGCCATTGTACCCATTGCAGGAGTGTGACCAAATCCAAAGAATTCACCAGTAACAGTACTGGGAATGTATACAATATTGGGTTGTTTGCAAATTGTGGCACAGACTGGGTCATCTACCTCTCAACATGTGCCTGTTCTGCTTTTTACATAAGCCAAACTTCTAGACCTTTAAGGCTATGCATATCAGAACACCTCAGTGATATCAGAACCAAAAAGACCAGCAATCCTCTTTATACACATGATACACAAGAATGCTACTTTCAGATTTATTGTGATTGATAAAATTATGGGCAATCGGATGAATAAAGCCGGATGGCATATCGTGTTGAATACTAAAGAAAAGAAATGGATCATCAAATTAGGTGGGTTATTCCCACCAGGTCTTAATGAGCATCTGTGAATGACCAATGCATTTCCAGATTATTTACATGTCTGCTATAAAATGTAGTAATTGGAGTTATGATTTGTATAACACTGATGAAGGCTATGTTGACCTTATAGCCGAAACCGGTATGTTTTTTGTCTCTGTTTCCATGTTTGACATATTTTAGTTATTAAACAGTTTGCCATAGTTTGCTGGCTGCTGTCTTTAGTATTCCATATCTCAAACACACAATAATTTGGTTACAGTGGGAGACCCAGTTAATCTTCTATGTTCTAATGTAATCAAGTACTTCAGTTTTAGGGGTGAAATATTATGATTTAAGTAAGCTGAATTTTGCCAGTAACAGACTACTCATTTTTTGCTTTTTATTTTTACATTTTAAGGTTGCTTGCTTATAGCACATTAAGTTAACTGTCTTTTTTGGGATATAGGATCATAGGTGTGTACTAGGCTAATGGCCCTGGGGCCTTTACAAGCCTAGCCCACAGGATTACCCTGGTATCGTGTCACCCGACCTTAGTTCCCAGTGCCTCCATTGAGTAGAGTCACTGTGATCCCGGGGGTGAATTTTCTATTTCCCATCCACTCATCAATATTTTTCTTGAAGAGGGCCAGTGAGATGCTCTGCTTGACATTTATGGGAAGTCTATTTCAGAGCATGGGCAGTCTCTGGGTTATGAACCTGTCCCTCCAGCATTCTCTGTTGATTATGGTAATGAGGTTGAGTTCTCTAGAGCGTGTGGTGTGGAGGGATTGGGATTTCTTTAGATGTAGCATTTCTAACAGAGCTGGGTCAGACATGGCTTTGTAAGTCAAGCAGAAATTGCCTCTAAGTAGGCAATATGAGACAGAGAATAGATGGAGTTTTTTGAATCTGTCCATATAGGACAAGTGTTTAAGACCTAGGATCCTCTTCGTGAGGTATTTTTGTGGCCTCTCCATTTATTGCAGGTGTCTAGTGAGGTACATGCCAAATGGGGCATTGTACTCAATGATTGGCCTAATGAGGGAAGAGTAGAGGGAGACAATGACCTCTTTCTTCCTGGATGCAAAACCCTTAGTAATGAGATGTGCCAGATAGAAGATAAATAGATTCTGACCACAGTGGCAATGTGTTAGTGAAAAGAGAAGTTGCTGCCAACCTGTGTTCCCAGATCTCTTATAACACCATCTGTGTTCAGTGGACTACAATCAGTGTGATAATTCAAGGGAACTTAGTTTTTCCCCAAGGGGGATGACGACACATTTTTTGGCACTGAGCTTAAGGCCATGGATCTGACACCAGTTGTCGCTGTCAGTGAGGTCTTTCTGTAGGATGTCAACATCACTTGGGGAGTTAATAGCTCCCAACTTGCAATTGTCTGTGAACTTTGTCAGCCAGAGTCCCTTCTTGTTGGCCTGGACTTCAGAGAAGTAGATACCAAACAGGAGAGGACCCAGGACCGAACCATGTGTGACTCCACTGTTGACTGGTCTGCTGTCTGACTTGGAGCCAGCTACTTTTACACTGTGGGTTCTATCTGGTGAGCCAGTTTGCAACCCACCTAGTGATATAGGGGTTGATGCCTAGCTTAGTGAGTTTTTCTATGAGTCCTGAGTGGGGAATGGTATCAAAGGCCTTGGGCATATAATGGTAGGCTTTATGAACCACCTTGCCTTCATCCGCAGCTCTGGTGACTGTCTCAAAGAAGTCAACTAAAATGAGCAGGCATGATCTACCCTTCACAAAACCAAACTGTGTAGAATCCATAGTTTGGAGACTCCCTATATACATGTTTATTAGGTCTATGATGATGCGTTCCATAACTTTGCATATCAGACTCGTCAGGCTAATGGGGCCATAGTTCCCAGGGTCTGTAGTCACTCCTCCTTTGTGGATAGGGATGACTGTAGCAGTGTGCCATTCGGTAAGGATAAAGCCTGAGATGAGGCTGTGATTGAACAGGGCACACAAGTGAGGTGCCAGTTCACTCTATAGTTCATGTAGAACACAGCCAGTGATATTGTCAGGTCCCATAGAAGCTGTATTCTTGGCCTTGGACAGTGCTGTTTTTAACCTGTGCAGCAGTAATACTGGGTACCTGGCAATCTACTGGTATTGTGATTGGTCTTTGGAGGGGGGTAAAGTTGGCACTGAATCTGTCGGCCAGTATATTTGCAGTATCTGTTGGCTCGATATAAGAGGTACCATTGTGCAGTAGCTCAGAGGAAATCTGGGTATTGCCGTGGAGATTCTTTACATAACTATAGAAGGCCTTGTGGTTGTCTTTACTATATGCTGCAATTCTGTTTTCATAGCTAGCTTTAGAGGATTGATGGGGGATCTCAACTTTTTTTTGCTGAGGCTGATAAGGGAGTTTTTCCAGTCTTGGGACTTTACCTTATTTGGCATCAGTTTCTTCCTTCTGTTGTAAAGTTTATTTATGGCAGGGGACCACCAGATTGGCTTCCTTTTTTTGGAGGAGAACATCTTGGTTCTGCTGGGTATGGTGAGATCCATGCATTTGTGTACGTGTTCATACAATGCATTGGTGTATGATTCGGTGGTCATGCAACTATTCTCCATTTGCATGGATGTCGTGAAGTTAGCCACCTCTGCTTTTAGGAGCCCAAAGTTAGCTTTGGAGAAGTTTTTCATGGTGGTTACCTTTGCAGGGTGGGGGATGGATTTCCAAGGTGATTAGTTTGTGGTCGGATCTAACCAGGGAGGAGTTGGCTACTGGCGTAGAGCAACGGTCGCACATGTTAGTAATGATCAAGTCAAGGATGTTGCTACCTCTAATGGGGGTAAGAATGAGCTGGTCCAGGGCATGGGAATTAATGAATTCCAGGAAATGTTGGGCAAGTGTATTGGTACATGAGTATTTTTCCCAGTTAATGGAGGGGTAGTTAAAGTCGCCCAGTATGAGAGTGTTAGCTTGGACCCTAATATTCTCTAGGGTGCTTAATAACATGGAATGTGAGTCTTGGGGCATGGTTGGGGAACTATAGCCGACTATGACCTGAATCAGTGTCTTACTGAAGTATCTCAGATGCGTTATGTTGGGCTACCAGTTTAGGGGTGTGCATATCTGTTATAAATATGGAAACACCACCGCCTTTGGAACTTTGGGCCACGTTCCTGGGCCGAAAGGTGTGGAATGAGTTATAGACTGGTAGTGCAGGGGTGCTTTCTGCTGCCTTGAACCAGATCTGTGTTACAGCACAAATGTCAATGTTCTCCATTTTAAGGAGTGCTTCGAGTGAGTGCATTTTGAGATGTAGACTTATAGCATTGAGCAGTATGACCCTCATATTGCATTTGTTTGTAGCTGTTCCGGTGGTAATTTGGTCTTTGGAACACCGCCTAAAAAGGCACTATGGGGGTGGCAAGACCCTTTGCCAGTATCCGGAAGCCCTGGGGTGACAGATGCAGGCCATCTCTGGCAAAGCATCGAGGTCTGTCAGTCATGTCATCCCAGGCAGACAGATACTGGATCCCCTTAAAATGATACCAGAAACCTTAGCCAATGGTTGAAATCAGTCATTTTCTGCTTGTACTGTGGTATCATTCTGGGTGATGGTAGGATGCTGCTCAGGGTTAGGGTCATACCCGCCTGGGCTGCATAATCTGAGAGCTCCTCGATGTCTCTTCTCATGTAGTCCAGGGAGGTACATCCCAGGTCATTCACACCCATTTGTACTTTTTTGTTGAGTGACCTGAGTGCATGCGTTATGTGGCGGATCCTGGTGCCTGACAGGCAGCTAACTGTTACTTTTTCCTTATTCAGTCTAGTTAGTGGGACATCAGTGTGCCTCACTATTGAGTCACCTGTGACTAGTGTGTTGGGCATGCTGTTTTGCCTTAGGGGCTTTGGTTGAGTGGCACACTGTTTAGGAGAGTTATGTGTCTCGTGATTAGTGTTGTGGTGGTCGAGTGCATTTCTGACTTGGAGGTCTCTGCTGTTTTGGTAGATTTTTATTGAGAGCCTCCATGAAGGTGGGTGTGTGGTTTGTGTTTTTATGTGAAGGCAGTGCTGGTGTGTGTTCTGGAGGGCTATGTATTCCATGTGGTGTGTTGCAAGTGTTGACCTTCTTCTCTTGACCAGCTATTCCGTTCTTGGCTAGAGAGTGCATGGCTTCCAGTTTGGATATATAAGTGCATCTCTCGCAAGTCTGAGTGTTAAGAGGTAAGAGGTGAGGGTTGTCAGTGTACATGAGGCAGTTGCTACTTTGCCTTAGGATGCCCAAGTTCACCAGGTTAATAGGAGAAAGCACAGGGAACTGACCTTTAGACATAGCTGGAGGGGTGGGCATTAATAATAAGTACTGCAGCTGTTTCCTTGTAGAACATTTAGTGCTAGTAGCACTTGTGTGCTACAATAATTGCTATAAGAAGTCTGGTAAAGTGCTAAACTAATAAGCTAGGAAAAGTGTAGGAGAGGAGAGAACTACCAGATTTTAGGGAAAAATTGAAAATCAGACTTTGACACCGCTCAGAAGCTTACAAACAGTCCTGAATACAGCAAATCTGTATGTGGACTAGACTATTTACAGGAAAGGTGGGAAGCAAGCATAGATGTGGGCTTTTAAACCAGAAAGTTGAAAGAGATGGAAAAAAACTGCCCAAACAGCCAATAAATTACAATTTCTTGGCCAGAAACCACTCCTCTTGTGGTAGATAGGCTACCTAGTGTTTACTACTCCCACTGATAAGCTAAAAGGCTTCCCTCCAACACAGAAATGCTTGTGGGGCTCAGAAGGTTACAAACAGTCCTGGATACAGCAAATCTGTACTTGGACTAGACTAGTTACAAGAAAGGCAGATAAGAAGCATAAACACGGGCTTTTAAACCAGAAAGTTGAAAGAGATGGAAAAACTGCCCAAACGGCCAATAAACTACAATTTTTGGGCCAGAAACCACTCCTCCTGTGGTAGATAGCCTACCTAGTGCTTACCACTCCCATTGATAAGCTAGAAGGCTTCCCTCCCAACACAGAAAGGCTTGTTTCTTAAACTATGGCTTTAACTCCTTGTTTTTGCTGTAGAGACTTAATTTTCATTCTTTCTTCTTTACTCTATAGCAATTTATAATCCATAAGATTGTTTATCCATTTGTTTATAATCCAGGATTTTATACTTCACTTGGGGGGGGGGGGTTGACTGATATTATGTTAACTATATTGGTATTCATATAAATACAACACTGCATTTAACTGCTGCAGTGCTCATAGGTAAGTACTGGGCTGCATACCCATGTGGGCTATTTGAAGCCTAGCCAATTTCCCTTTTGGTGCTGAAATTAACCTATCTCATTTGTTTTTAGATTGGCTTTACCCATCCACGGTCAGCAACTATATATTACACCTAGTTAGAAAAACTGGGACCATACCATAGATAATTTAAGGGGATCTGTGCATGGGGTAAAGCATTTAGGAGCTGCCTCTGTCCATTAGTAGTACAGTGTGCAGTCCTGGGGTAAATTTGCTGTTCACAATGATACCACACCAAAAAGTTTATTACATAAAGCTTTCGGGTCTACACCCTTCATCAGTATAAAACAAATGCAATAATACAACATTTAAATAGGAGAAATCATATAGTCACATGCTTCAGCCCATCCCACAACCTAAACTAACAATTAAATCTTAAAGAAATATTATGCCATAAAAAAACATTTTGTAATATATCCACCAATAAAGCACAGCATAAAAAATTAAAACAGTAAAAAATCACACATACACAAATCTTGATAAAAACTAATACAAAAAATGAACAATCAAATATGTAATTATCTATACTAAAAAGCTATACACTAACTCACAATATATATACACTATATATGTTTATAATAACCAAATTTATAAAAAATTCATTTAATAGTATACATATATACCTATATACATATTAATATATATATATATATATATATATATATATATATATATATATATATACACACACATATATACACATATACATAGATAAATTCATTTTATAGTTTCATACGTTCATAGGTTCATACTAGGCTATCTGCCCTAGGGCATTTACAAGCCTAGCCAGAGTGTGTTTGGCTTTCGCCACCCATTTTAAATTAATTTTGCTATGCCCTTTTTCGAGGTTGGTATACTGTGCCTCTGTCTAACAGTGACACAGAAGTGATTCCCGGGGTAAACCTACGATCTTCCATCCACTCATCAAGATTCCTCTTGAAGAGAGTCAATGAGGGACTCTGCCTAACCTGGACTGGGAGTTTATTCCAGAGTGAAGGGAGCCTCTGGGTTATGAATCTGTCCCTCCAGCATGTCCTATTTATTTCAGTGCTGAGGTTCAAGTCTCTCGAGCACGTAGCTCGATGGCATTTGGATTTTCTGAGGTGCAGCATGTCCACTAATTCCGGGTTGGACATGGCTTTATACGTCAGGCACAGATCGCCTCTGAGCAGGCGGTATGCCACTGAGTAGAGCTGGAGTTTCTTTAACCGGGCAGCATATGGCATCTGTTTGATTTTAAAGCCTTTCCCTCTGTTTCTTAACCAACACTGGCTTCAAGCTGACAGCATTATTTAGACCAGGAGGCATATCTGCCTGAAGTTTAATAATCCACTCTAGTTCCTTCAATTCTAAACAGTTATTCACATCTCCCTTCCTTATACTGATTTCCACTGTAGCCAGTACCCTAAACTTAAAAACATGATTTTCACCTTTATCCATAGCGTGTTTACTCAAAGCATTTGTTAATATTTTTCTCCTGACTTCTGATTTATGCTCCACTATTCTCTCTCTTAACCTCCTAGTGGTTTTACCCACATAAAATGATGTACAAAGGGTACATGTAGCTAGGTAAACTACCCTTTCCTCATTACAGGTTGTCATTGTCCTTAACGTAAAAACCTCTCCACTTATAGGATGTTTAAATATGTTTTCACCTGTATACAAATCATTACAGCAAAAGCAGCTATATCATTTCCTTCAGCTCCCTTAGTTGTTACTTTAAAATCTTTATAACATAATTTTTGTTTTAATGCCTCAGAGCTTCTATATGCAAACCTAGGTTTATCCCCCACAATGGACCTTATTTCAGGCATAGCTAATAGAATTGGCCAGTTTCTTTCTATTATATTGTTCACATTACGTGTATTCAAATTATAAGTTGTCAAATATCTCACTAGTTTAACTTCTTTATGTGAGTTATGCTCACGTGTTGTCATACCTCCCAATAGAACTGGTCTGTACTTTGTCTGCCTCTCTTCATTTACTTCCTCAATAACTTTATTAATAAAGTGCCTTGAATATCCACTCCTTTCAAATTCTTGAGCCATAATTTCAACCTGTTCATTAAATATAGTTTCAGCTGTATTTAACTTACTCAATCTAATAAATTGCGCCTTCAATACTCCTCTAAATACGTGGGGGGCATGCATACTATCCTTACTTACATATCTCAGAGCATCAACCTCCTTTCTATAAACCTTAGACTCTAATTTATTAGGTTCATAGGTTCATAGATTAGTATTAGACTCACTGCCCTTGGGAGCCATTTTAAGCCTAGCCAATTATCCCTTGTGAGACTCAAACCCTGCTCCTTCTGTTTGTAAGGCAAACACCTTAACCATTAGGCCACCCTCCATTATCATTCTTAAACAAAGTTACATCCAAAAAGTTTATACTATCATAAGATGCTTCCATCTTGAATTTTAGAAAGTCGGTCGACTCATTTAGATATCGCATATAACTTTCTAGCTCCATAAGGGAACCTTTCCACAACAAAAAACAATCATCTACGAATCTCTTATAAAAAACTACTTTTTCATTAAACTGATTATTTTTACTCAATATCACCCTTTTCTCCCACTCATATAGCACTAGATTAGCATAGGTGTTAGCGACGGGCGTACCCATCGCCACACCAGTAAGCTGCAAGTATGGTTCACCATCAAAAATAAAAACATTGTGTGCCAAAACCACATCCAAAAGAGTACATACACTTTCAATTTCTCTTCCATACATCTTTACCTCACTATACAAAAAATTACATATGGCATTAACACCAAAGGCATTAGGTATAACAGTAAACAGTGAGGTAATATCCATGGTGACCATAACATAATCATTCAAATCACAATCCAACTGCCATATATACAGACTATTTAAAAAGTCATTTGTGTCCTTCAGTACAGTAGAACATATTCGAAGATAGTGCCCTAATACATTTTGAAGATATTTTGAAATAGGCTTCGATGTTCTTCGTCTCACATTGCTGCAGTCATAACCTGTGGGTAGTCCGCTGTCCTCGATCGGCCCGAATACCAAAGAGCTGGGCTGGCGTCGGTCATTGTTGCCTGGAGCTGACGTCAGTACGTAGTAGTACTTAAGCGCATGACCGACGCCATATCCTCAGTCTTTCTTGCTGCGTGGTCCGAAGCAGAAGCAGTGCTTGCGAGTGCCGTTCGGCATTCTGAAATTGTCATTTTTCGAGTTTCAGACCGAAGACCAAGTTGGGCTAAGTACCCCGTTGGGGAAATCTTTGTCTTTTTCTTGCCTCAGTTTCCGGATGTCAGAAAAAGTTAATAATTGCATTTCTTGTGGGAAACAGATACCTCATAGGGATTATCACTCTTTCTGTATTCCTTGCTTGGGGCCTGAGCACGATGTGGTCGGGTGTCGCTTTTGTGCTAGATTTAATAAGCGCACCATTAAAAGGAGATTAGACTGTGCCAGGCTTGTTTTTGGTAAAAGGTGTAACTATAACATGCCGTCAGATCCTCCGACGCCCGCTACCGCTAAAAAGCGTAAGGATAAATCTTTGAAGTCTAAACCGGACGAGTCGTCCGTTGCGGACGCCGGTTCTACGGAGCCTCCGGTTGAATCTGTGGATCCTGCCGAGGGTTCGGCTGAATCCTAGGGGGAACCTTTACTTTTGCAGGAGTTGGCCTCTCAGGATTTAGGCCCAGCTGAGGGTGCTTCTCAGGTGTCTGTAGTTCCATCTTTACAGAAGGTTATTAGGCCTTCTACTTCAGTGGCTAAAGGCCATGCTAAGGCCAAACCTTGTCTTGTTAGCCCTGGTCATGGTTCTAGCTCTCCAGCCCCTGTTCCTAAAAAACATATGTTGAAAATGGCGGAGGACTTGATTACTTTGATCAAGGGTTCTATGCCCCCCCCCAGAGAAAAGGCCTAGGGTGGAGGCAGATTTAGAGGGAATGGATCATTCCTCTGACTACTCTGATTCCTCAGCTGAGGAAATTCAGGATTTCCCTTCTTATTCAGACTCAGATGCAGAGGATTCCTGTCCTTCTGCTTCTCCTCCAGAGGATTTTTCTTTTTCTGAGACTTTACATTCCATGAGGGAGCATTTTAAGTGGGAAGGCCAGGATTTTTCAGATTCTCGGAAGAGGCTTAGGGAATTTTTGTTTCTGCCACAACATAGGCCCTTGGCTATTCCTCCTGTCTTAGATGTTGTTCAGGATGTTTTTTCTGAATCTTCCCTTAATCCTGATTCTTTGCCTCCTGCCCCTGTTAAGCCAGACAGATATTATAGTGTTCCAGAAGCACATAAGTATTTGTACAAGAGTCCTAGAGCTGATCTGGAAACTATTATTCAAGGTCCAAAGGGTATTAGGGCTTCTGTGGTTAAGAATCCAGTTCCTTTGGATAAAGATTCTAGAGCTTTAGATAGGTGGGGGAAAAAGTGTACACCTTCTCTACGTTAGCTATGAGGGCGTTGAATTGCCAATTTCATATGCTGAAGTATCAGAACTTTTTGTTGGGTCAATTGAAATCTAAGGTGGATGCTTTATCTGAGGGTATAGAGTGTAAGGAGCTCCAGGAGTTGGTTCATGCATCAGATCAAGTTGGCAAGCATTCTTTACAGTGTGGTTTCGATGCTCTTCAGGCTACATCCAGGGTGGCTGCTACAGGTTCAGTTATTCGTAGACATGCCTGGCTTAAGGATCAAAATTTGTCAGAGCATGTTAAGGCTCGGATTTTGGATGCTCCTCTTCAATCGGAAGTACTTTTTGGTCCTCCTGTGGAATCAGTTTTGAAAAAAGATGGAAGATAAGGCTAAGTCTATGCAGGCGGTCAAAGATTTTATGCAGGTGCAGCCCCCTAAGTTTAGTAGGAATTGGCCTGCTAGAGGATGGTCTTATCCTTCTTTGGATTATCAGTCTAAGGGCAGGTCTAGATGTGGTAGAGGCAGAGCCCACAATCAGGGTTCTTTCAGACCTAGGACTTGGAGTTCTCCTGCACAGTCTTCTGGTGAGGGCAGGGGTCAGCCCTTTTGTAAACAGACCCAATGACCTGTATCTTCCGCTGCCAGACCCTTCTTTACTGGCAGCTCCTCTAGGAGGAAAGTTGGGACTTTTCAAACAAAACTGGCATTTGGTCACCCAGGACAAATGGGTGTTGGATATAATAAATCACGGGTACAAGTTTTATTTCCACACTTTTCCTCCTTTCAAAGGCATGCCGGATGTGCCTCCTCAACAAAGGATGGAGGCTCAGGAGCAAATTTCTTTACTTTTGCAGATGGGGGCAGTTCAGGTGGTCCCTCCGTCAGAAGTAGGCCTAGGTTTTTATTCCCGTCTTTTCCTAGTGCCAAAGAAAGGAAACACTTGGAGGCCAATTCTGGATTTGTCCATTCTCAATACCTACCTAGACATTCCAAAATTCAAGATGTTAACATTACAACAACTTCTGCCTATGCTAGGCAAAGATCACTGGATGGTCACCCTGGATCTCAAAGAGGCCTATCTTCACATCCCTATCAGAACCAGCTGCAGGAGATTCCTGAGATTCCGGGCTCGTACTTCTCATTATCAGTTCTCTGCATTGCCCTTTGGTTTATCTACTGTGCCCAGAGTATTCACAAAAGTTCTGGCTCCTGTAATTGCCTTCCTCAGACAGAGAGGAATACAAATTTATCCTTATCTGGACGATTGCCTGATTCTTGCTCAAAACAAGGACAAGTTACTACAACATCTCCAGTATGTAATGGCAGTTTTAAGGTGCCTAGGGTATTCTGTGAACGAAATAAAGTCCAGTCTAGTGCCCTCTCAGGACATGTGCTTTCTGGGTGTGAGACTGAATACAGCTTCTCAGATGGCATTTCTGACCCCGGACAAACAAAGAACTCTTCATCTGTACTTCCAGCAGTTATCAGTAATGTCCAGGCTGACTGCAAGGACAGTCCTTCAAGCCTTGGGGTTCATGGCATCTTGCATTCTAGTACTTCCCAATGCCAAACTGCATATGAGGAAGCTACAATGGTATCTCAAAAGTGTGTGGACTCAACACTGCCACGGTTTGGACACTGTCATTCGGATTATACCTTGCATCCAGAAGGAATTCTTGTGGTGGGCTCAGGAATGTCACCTAAACAAGGGACTCTCTGTGATCCGACCAGAGGCGAGTCAGATCCTAACGACGGATGCCTCGGACTTGGCTTGGGGAGCACACTTCAATGGAAAATGGATACAAGACACGTGGCCTCCCAAACTACTACATTTGCATATCAACATGAAGGAGATGTTAGCAGTCCAATTTGCCTTGATAGCCTTCAAGGACCTACTTCAGCCGGGACAGGTGTTGATTCAAACAGACAACACAACAGTCATGTGGTACATCAACAAGCAGGGGGGAACCCATTCCTACCCTCTTTGCAGACAAGCAATGATTTTGTGGGAGACTGCTCTGAGTTTGCATATCAATCTTCAAGCATGGTTTCTGCCAGGAGCACAGAACTCCCTAGCAGATGTATTGAGCAGGCAAATTGTGGATCCCCACGAGTGGAAACTAGACCCTCAGGTATTCAAGCAGTTGACCGTGGCTTGGGGAGCTCCAGACATAGATCTGTTCGCTTCTCCACTGAATTTCCAACTGCCAAAATTTTGCACAAAGTTGTTCCACCCAAATGCTTGGAAAATGGATGCTCTATCTTTCAGTTGGAACAACCTTCACGTTTATGCTTTTCCCCCTCTGCCTCTTCTTCCCAAGGTACTCTTGAAAGCCAGGCGGGACAAGCCTTCCATGATTCTAATAGCACCAGATTGGCCACATCAGCATTGGTATCCTCTGCTGAGGAGTTTAATTCAGGAGCCTCCTTGGCCTTTGCCACAGGTTCCTCATTTGTTGTCCCAGTCAGACAATCATTTTCTCAATGTTCGGGTGCAGTCCCTGCATCTAACAGCCTGGCGTATTCTGTAATGGAGCCGGTGGGGTCTCAGCTTCCTCAACAGGTTTTAGATGTCATTTTGGAAGCCAGGTGGCCTAGTACTAGAAAAGTTTATGCTGATAAATGGAAGAGATTTTTTCTTTGGAGCACTGCAAAGGGTTTTGATGTGTCAGTGCCTAATTTGAGTTTTGCACTGCAGTATCTTACTGAATTACTGGACAAGGGTTTGTCATTCTCTTCTGTGAAGGTTCATGCTGCAGCCATTTCTGCTCACTATGATTGTGACCCTCCTTTATTTTCTCACCCTTTGTTCAAACAATTTCTTAGAGGGGCAAAGAATATAAGACCCCCACGTAGAGCTCCTACTCCTTCCTGGGATCTCAATTTTGTGTTGGAGAAGCTTAATTTACCTCCTTTTGAACCTGCAGCTTCGTCTGAATTGAAGTTTTTGTCTTGGAAGACTGCTTTTTTGTTGGCCATTACTTCTGCTAGGAGGGTATCTGAATTGCAGGCACTCATGGCAGTTGAGCCCTTTCTGATATTCCATAAGGATAGAGTTTCTTTGCGAACTAACCCTACTTTTATGCCTAAAGTAATTTCTAATGTGGCCTTGAACCAGTCTATTCATTTGCCTACTTTTTATGCTGATCCCCAAAATAAGGGGGAAAAAGTCTTGCATTCTTTGGATATCCACAGACAGTTACGTTATTATTTGAGCAGAACTAAAGTGTTCAGACAGACTCAACAGTTATTTGTTTCTTTTGCTTTGGGTTAACAAGGGAAGGCTGTTTCAAAGCAGACTATTTCTAAGTGGATTGGTCAATGTATTGCTTTTTGTTATTCTCATCATGGGAAGGATGTTCCTGCTGGGATCAGGCCTCATTCTACTAGGGCTACTGCCACATCTACTGCTTTTTTGAGGGGGGTAGCTACTACGGATATTTTGGAGGCAGCTACTTGGAGTTCAGTCCACACTTTTACTAAGCATTACCATCTCCCTCTTTATTCCAAGTCCAGGGCTGGGTTTGCCACTGCAGTTTTACAGGGCATGTTAGCAGCTCCTAATGCTACTTAGTTTGCCAGCCTCCCTTTTCCTTTGCTTTGGGATTCTACCCACAGGTTATGACTGCAGCAATGTGAGACAGTTTTGTACCTACCATAAATGTAGATGTTCGAGGATCTACATTGCTGCAGTCCAATTATCCCTCCCTCCTTCCCCTCTATAGTTTGTGGTTGGGTGTTTACTATTTTGGCTCTGGCCTTCTTTCATTCTTAGGCCTTCTGACATCTGGGGCAAGAAAGACTGAGGATATGGCGTCGGTCATGCGCTTAAGTACTACTACGTACTGACGTCAGCTCCAGGCGACAATGACCGACGCCAGCCCAGCTCTTTGGTATTCGGGCCGATCGAGGACAGCGGACTACCCACAGGTTATGACTGCAGCAATGTAGATCCTCGAACATCTACATTTATGGTAGGTACAAAACTGTACTTTACCCATCCACCACCTGAAATAATAGGTCTCAGGGGTGGATTAGTAGCATCTTTATGTATTTTTGGAATACCGTAAATTTGGGGTATTCTCGGACAAGGAACACTTAGATAGTAAATTTGCTGTTCCCCATCCATAGATCTACATTGTGCTTGAAAATGTATAGGGATGAACTTTGTTTTATGTGGATGGGGAGTCTGTTCCACAACAGCTCTGTCCTCTGCAAAATACACCTTTCCCTCCAAATTGTTCTTTTGATGTTGCAGAATGGGTTTAGATCCCTAGATCCAGTATTTCTGATGCCATTTGACTTGCTGATTTGCAGTAAATCCATTAGTAATGAGTTGGAGAATGCCGTGCATGCTAACCTTAGGTCACCTCTTTGCAATCTGTGGGATACCAGGTACAGTAAAAGGGCTTTACTGTGGTACATGTAGCACATATTGTTTAGGCCTTGTATCATTTATTAAGGTATACTTGTGGGCATTCCAGTTATTGCATGTGTCTGGACATATACTTGCCAAAGGAGGCTTTACACTCAAAGATTGGCCTAATTAAGACTAAGGGGGACAGTAACATCCCTAGATCTAGGGATAATTATTTTATTTATTTGCTGTGCAATATAGTAAGACTTTGTTATGACAGTGGGCACATGTTCGAAAGTTAGGTCACTGTCCACATTAATTCTCAAATCCTGAACAATTGGGTTAACTCGTAGGGAAGTATCGTCAATGTGGTAATTCCCCTGGGTAGAAGACTCATGAAGGATACGATAATCATTTCTTGTAATTTAGTTTCAGTCTATGATTTTGGCACCAGTTATTTATTTTACCTTTTGGCTTCACTTTGCCACTCATGTTGTTGCTGATGGGTTATGCTTAACAGTAATATAGTAATTTGATATTTATGTCTTGTTACACTGCCTACAACTTTTTAAAAATATTGTTATTAAATTTCATAAACTATAAAAGACATAAGCATATTAACATAGAAAAATCAGTTAACTATTTACAAAACTGCCTGTGTTGTTCATTGCAGCATATATTTCCAAATTCCAATCTACAGTGAATGTATTGATCATAGAATGCAAATTAATACTATACTAGTGTTTTATTTTTATTTAATATTTTAATTTTATTTACTTTTATCATAGAAATAGGCAGTTTCTTGTCCTTTCTTTGAACAAATGTCTGTATTCTCAATTAAAAAGGCCACAATTACTTTCCCGTCTTCTATACTGCTACTGTGTACGTTAATTTTCTCATTGATGTTTTTACAACAATCCAAATTATACTTCACATCAGTAAACTTCTTTCTACTCTGTGGGACTGATATACAACTAATATGATTAGACCTTGTTGTAAGCCTTTAGGAGTTAAGGAGGAAGAATGTAATTTTACTTTTTCTAAGCTAACAGAGACTATATGTTGTAAGATCATTTGACACTGTATATTCAAATTCTTAATTTCTGGCAACAAGTCATTATTATCTCTTTGTATTCTTAACTTTAATTTAGCTATCTTATTTTGTAAATCAAGTAAGTCTTTATTCCCTTCTGTATTCCTGTTACATTATCAATTAGATATTTTACAGTATTAAAGCTTTCATCATATCCCATTAAATCACATCTAAAATGTCACCATTGTTACTGAATTTGAAAAAACTGCTGTATTCCTGCTAAATACCATTCTTAAAATCCTTCAGCTTTGTTATATAAACTGGCAGTCTATTAAAAGAGACAAATTTCCTTTAATTTGTTATTGCAATAAAAATAATTGGACATGTTATAACCTTTACCATCTCTAATTTAGACACCAAATCACTAGAAATGAATACCTAACTGATTTTTGACTGCATACCAAACCTAGAAGAATAAGGCATATAAAACAAAGAATTTGATTAAGAAAAATCTTTGATATCTATAAGATGAATTAAGTCAGTAAAGTTTAACAAAGCCTTACGTGAAGCTGAATATGAAATTTAGGTGTCAGTCTTTTGTACTTTATCAGAATATTTCTGTTGGTTTTGTTATAGTTACAAAACATGTGTTGTTTATGTTTTTAGCATTTTTGTACCAGTGGTATTTGGAGTAGCAGCACTTTACAATAAAATCTGAAACAGAATGTCTGCAGATTTTGTGTTGAATCATGATTGATGAAATTCAGTTTGTAATTAGGCTGCTTAAAAAAAAAAAAAAAAAAAAAAATATATATATATATATATATATATATATATATATATATATATATATATTAGTGACATTTGATTACTGGGAAAATATGACTGGGTAGAAGCCCATATTCAGCGGAGGCCTGGGGAGAAAAGCTCCAAATTATTATAAAAAATTTAAGAACAATTTTTAAATCTTCAAAAATAAAACAAAAACATCTGCAGTTAAATAATTATAACAAATTAGAAATAATGTAGAAACATTAAGAATCAATACAAGATATATGACAGTCATTTAATATTTACATAAATTTTAGACAGTTTGTGGAGAAATTAAAGGTAAGTTAGTCTAATACAAATAGTAATCACAATATGAAGTGAAGGAAAACAGGCTTGTGATATATTTAGAGAGAAAGTCAGGGAAGAGAATTAGATAGCAGTAAGGAAGAAGTGAAGAACAGAGAGTAAGGAGGTATAAGGAATGAAAAGGTACTTGTTCACATTTAGGGATATAGTTTGTCCTGAATTTGAGCAAGAACAGAGCCAGATTTTAGCTAGAAAGTCTTTCAGAGTGGTTTTGAAGGATGGAAGGGAGGGTATAAACCTGCTGGATATAAGTAAGGAGTTCCAGGCCTTAGCAACCTTGTACGAGTACAGACAATGCCCAGCAGATTTACTAGGTTTGTAGACAACAGGAGTTTTCGGCCATTTGATTGCAGTGACTAACTGGAAACAAAGTTGAGCAGAATGTTTTTTGGTGCTGAACAGGCAGGTGGATGCTGGATAATTTCATAGGTGAGAAGAAGTTGTGTATATGTTAATCGATGCAGCAGTTCTAACCAATTAAGACTTTTCGGTGCTATACTGTGGTGGGTTAAGAAAAGGGGATATGATGGAAATTTAGCAACTTTGTTATAGCACTGTTCAGGTTTTAGTTTTTGTGAATCCTGGAGGTTACTAAGGATGGGAGTGCCATCAGGAAAAGCGGGGAGGAGATAAATAGTGGCACGTGTAGTTGTAGTTGCATCAGTGAGAAAGTTTTTGGCTCTGTAAAGCATCCCTAGTTTTTGATGAGTTTTTCTTATGCAATTTTGTATATGCAGGTCGAATGTGAGATTATCATCCACTATCACTGCTAATAGTTTGCTATGACAAGTGACTTCATTTTTTGCATCATCAAGAGAGAGGACATTATTTATTTATGTTTTTATTTATGTTTTTTTCACGAGAGAGAGGTTTGGGGAAAAAAGTAGTAGTTTGGTCTGTTTTGGGTTAAGCATGATTTCTGAGTTATGAAGCTATGTTTCAGTGGCTGTTAAAGCTTCCTGAGTAATTTTTGGGGCTGTACCATGTTGTAAGATGTGAAAATGAGAGTGGAATCATCTGCATATTGTATTAGGGTGTCCTGTTGTGTGGAAGTATAGATGGTGTTGGTGAAAATGTTAAAGAGGAGAGCCTTGTGGTACACCAGTGGTGACCAAGAGATAAGCAGAGTGATACCTAATGGACAAGTAGCTTTTGGATCATGTAAGGGTAGGCTGAGAGACAACTAGTGAGGACTTTTGAAGTAGAAGTTTGCTGTGACAAACTGTGTCAATGGCTTTAGACAAGTCTAGAAATAAGGACGAGACTAGTTTGCCATTATTTCTAGCTTTACTGATAGTATTTATATAGGTTAGAAGGACAGTGCTAGTACCATGAGAAGGATGGAAGCCTTAACTCTTTTAAGCCATAGATCTTTGCTTTTTCCTGTATTCCTAATACTGTTTTTATTTTATTTTATTTTGTAGTAAATTTAACCATCTTATTCCAGTCAGAATAATGTTTCTTCTGCAGGGATACTTTTTGAATTTTTGTTGGTACCCATCTCACCATCAGGTTGTTGTGGCACATTAAAACATCAAACAATTTACTTATGGTCACATAGTAGGTGTTTTATCTCTTTAAAATATTTCATTCTTGCCGGTGATTCAGAAACACCAAGTCTGCAGTAGCTATAGCATGTGATCAGTTGCCTATTTGCTGGGTTAAAATATTGTGGTTTAGATAAACAGCATTCCATCAATAAATTCATAGGTTCATAGGTTAGTACTAAGCTAACTGCTCTTACGAGCCATTTTAAGCCTAGCCAATTATCCCTTCTAAGAATCAAACCCTGCACCTTGTGTTTGTAAGGCAAACACTTTAACCATTAGGCCACCCTCCCAACCAGACTTCTTGAACTCACAGGATTTTGAGCTTCACCCAAGAATTATTTTTATGTTGTGCTGAGTATATTCAAAGATATAAATGTACAGAGTTCACATTAGGAAGACTCCCTCTTGAAATCTCTGTTAAATTCATACAATTTTAACATTGACATGGGTGCACATACAGTTATAGACAATAAAACAAACCATTATAAAATATTTGACTTTGTGTCACCTGTCATATTCCTGCTGGAGAGTTATGCTTTAATAGTCATTTCACTTTTATATCTTATACAACAGCACCTACATCAGATAAATGTATTTTCTGATGGTAGCATTCTTTTTCAAACTGAGGTTCACTTCTCTTAGATCCACTATGAATTAAACTCCCTGGCAATAAACTGAATAAGATAATGTCATCAAAACATATACCCACCAAAGCTGCAGATAGAAAATTAAAGTGTTTTTCCCCCAGGTGGAAGCCCTATGTAACCCTGACTGTAGTGGGCTTCACCCATACTCCCCCTTATTATATCTATATCCATTTCTGTCTATCTCTATGATTTTATTATGAGTGTTCCAGAGGCCAGTTACAGCATAACTGAATTCTTTGGCTATACTTTAGAAATACAGAGCTTAACATCATATAATGACACACATATATATATATATATATATATATATATATATATATACACACACACACACACACAAAACTTCGAATTCATGTGGTCAGGACCAACACCCACCTATTAAAATATACCAACTCCGAGATCGCACTACAGTGAGGAAAAGGGAATATTCCCATTCTGCGCTGTATGGAGATCTCCTTTTAAGTGTTCGAAGTTTTAAAACTTTGATTATATGGTTTCGGCCATATGAAATTCGAAGTTCTAAACTTCGATCACTTAAATAGGATCCATATATATATATATATATATATATATATATATAAATGTTTTTACTTAATCAGTGCAATATAACTGAATTGTTTAGATATACTTTAAAAACACAGAACTTAGAAATCATATAAGTGTGTGTGTGTGTGCGTGTGTGTAAATGTTTTATATATATATATATATATATATATATATATATATATATGTGTGTGTGTGTGTGTGTGCGTGTGTTGTATGTACAACTTCCTGGTTGCATATCAGTGAGTAACAGAAAGCAGGTGTTAATGGTGAAAAATGGCTAACATGACTGTAGTCTTGCAGAATAGCCATTTTGTGTATAAATATTTTAAGTGCTAAGTTATGAGCAATTTGTCATCAGAAAGGCATGCCTTTTGGTACTTAGCATTCATCAAATGTTAGACCTTTTGCACTTCCCTTTCTTGATGTTCTTCATTCCACATTGCTGCAGTCCTAACTATTGGGTAGTCCGCTGTCCAGTCGGCCCGAATACCAAAGTATATGGCTGACGTCGGTCAGGGCGCATCAGACTGACGTCAGTACGTCAGGGTACTAATGCGCATGACCGACATCATATCCTCAGTCTTTTTTGCCGCATGGTCCGATGCAGAAGCATTTTTGCGAGTGCAGGTTGGCGTTCTGAAAGTTTCTGAAGTCAGAGTTTCAGACCGAATCAAAGTTGGCTAAGTACCCGTTGGGAATATTTTGTTTTTCTTGCCTCAGTATTTAACCAGATGTCAGAAAAAGTGAATAACTGTATTTCTTGTGGGAAACAGATACCTCATAGGGATTACCATACTTTGTGTATACCTTGTTTAGGGCCTGAGCACGACGTTGTTGGATGCCGCTCTTGTGCTAGATTTAACAAACGCACTATTAAGAGAAGGTTAGACTGTGCCAGGTTAGTGTTTGGGAAGCGTTGTAATTATAAAATGCCGTCGGATGCTCCGACGCCGGCTTCGCTAAAAACGCAAAGATAAAGCAGCAAACCCTAGGGGGGAGGAACCGACAGTCCCAGACGGCGGTTCTTTGGAAGGCTCAGTGGAGCCGGAGGTTTTGCCAGGTGTCTCTTTGGAGTCTCAGGAAGAGACTTTACTGTTACAGGATGTTTCCTCTCAGGAAGTAGGCCAGGCTGAGGGGGCTTCTCAGGTGGCTGTTCTTCCCTCTCTTCCTAAGGTGGTTAGAGCCTCTCCTTCAGTTTCCAAGGCTTCTTTGAGGGCCAGGCCAAGTTTAGCTTCTGTGGGGGTTTCTCCTAGTACTTCAGGATCTTTGCCTAAGAAACATATGCTTAAAATGGCAGAGGATTTGATTACTATGATTAGGGGTTCTATGCCCCCTCCTGATAAGAGGCCTAGGGTGGAACCTGAGTTTGAGAGTTTTGAGCAATGCTCGGAGGCTTCGGAGTCTTCGGCTGAAGACTTGCAGGAGTACCCTCCTTATTCTGATTCTGATGTGGATGATTCTACTCCTTCTGCTTCTCCTCCTGAGGATTTTTCATTTTCAGAGACTCTGCATTCCATGAGGGAGCATTTTAAATGGGAAGGTCAAGATTTCTCTGATTCCAGGAAAAGGCTTAGGGAATTCTTGTTTTACCCCAGCATAGGCCTTTAGCTATACCTCCTGTTTTGAATGTGGTGGAAGATGTGTTTGCAGAGGCTTCCCTGAATCCTGATTCTTTGCCTCCTGCCCCAGTTAAACCGGATAGGTATTATAGGGTGCCTGAAGCTCATAAGTATCTTTTAAGAGTCCTAGGGCAGACCCAGAAACTGTCTCTCAGGGGCCTAAAGGGTGAAGGCCTCAGTTGTTAAAAATCCTGTCCCTCCTGATAAAGAGGCAAGGGCTTTGGATAGATGGGGAAAGAAAGTGTATACTTCTTCCACTTTAGCCATGAGGGCGTTGAATTGTCAGTTTCACATGTTAAAATATCAGAATTATCTTCTTTCACAGTTGAAATCTAAGGTGGATGCTCTGGCTGAAGGTATTGAGTGTAAAGAGTTGCAGGATTTAGTTCATGTGTCTGAGCAGGTAGGTAAACATTCCTTGCAGTGTGGTTTTGATGCTGTGCAGGCCTCCTCCAGGGTGGCTGCCACTGGTTCTGTTCTTCGTAGGCACGCCTGGCTGAGAGATCAGAATTTAGCTGAGCATGTTAAGACAAGGATTTTGGATGCTCCTTTACAGTCTGATGTGTTGTTTGGTTCGCCTGTGGAAGCAGTTTTGAAGAAAATGGAGGACAAGGCTAAGTCTATGCAAACTGTTAAAGATTTTTGCAGGTGCAGCCTCCAAGTTTAGTAGAAATTGGCCTACTAAGGGATGGACTTATCCTGCTTATGATTCCCAGTCTAGGGGTAGGTCTAGACGTGGTAGGGGCAGAGCTCAGGGTTCTTTTAGGCCTAGGATAGGGAGTTCCCCTGCTCAGACTTCTGGTGAGGGCAGGGGTCAGTCCTTTCGTAAGCAGACCCAATGACCTACCTTTTCAGCTGCCAGTACATTCTCGCCTGGCAGCACCTTTGGGAGGAAGGCTGTCTCTTTTCAAAGAAAATTGGGATTTAATTACCCAAGACAGATGGGTTCTGGATATTATTCACCACGGTTACAGGTTTTATTTCCATACCTTGCCTCCTTTCAAAGGCATGCCAGACATTCCTCCTCTTCAAAGGACAGAGGCTCACAAGCAAATTTCTCTGTTGCTCCAAATAGGGGCCATTCAGTCAGTTCCTGTGCCGGAAAGGGGCCTAGGATTTTATTCTCGCCTGTTCCTAGTACCAAAGAAGGGGAACACGTGGAGACCAATTCTGGATTTATCTATCCTCAACACTTATCTGGACATTCCCAAGTTCAAAATGTTGACGTTACAACAGCTTTTACCTCTGCTGGGCAAAGATCACTGGATGGTAACTTTAGATCTCAAGGAAGCTTACCTTCATGTGCCAATCAGACTAAGTTGCAGGCAATATCTGCGTTTTCGAGCTGGAAATTCTCATTATCAGTTCTCTGCATTGCCTTTGGCTTATCTACTGCGCCCAGAGTATTCACAAAGGTTCTGGCTCCAGTGATAGCTTACTTCAGGCTAAAAGGAATCCAAATCTATCCTTACTTGGACGACTGCCTGATTCTGGCTCAAGAAAAAGAAGATCTTCTACAGCATCTGGAATATGTCATAGCAGTGCTAAGATGCCTAGGGTATTCTGTGAACGAAATAAAGTCCAGTCTAGTACCCTCTCAAGACATGTGCTTTCTGGGTGTGAGACTGAATACAGCAGCCCAGATGGCCTTTTTAACCCCGGACAAACAAAAGAATCTTTCCAGTTACTTCCATCATCTATCTCTTCAGTCCGGGCTGACTGCAAGGACAGTCCTTCAAGCCTTAGGGTTCATGGCATCTTGTATTCTGGTGCTTCCCAATGCCAAACTGCATATGAGGAAGCTACAATGGTATCTCAAAAATCTGTGGACACAGCACTGCCAGGATTTGGACACTGTCATTCAAATAATACCTTGCATTCAAAAGGAATTTTTGTGGTGGGCTCAGGAATGTCACCTAAACAAGGGACTCTCTGTGACCCGGCCAGAGGCAAGTCAGATTCTAATGACAGATGCCTCAGATGTTGCTTGGGGAGCTCATCTAAATGGAAAGTGGATATAAGACAAGTGGCCTGCCAGACTACAGCATCTACATATCAACATGAAAGAGATGTTAGCAGTTCAGTTTGCATTAATTGCTTTCAAAGAGTTACTTCTTCCAGGGCAGGTGTTGATTCTAACAGACAACACAACTGTCATGTGGTACATCAACAAACAAGGGGGAACACATTCTTACCCTTTGTGCAGACAAGCAATGATTTTATGGGAGACTGCGCTCACTCTGCAACTAACTCTTCAGGCAAGGTTTCTGCCGGGAGCACAGAACTCCTTAGCAGATGTATTAAGCAGACAAATCATGGATCCCCACGAGTGGAAACTGGATCTTCATGTATTTCAAATATTGACAGTGTCATGGGGAACTCCAGACATAGATCTGTTCGCTTCTCCACTAAACCACCAGCTGCCAAAGTTTTGCACGAAGGGATTTCATCACACAGCTTGGAAAGTGGATGCTCTTTCTTTCAGTTGGAAAAATCTTCATGTGTATGCCTTTCCACCTCTGCCTCTTCTTCCAAAGGTGCTTCTAAAGGTCAGACAAGACAAGCCAAGGATGATTTTAATAGCTCCAGATTGGCCTCGGCAGCACTGGTACCCATTACTGAGGAGTCTGGTAAGGAAGCCTCCATGGCCTTTACCCTTGATTCCACACCTGTTGTCTCAGAGGGACGGTCATCTGCTCAATGTCAAGCTTCACTCTCTACATCTAACAGCCTGGCATATTCTGTTTTGAAAGACAGCAGGTCTCAGCTTCCTCAACAAGTTTTAAATGTGATTATGGAAGCCAGAAGACCTAGTACAAGGAAAGTTTACGCAGAAAAATGGAAGAGATTTTTGTTTTGGAGTGCAGCAAACAATTTGGAGATTACTGAGCCAAATTTGAGTGTGGCTCTTCAATATCTTACTGAATTACTGGACAAAGGTTTGTCTTTCTCTTCCATTAAGATTCATGCTGCAGCAATTTCAGCTCACTATGATTGTGACCCACCATTGTTTTCGCATCCTTTGTTCAAGCAATTTCTTAGAGGGGCAAAGAATATAAGACCCCCACGTAGAGCTCCTACTCCTGCTTGGGATCTCAATTTTGTGTTGGAGAAACTTACTCTACAACCTTTTGAGCCTCAGCTACTGCTGAATTGAAATACTTGTCATGGAAGACTGCTTTTTGTTGGCCATTACTTCTGCAAGAAGGGTTTCTGAGTTGCAGGCCCTTATGGCAGTGGAGCCTTTTGATTTTTCATAAGGATAGGGTATCTTACGTACTAATCCTTCCTTTATGCCTAAGGTGGTTTCTAGTGTGGCTTTAAACCAAACTATTCATTTGCCTACCTTTTATGCAGATCCCCAAAATAAAGGGGAAAAGATTTTGCACACTTTAGATGTACACAGGCTATTGCGTTCTTATTTGAGCAGGACTAAGGATTTTAGGCAGTCTCAGCAGTTGTTTGTTTCTTTTGCTTTGAGTTCAAAGGGCAAGCCTGTGTCAAAACAAACTATTTCTAGGTGGATTGGGTGTTGCATTACATTTTGTTATTCCCATCATGGCAAGGAGATTCCAGCTGGGATTAGGCCTCATTCCACTAGGGCTACTGCCACTTCCACAGCATTTCTAAGGGGTGGCAACTAAGGATATTTTGGAGGCAGCTACTTGGAGTTCAGTGCATACTTTCTCTAAGCATTATCACCTTCCTCTCTACTCTAAGTCTAGGGCTGGTTTTGCCACAGCTATTTTGCAAGGCATGTTGTCAGTTCCTGCTTCCTTATGATTTGCCAGCCTCCCTTACCTCTGCTTTGGGATTCTACCCAATAGTTAGGACTGCAGCAATGTGGAATGAAGAACATAGTACAGTTTTGTACCTACCATAAATGTAGATGTTCGAGGATCCACATTGCTGCAGTCCAATTTACCCTCCCTCCTTCCCCTCTGTGTTTAGGGGTGGTTGTGTAGGTGAGGTTATATTCTGCTAATTGTGTATATATTGTATATATATTTTTTGGTGCAGGTATTTTGGGAGTTTTTGTTTTTGGCCTTATCTTTTCAGGGTCTTCTGACATCTGGGGCAAGAAAAGACTGAGGATATGACGTCGGTCATGCGCATTAGTACCCTGACGTACTGACGTCAGTCTAATGCGCCCTGACCGACGTCAGCCATATACTTTGGTATTCGGGCCGACTGGACAGCGGACTACCCAATAGTTAGGACTGCAGCAATGTGGATCCTCGAACATCTACATTTATGGTAGGTACAAAACTGTACTTTAATGATGATGGCATATGCTAATTGCTGTGGAATTTTATATTCATCTTTTAGCTTTTTCACTCTTTGACTCCTTTGGATACTTGTTGCTGAATTAGAAGTTTGTATTCATTTATAAACTAAAACACATAGTACATTTATTACCAATATCATCATAATCAGTCTTGAATTATTGCGATACTATTTAATAATTGCTTCAGCTGCCTTCCTTTTTTTACTTCTGTATTTTTAGATTCATTCAGCACAGCATGCCAACTTTGATATACTGTTCTTGCATGTATATTAGGTACTTCACTAAAGTTGCAGCAGAGGGTCTTTATGATGAACTCTTTACTCATTCATGCTAAAGTGACGATCCTGTCCTGTTTTGCTTCACCTCTTTATCACTAAATATGTAGGCTGCCTTGTTTTATTCAAGCCTGCAGTACTGAAAAGATGTGTTTTCCTCTTATTTAAATTTACTTTGTTAGCTTTAGACAACTGCTATCCAGTTTACTAATAGTCAAGAATGTAACACCTCATTAACTGACACACCAGGTATTAATGACTTAAAATTTTTTTTAATAGCATTAGTGTGTGCAAAACTAATATAAGAAATTTCCAAAAACAGGTTCATTGGGTTTTGGTAACCCATTTATTTTAAAGTAACTTTTTTTGTTAATCTTCTTTCTTTTGAACTGACTTCATTGTGATTTTCCATGGGCTTTTAGTCATTTTTAACAAATTTATAAGGAACAGACCAAACAAATGAAGCAAAATTATGGATATTTAGGTGCGGGCCACAAACATAAAGGCAAACACACACACACACACACACACACACACACACACACACACACACACACACACACACACACACACACACACACACACTTTTTAATAACAGTGGTATGTGGAAAACTAACAAGGAGAAAAGCCCCATTTGCTTAGATTGCATTATACTAAGTTCTAGTTAAACACAGAGTAGTTACATTTCTATTTACATTTGTACGCAAACAGTAGTTACATTTATACATATACATTCTTAAGATTTTACTGAGGTGGAAGTTACTAAAGAGAAAGCACATGTGCAACTTAGTAGAATGTATAGGCAGCAGTTATGTATACAAATTGTTTTGTCATTTCAGTAACAGGTTGAGATGCTAGGAGACACCCAGTCATAATTCTTTGTTACTTCATGAAACATTACGTGTTCCTTTCCCGTGGATTATAAGATAGGGAAGAGTAAGAACAGGAAGTGATGTAACCACTTATCCCTCCCACACAGTAACGGGCATGAATCAAATCTCATACTACTACTGTGCAGCGCCATAGTAGACAAATCTGAGGTGATTTAATATGAGGCTGAACAGAAAACTGGACATTTAAGAAAATATCAGTGTTATAGCCCTTACCAGAGTAATGTTTTGATTGTATGTATAAATGGAATTGCCTGCTTTGGTAGTAGGCTCCAGTTTAATGGGAATCATCTGTTTTGTACCTTCTGTAGGAAAAGTCTTCATGGAGAGACTTTGGGGTGGGAACAACATGAGCTTTAATATAACAGAGGCTTTATCGAAAGAGATAAATTGTGTCGATCAGAAGGTCATGATAATGCTAGTGGGGCTGTTGAGCCTGTTGCAAGGGGTGGTATGACTGATAAAACCATGTTGGGTGAGAGTAGAAGGCAGTACCTTTTCTTGATGTATAGAGTTAAAAGTGAAGCAGAGAACACAAGTGGTATATTTTTCCTGCTGCCAACTCTCCAGTAATGTGACTGTAACCTAGTTCTGTGTCAGAATCTTTATTTCATTTAACTGGGAGAGTGTGCTAATTGCATGTGACCCTTTAGAGTCTCTTCAGAGCTACTGCAATACTGGTGTGGTTATATCTAGATCCAAAGAAACAAGTATATAGATATTACTAATCATTTAAATGCACATTATATACAATCTTGCACTAGCAGATGTCAGATGATTATATCTTGCAGGTGTGTACTCTCTATGTGAACTTTAGTATGGTGGAACAAGTAAGCTGCCATATACCACTGCAGTAGGACCCAGCCTGGAGCAGCTTGAACCCAGCTTTAAACCTTGGACATCCTTAAAATAAATGAGGTTTGCTTGGACTCAATAACACTTTATATTCTGCCTAGTAAGTCTTCTGCTGCACCAAAGAAGGCTAAGGCTTTTTAAAGGGTTATATAAGTCTTTTTCAGGTTTTGTGCAGTTCCTTATATTATACAGAACAGTTAAAGCCATTTTATTGTCAGTTTCCCCCTTTTTGGGGAGTGTAGAGGAACCTTTGGCATGTGGTGCAACTTGAGGTAAAGTACCTCAATGCAAGAACCCCATTAGAATAAGCCTACAAGAATAGTGCTAGATGGTCAGATTGCCAACATTTCAAAATGGATGTATGTTTCCATTCTGGTGTTTTTTGCATGGATAGTGATTTGTATTGTGCCCTGAGATTTCTGTATATTTGACTGAGTTTAATATAATTTGAGTTATGCGTTTCTGAAAATCCTGTTGCAACAAATGTAACTCAAAAACATAAAAAACAAATTTTTTTCAGGGGCAAGCCCTCTTACCTCCATGTGGAAGACTTGTCCCTCACATTCTCTTAAATTATATTATACTAATTTCACAGTCCCACTACAGTGGAGAAAAAAGGAAAAACCTCCAGAAAGTGTATGGTCAGTGTGCATGACGCACCACACTCTGGTGAAATGAACCTGAGCTTTCATCTTTCACTAAAAAGATTAACAGTCACACAAGTATCAACAAAAGTGTAATCGTGCTATGCTGTAAGCTGGAATGTGTTCCGTATTTCTAGATTTTCTATATAAATAGATCCCTTTTGGAATAAACAGAGACAAGTAACAGAATGCTACAGAAAACAGAACATGTTTTAACCAGGCATTCAGAGGAAATAGTAGATATGGAAACTCCTGAAAAGAAGATGAAAGAAAAATGTAGAACAGTGAACAAATGATACAGATACTGGCTGAACTTGAGAGTAGGTCACACAGAGACAACCTGAGTTTTAAAGCAGTACCAAAATAAACTGAATGTAAGGATTGTAAAGATGTTATAAGAAAATGCCTTGGCACATAGACTGGATTTTCTATTGATAATATTAAAATAGAGAGAGAGCAGATACAGCAAACATTCCCAGTGTTAGACTGAGAAAACAGCCAATGCCTGTACTGATTACTCATCAGACATATTACTGAAAAGAGGAAACTCTATTCTGTGGAGCAAGGGAATAGTCCTAAGTTACTGCATACTGCTGTACTTCAAGTCTTCTATTAATTTGGAGTAAAAACCTACATAGAGCCTCGACTGGCACAAGGTGAACTGGCAAATACAAAACAACAACTGGAGGCAGAAAAAGGCGGTGAGGGCATAAGTCAGCAAGATGCTGAAAAGCCAACAATGGCCACACCAAGGGGAAATTTCTTGTAAAGCCCTTTCCTGTTTTTCTCCCCCTGAACTATTAATGGACAGAGACAGCTCTTAAATCTTCTTCTCTTTTGGCTGTTTTCATTAGGGGTCACCACAGTGGATCATCTGTTTCCATTTCTTCCTGTCCTCTGCATAGTGCTCTGTCACACCAATCGCCTGCATGTCCTCTCTCATCACATCCATAAACCTTATCTTAGGCCTTCCTCTTTTCCTCTTACCTGGCAGCTCCATTCTTAGCATCCTTTTCCCAATATACCCAGCATCCCTTCTCAGCACATGTCCAAACCAATGCAATCTCGCCTCTCTGACTTTGTCTCCAAACTGTCCAACCTGAGCTGACCCTCTAATATACTGATTCCTTATCCCGTCCATCCTTGTCATACCCAGTGCAAATCTTAACATCTTTAACTCTGCCACTTCCAGCTCTGACTCCTGCCTTTTTGTCAATGCCACCATCTCCAATTCATACAACATAGCTGGTCTCACTACCCTCTTGTAGACCTTCCCTTTCACTCTTACTGGTACCCGTCTGTCACAAATCACTTCTGACACTCTTCTCCACCCATTCCTCCCTGCCTGTACTCTCTTCTTCACCTCTCTTCCACACTCACCATTACTCTGAACTGCTGATCCCAAGTACTTAAACTCATCCACCTTCGCCAACTCTACTCCCTGCGTCCTCACCCATTCCTCTATCCTCCCTCTCATTCACATGCACATATTCTGTTTTAGTCCTGCTGACCTTCATTCCTCTTCTCTCTAGAGCATATCTCCACCTCTCCAGGGTCTCCTCAACCTGGTCCCTACTCTCACTACAGATCACAATGTTATCTGCAAACATCATAGTACATGGGGCCTCCTGTCTGATCTCATCTGTCAACCTGTCCATCTTAAATGTTTTATCAAAATGCATGGATCCCCTCCAAATGTCTGTGTTTTGATCTAGTAATTATCACTAATGTAATATATAAATATAGATCTTGTAAGGATTAGGTGAATCTAAGTTACAATGATATGGGTTGATTTTAAGCACTAAATGCGATAATTGTCTAGGCATATAATGGCAGTTTGCCTAGCTTGTACTAACCTATGGACCTTATCGATCTGTATGTGATTCTGTGCATATTCTACCTGTTTTACTTATTTACTAAAGGTGATTCACAGTTCTTTGAAGGAAGTGCAAATGAACATATCTCTGCAACACTTTATGAGGCAGTCTTGATGTACTGTTGCTTAAAACCTCTTTAGTCCCCGGGCTTATTCTATTCTGGGATTAGTATGTCATGATACAAACAGGAAAATGGAAAGGTTAGGGCTTTGCTGTTTATACCGTTTTTTTATGGTTATAGAATACAGTAAATCTGTTGGGGAATATTTTAGTACAATCAAGTAATGGCAAACTCCAGAATTTAAATATGTTAAGTTGTCTACTAAATTAATTATTAACAAAACCAGATCACTTTAAATCATTTAAATTTAATTTAGGAATGCTCTTTTACATTTACATAGAACATGCATTTATTTTTGATCATTGTCCTGTGCCTCTGATATTTTGCTGGGTCAAAGTACATTTGTTTTTGTTTTGTTTTTTTAACGAAAAGGCCTAGCTTGTAGCTTTGCTTGGTTAAAAGGACTCATATGCAGATAAATGTGGTAAAGCCAGGGTCTACATTAATTCTAATACATGCAGATAGTTCTGACATGGGCGCAAGTAACATGTCTTATGCAGACCACCTCAAAACCCTGTCCCTGTATTCTGTCTCTTACAGGGTGTTGAGGGAAGAGCTCTGCTTAGCAAACAAGGTGTTGCTAGATGATGATGGACCTCCTGCATATCTACAAAACAAATGGCACCAGACTTACCCGCTCTAAAGACTTAAACGTTGGGTATGATATAAATAGGACCTGCTGGAGGCAGTATGTATCCCAGAGAAGTATCCCTTTTCTGGAACAGACTCCTCTTCCATGTCAAGCAGAGTTCCTTCCCAAACCAATTGGAAGACTGGATAGGGAACAGGAAATTCATCCCTGGTTTGGCATCTGTGTCTCTAATGGATGCAAGTAACCTGTAAATGTTTCATCTCTCAGCTCCTGCTCGTAAACGTTCTTTCTCCAAAACCCCTTCTTACATGGGTCTATATTATATTCTTGAAAGCCGACAATGTTGAATCTGACATTGCCGACATGAAAATATCGAACGCTTAGAATCTCGAGCGTGTAAACGGAAATCTCCGTAAGGGTTGATTTCCATTTACTGCAATGTAGTGCGGTCCCGGAGTTAGTATATTTAAGTAGCGTGGGGTGTGGGGGACGCAGGGGGGCTTGCCCCCCTGTTTAAACCCATTAGGGTACTTTTTTCTTTCTTTTTTTTTTTTTTTGTTTTTTTATAAGGTCGATGTTTGAAGACATTGACCATATGTTGTTCGATGTTTTCAAACATCGATCCTATAATATAGACCCTCTTACACTTATCAAGGGCACCAGCAGTTGTCAGAGATTTAGGATGCATGGCTAATGTTAAAAAGACCCCAGTTATCATTAGTCTAGCACACACACATTAACCATTGCTGTGCCTGTGGCTGATTTATGATGCAGGTTAAAATATCCACTCCTTTGTTTGCTTCCTCTGGCTCTGCATGGAAGTTTATCTGGCAGTTAACAGTAACAAGTCCCAAAGTTCCTTCAGATATCTGAAAAAAGAGTACTCAACCTTTTGCTGTAGTACACAATGGTTTGAAGTTTTGATAAATACCTCTTTGTGCTCTTGGGTTTGCAACGCACAGTAGATGTGCACTTTGACATGTAGGAGTTAAGTTTTATTTTTAGTCCAGATAAAACCAAACACTGAAGTTATGTTGGCATATTTTATCTGATCCCCCAACGTGCAGGCTTCCAAATGCATTTAGTAGGTATATGTGACTATTCTGTTTTTGCTAGTTCCTGTAGTTTATTTTGGGATGGAGGGGTGACTTTAACTCATTCCTGAATGGCAATAAGCTAAATAATCCTCTTGCTTGCTAAAGACTTTTAAGATTTTTTTCTGAGAGATTTTTTCTCATATCCTCTGTTGAGCGCACACCTCATATGATTTGCAATGTTGAATAAACTGTGCAGGCAAATTATTTTATGTACAATATTGTTATATAATGGAATATACAGTAGTGTTAATAATAGAAATCCACCTGGTAATTCAATTTATATTGCAAATTTATGAAATAAATTGATATTTTATTTTCAACAATTACTGTTATAATGAGTAAACATAGGGTTATATAAGAATGCAAGACAGACCCAAGGTTTCAGTGAGAGAATTGTTTATCTGTTCAGGAGCTTTCCATTTATATATAAGAATAGGTAACACACTGTTGTTTTGTGATATTGAACAGTAAATGCATTTTATGCATATCATGTTTCACAATATTTAAGAATAGCTGTATTGATCTGCAAAATTGTGCATTTTTGATAAGTTTCAGTGGTCAAATGATGTGTAATGTGTATAAGATAGTAGCACTTGTTTGCCTGTATGTCCTACGTATTTTGCAGTAGTAATGCATATATGAAAATATTACTAATATTTGTCACTAATTTACCAAACACAGATTTATATCTCTGGATGTCTCTACTTTACTATTTAGTGGATTCAATAAAGCCTACATGGTTGTTTTTCAACATGATGTGCACGTGACTGTGGAAGGTTTTAGATTCAGCAAGTGCCGTGTAGTGGCATGCATCCCTGCACAAACCAGGTAAACACTGTGGCATGCTAATTACAGCATAAGCAGCTGAACTGCATGCTAATTGACCAATTCAACATGTTTTAGCTATTCAGTAAGCTATGAAGCATCTGTGTACACTCCTTGCTGTTTTTTCCTGCAGATTCCAAAATGTTTGGAATACAAACATGGAAAGGAGACTACATAGACAGAATGCTAGGGGCTGCTGCTGCTTTAATTCATTTGTATGTGATACAGGCTGAAGCCAATGCTGCTGCTGCTAATAGACCTAGGCTGAGAAGAAGAGTTTTTAGGCCTCGTTTAACTTTTCACAACCTACATGATGTGGAAATTGTGGAGCACTACAGGGTGAACAGGGAAACACCACAGGACCTCTGTGACCTGTGCCATCCTGTACTCAGAGCCAGAGCCAACTGAGGAAAACCAGTTCCACTGGAGACAAAGGTATGTGTAACCCTTAGAATCTTAGCTACATGTACCATTCAGAGACCAACATGGGGCATGCTGGGGGTGTCACAGGCTTCAGCACCCAGGATCCTCCTAAAATTCCTGAATGCTATACTGCAATATACCAATGACCACATATATTTTCCCCATAGTTCTGAGGAAAGGGCCAGAAATATGCAGGAGTTTTACTGTGTAGCACACAACCCTGAAGTACTGGGTCTACTTCAGTAGACTGAAATTACACTTAAACGAAACTTACTTTACTGAGATGACATCACCGAAGTTTGACTAAACCGAAGCTTCACATTACTTCATTTTTTTACAAGGAATGGTGATACTTAGCCAACATGTGGAGACTTGCCCTTTTCCCCACTGTAGTGCGATCCTGGAGTTGGTGTATTTAGTTAGGGTGGGTGTGGGGGGCACAGCCCTCCACCTGGGTGGGTTTTAGATACTGCATTGTGTTTTTATGTTGAATGTTGGCCAAGTGCCTCCATTCCCTGTAAAACAAATGAGGTCATGTGAAGCTTCGGATTATTCAAAGTTCGATGATGTCATCTCGGTAAAGTAAGTTTTGATTAATTGTAATTTTGGTCTTCTGAAGTAGACCCAAAGTACTGGGTGCCATAGACTGCACACGTAGAAATTAAGGCAACCCCTGGGGAGCAGTGTAGGCTCTACAGTAACAGAACAACTGCCAATTCATGTGTAATGCCAAGGGAATAATCTTGAATGTGTGCGCTGGCAACCCTGGCAGTTACCACAACTCACATATCTGGCACACCTCCCAACTGTACCAAGTGTTTGCTAGTGGGGATATCCCACAGGGCGATTTAGTGGGGGGTGCAGGCTGCACACTGGAGCCATGGCTGATGACACCCATCAGAAATGTACACACACCCGTGGAAGAATGCCATAATGAGGCACATGCTCAAACAAGAAATATCCTAGAACATGTGTTTGTGTTGCTGAAGCCATGATTCCGGTGCCCTGATACATCTGGGGGATCCCTGCAGTACAATCCATGGACATGTACAGAGATAGTCACAATATGTGCCATGCTACACAACATAATCCTGAGAAAACAGCTTTAGCAGGATCAGCAAGGGGAAGGGGCACACATCTCACCACCAAAACCAAGGTTATCACCCATAGGAAGATGAGGTATCACGGGGGAAACACCAGCTGCTGTGGGGGTATGCAGACATAGGTGTGTTCAGTATGGCCTTGCATTGGCTAAGAGACAATGCATAGCGCACTCACTCACCACCTAAGGGCCTAAAACCTTCCTTCTTCTGACATACATGTAGTAACATTGATGCCAGGCAGCTCACACAGCCTTTACCTCCCCACATATTGGTTGTATACTGCTTGAATCAGAGTCAGCCCTGAACTAAAAGTGTGTCAACTGCTGCATTTACAAGCCAAGTCCTGAACCTGGAGTGTATTGTTTACTAATATGATTGTATGGCATATCCTTGTATTTCATTATTTGGTTCAGTAAGCTAGTAAAATATAGGAGATCTGTGCAAAACTTACCTTAACATGTGACAGCAGAGATTTATTTGACATATGTGTCCATTACTAAGTAGTAGGCCTCAGGCATCAAAGACTCGCACAGTCATACCTCTCAAAAGTACTGATGATCACTGCATGCCCTCAGTTTAGCACCATATGTTTGTACTGGGAAATGATTATAGAGAAAAGTTAGAAAGTAATGATACACATTACAGTTTCTGAGTTACAACCCTCACAAGATCACTCACTATAAGTTTGGGAAATTTTGATGCTGTCAACTGTCTCACTTTCCAAGGCCAATATAAGTCAAAGGTACAATTTCCAGTTCAACACCACAATTGCAGATATACTAAGCATTAAGGTAGCTATGCACCCTGAGCATCAGACACAAATCTTTTGTATCCCTGAATCCAAAAGATAGAAAACAGGGATCTGGCATACTCATCATCACTTGCACAGGGTGTTGTGTGGGGGTAGCAGGAAGCCTAGGATGACACGAAAGTTCTATGAGCGTGTGTGATTAAGAAAGCGAAGAAGGCAGACATGGATAAAGCAACAAATGACCAGAGAGACAAAATGAATAACTGTTGTGTGTGTCTGTAGGTGTCCTCCAGGTGAAATTCATGTGTGAGTGTCTGCATGAACACAGCCAAGCTTTGTGCTGGTTGTACATCTTGCTATGTTGGGCAGGTGTGAGCTATGTATGTTAGAGGTAGTAGTTCATTATTGTTATCCCCGACCGCAAGCATTGGCTCTGCCAGGAGTTGCACTGGCCCAGCCATGCCCACGGTCAGATGCAGTGCTGCTACCTGAACATGACTGATGTCTGCTGGATGAGCTCCCTTCATTGAGATGCCCAAGACCATGATCCCATGGCCTGCCATGTCTGGGTGCAGAAAGCACACTCACTGACAGAGCAGTGGAAGTACTGCCGCTATGGGAGCGTGATTGGGCATGGCCACATTGGCTGACAGCAGATGATGTGTCTGACCTATGCCCACGAGTATGCCATTCCCCTTCCAGCAGGCATTCCATCATAGACACTGCTAGTTCCATGACAGACACCCCTAGGTCCATCATAGACAGTTCCAAGATGTCATTCATCCAATCCAGTGAATTGACAACATGGTGGAGGCAGTCACACGTGTCAAACTGTGCCACATCCAGAATCCTGAGCATTTGTCTGGAACACCTATGGGAATGTACCTGTGCCTCCATAGTGGCTCTAAACATACATTGAGTGGCATGGGAAGAGACACCTGCAACAGGTGGATGAGGGACAGCAGGCCCACCTCTGAACACCCCTATCAATCCTCCTGCATGGCACCTCACCCACACTTTGGTGACAGCCAGACTAAGGCACTGAAGCTGCAGCAGCCACACTTGTCTGATCAATGCCTTTGCCCTCCACCTGTGCAATATCTGTGGGCTCACTGGACTGGGTAGGCATAGGCCTACTAGCTGTGTCTGATGGAAATGCAGGGGGTGGCTGTATGTGAACCTCATTGTCAGATTCAACCTCTGCACACCCTGACTGTGCCTCATTTTGGCCACCATCTTCATCAGCAACTGCTGATACATTGACATCAGGTGGCACAGGGCCCATACTCTGACTGTCATGATCACCTGTGATAAAAAGCAAGAAATACAGGAACAAATTAATACCTGCACTACTATAGTGCAGTATATGCTAACAAACTAACAGTGCTGCCACTATTACAGACAGTGCAGCAATACACACAACAGGCCTGAGATCAACATCACACACTACAATATTTCTTTGAATTGCTCAGCAGTACTGACATAAAAAGGTTTGCCTTACCATCTCCTGATAAGATACTGCTCTGTAGTTCAGATGGTCCTGGAAGAAGTTAAGCAAGAGGTAAGGGCAACATCATTCCAATTAGCAGTAACACAGGGCTAATACATTTACCCCTTTATATGTCCATTAACTATAATTTCAACAAGAATGTGGCTGGCAATTCTAACCTAAGCTTATAACTGTAGAAGTCGTCCACCCCCCCAAAAATGACACGTGACACAGAATCAGCTTATTGATTTCAGTTATTTTACTATACAACAGTATTCAGCTGTTCAGATAGCAAAGCCTACCTGGAAGCTCCACCTGGGATGTGCTTGCTGTCTCAGAAACTGTTGCTCTGACATCCAGGACATACTGTACTGCACTCTCCTTTGAGCTATCTTGACCTCTGATATTAGCGAAGAACTCTTCATTGGGGGTTAGTGGTGGTTCTCTAGCAGGCCCTTCCCCAGTAATTGTCTGCTTACAGCCCACTGCAGCTGCTCTCCTCTGTGCAGATGTGATCATGTCAGTGGCTCTGTGGTGTACCTGCTCATATGTCCTACCATGACCACCCACGGCATTGACATAATCTACTATCTGCCACCATATTCACATCCCCTTGCCAGCAGGAAAGCACCATGTTGCCTAAAGCCATCTAAAATAATTTGTGGTTCTCAGTATCAGTGAAGAGGAGTCTCTGTGGATTGACAGACCTGGGAGGGATACTTGTAGGTGTCCTAAAAGACAACAAAAGGATAATACACATAAGTATCACATAAGTACAAAAATAACTGTTTCCAAATAAAACAGAAAAGGTAGCCAGTCAGTATTACCCACTGGAGAAATGTAAAACAGTCTAGAGATGTGAAATGCTAACAACAGGCAGGATGCAAAATGAGGAGAGTAACAGTAGCAACATATCCTTGTTTGTGCCATAACAGTAACTCACCTTTGCTCCCTCCATCAAAGAACAGTCCATCCTTGTTTGTGCCATGACAGCAACAAAACTTTGCCCCCCCCCAAAACAACAGTCCATCCTTGTTTGTGCCATAACAGTAACTCAGCTTTGCTTCCCCACCCAAAACAACAGGCAAATGACCCATTTTGCTAACAAATCATCTTTGAAATGCTAAAAGGGCTATCAAAGGACCTGTCTCTGAAACATATGTACATATTTATCACACAACATTCCATTTGCACGTATTGGCAATCATGTATACCTCTGAAGTGGCTTGACAAACATGCCTATTCCATCAGTGCAATTCTAACTAATCCATACAGATGAAACTGGAAAAGCTTTTGCTTCACATTTTTATTAAATACATTCCAACATATGCAGTATGGAGGTGACAAAATGAAAGCATACCTTCTGAAGTTCAGTACTCCTCTGTACAGATATATCCTAAAGAAAAAGGGTTTTTGCAGTCTTTCAAACTTATAAAAATCTTTTCACTATTAGTTTACCTAGGTAAATGGTTACCTTTTTGTATAGTGTAGATTCAGGGCTGTTAGCACAGTGAAGATGCAAATGAGGTGCGAACTCATGAGAAATGCTAAATCTCAAAAAACTGGAGATTTAAACATAGTGCAGGCACTCCCTCAGTGTTTGTTTTTAATGGATTACAACTGTGAATGATTATTGGTTGGGAGAAGGAAAACACAACAGGCTGCCTTACTTCCACTGGGTGTGTAAGGTTAGATCTACAAAGTGTTAAATGTAAGGTTGGAAATGTAAGTAGGCAGCACACAAGTCACAGGTTGTATTCTTTAATATCCAAACCACCCTTCATTTCTTGGCAACTGCATATGATATTATTTCCACTTAATATCCTCACAAATATTTAAGGCCAATGATATAGAATGGATTACATACTACATGTCTCAGATTACTGCTCAGATAAGTAAAGAATGGCCAACAAACACAGAAATGTAAGTCAGAGCTGAATATTTGCAAGCAATAATCATGACTGGTTGTGTGATCACTAGGAGCACTACATCCAAAACTAATACATGCACAAATAACAACTGTGTGGTTTGGTATCAGTGTAGATGTTGTTGCAGTTAGTTGTGTGCATATTGATTTAAGTTCTTTGCTTCAAAGCTGTTTGTGTGGCAGAGAGGGATAAGGCACACATAATCCAAATCTATGTAGAAATATCTCATGTGTACTAACATTTTCAAGTGTGTATGTCATAGATTGCTTTTTCTCATTTCAAGTGCCTTTTCTTTTTTTTTTCTTTTTTTGAGACCACTGTATGCATAATGTGCCTCTTAGACCAAACTGGACAATTGCCCAGACAGTCAAAAACAGAAACTGGATGCATTCAGTTAATAATATTAGGCATCACACAAACCCGCTAGGTGACATTGAGTGGTGGTTAACAACGAGTCCTTAAGAATGATTAGTAAAACAGAAAATGTCATAGAACTAGTCTTGTGGCAGCAGGTGTAAAGTTTAGGGCTGGAGTACAGATGGTCCTGGTTTCTAGTACATGGTGTGCAACCTTTGTTCTGATGTTGTGACAGTGCACTTTATAACAATGAACTGAAACATAGACAAGTGTTTTCTTAATGTTCTTGTGGCAATAGGAGTAAGTGTATGACTGCCATACACATGGTCCTGGGTTCAAATACAGTATATTCCATACACTTTTACTGCTGTTTCACTTCCCATTATAGTCAACTCTCACTTGTAACACTTGACATGGTATAGCTGATATTGGTTATATGTATGAAGGCTGAGGCACTAGTATAGTGTCAGTTATGTATTCATTTATCTGTGTATTATCACATTTATTCTGAAATCTATGACTTTGGGTATACTGTGTACTATATTCCTGTAAATATATTTCTACTATCTGGACTGCAGTGGCCTTCACATTTGTCTAACACACATACACAACTGCCTGTACAGCCAGTAACCTTGAATTTGCTTAGCTTGCTATTATTGTGTTCTACTTACCATCGCATAAACATGGTGCACTGTGGTGCTCACTGCTGAGCACTGTGTTTGCACAATGGTAAGTGGAGTGCAATATTTTCAAACAGTATGCACACTCGCAGTAACCAATATAACTGGAATTGGTAGGAAAGTATCATTCTCCATAGCTGTAGATCCATGGCAGTCATGGCAGGCATTTGTGGGGAAGATGTCAGGTTTAGGGCACAGAGATGGGATGTCCAAGAGTCCAAGATTTTTATTGGGCTCCTAGTTAAGAACCACAGTACCATGCTTTTGCAGGGGGACTAGTCTGGCTTCCAGTATAAGAAGGAACCTTGGGATAGTTTTGCCCGGGCTGTAACCAGTGCCACTGGTATCCCCCACACTGGTGAATAATGTAGGCATCACTACAGTCACCTGTGGAGGAGGAAGAGGAATGCCTTGGACCATTGGATTGTGGAATTTAGGACTGCGAACATCCCACACCTGTGTAAGTATCAACTACAGAGAGTACCTTTTAGACTTAAAAGCTGAATATAGGCAAGACTGGTATTCATAATGGTATGTTTTTACACAGCTGCCAGGGACCGTGAGGTCAATGTATGAACCAATGGGACTAGATTGTCGAGGATGAGGGAAGCATGTTATGCATGCAGCTGAACAGTAGTGTTATTCTAGCATTAAAAGTTAAAGATAGATTTTTTTTGGTATTTTATAGAGTTGTATCAAATTGAGCATGCAAATTTCAAATGTAAAAGCAAGTATGCATGCATTAGTCTGTAGAACAAACCAAGAGTACAATATTAGACTTTAGTCAGAGATTATGGGTTTGGAGATCACACTTCCCAACAATTAATACCATTAATTCTTTATTTATATGTAATTTAAAGGTTTAAAGTAAAAGCTCTACAACAGTGGCAAACATACCCTGCTTAATCTGTAATCTATATAATTGGAATACGCATATGTGCAATATATGCACATGTCAAGGAGTACTTGCTACAATCTACAGTATAGTGTGCATCTGTTAGGAGCTGGTAGTCTTAAAAGTAAAAGTTGTATGTTAGAAGTTGTTAGTCTTAAAAGTAAAAGTTAACATAATAGAGTCAATTAATTTTATAAGTGCTTTCTATGTCACATAATCTTATCTCTTTTTTTTTTCTCTCACCCAACCCTTATCTTCTCTTTTTTATTGTATTTGTATTTATTTTTTTAATTATTTTTTTATTATATACCATCAACATGTGCCCATGTCATCCATGTGTACTACATCACTAAATTCTCCACAGAACAGCAGGGTAGGCCTACCCCACAGGATCTGCCTGCCCCCCCTTCAATAGCTCCAGCACAATTACCCAGCATGTCTGGGAGCCAACCTGGCAGCACCACCTTGGCTGCTTTTGTACTACCTGCCTCCTCAGGTTGTCCTGCTGTGGTGGCTTATGCAGTGGTACCCTCCTGAAGCAGTGGCAGAGGTGGTGGTTTTATCACCCACACTGAATTGCCAGGGATGGTGTGCAGGGTTGTGTACCGCATTGTCGGAGCATGCCTATGCCAGCTGGAGAGGCTGCTCTCCCTCATTTTACATAATACCAGAAAGAGGAGACGCAGATGTCAAGCACTCCAGCCAGCAGCAGAATTAGTTGACAGTGATGACAGTCCAGTGAGTAAGAACTCAATTCTCACTGTCAAGCAGCTTCACAACCATGGGTTCATGATGTCCCCAGCCTCATTCCAATCATGGTGTCTCCCAAACTTTTGTGTCCATCACCATCACTGTCTCTTGTCTTGTCTGACTGCAATTGCTTCCTCACCTACCCAACTTACCTCACCCAGACATTCGTGTGTACCTTCTTCAACATTCCTCTCTCTCTCTCTCAAATAAAAAAAAAAAATCGGCACTTGTTCCACAAAAAAAAAAAAAAAAAAAAAAAATCGTCCCATGTATAGCTCTCCATTTCATGCACATGTCTTCTTGACACACTTGATTCTGTCCATTTGGCTATAAAACATGATTGTGTTGTGGTCATCCCTCTCTCTAGAGGTGACAGTCCAAATTCAGTTAATATTTGGCAGATATGTTCACTTTACACTGTTAAAGAACTGGATAGCTATGGGTCTTTCTTACCTCCCTCCTGCACATTCCTGCCCTGCTTTCCCTTTGTTCTTCCTCCTGCTTGCTCCCCATTTCACCACTGTCCTATCTTCCCCATGACTTTTATTTAACACATTATTGTGCAATGGTGTGCATCATGCACAAACACGCAGCAACAGTAATGCAAAAGTAGTTAAAAGTATTTCATACAGCTGTATTCGAACCCAGTACTATTTGGCCCCAAAAAGGTATTTATCATTGAATTAACTGCATTACACTTGCTGCTACACAGTCAGTTAAGTAGCAGGTGTATTCCAGAGACTGCGTACTAACTGTCAAACTTTGTTCTTCCCCCTGCCTGCTCCCCATTTCACCACGTTCCTTCCTACCCCATTTTAGCACCTTATTCTGGTCAAAAAATAGAATCACAGAAAACGCACATAAGTAACAGCAAAAGCAATGGATCCTTTCACTTTTTGTGTTCCATGTTTGTGAGAATGTGAGCATCATGCACCAATGTGCAGGTAAAGTGAGCAGTGGTAAAATGTAGCAATACGTCTTGTAAAAGCAATTAATGTCATTGCATTATCACTCTGTAATGAAAAGTATTTTAAAGTATTAGTGCACTAAAATGGGGCAAAGATGGGTCAAAAAAGGAATGTATCAATGCATTAAGACTTGCTGCCACAGATTCAGTTAAGCAGCAGGTGTATTTCATAGACTCATTGCTAAGTCAAACTTTATCAGTGTGGCTTGCATTTGAGCACTGCCTACCTATGTGCAAACATGTGTTTTGCACTTGAGTATGCACTTTGCCAACAGTTGCGCAAACCCGCTGCTCACCGTACTATGGAAATTTTTATATTATGCAGTATTACTGCTCATTTCCTGTGTATGACATGAAACTACATGTGTAAACATTACAAACTGAGGGCCCTATCTAACGATATGTCACATATTTACATTACATCCATCTTTTGGCACCCCCCCCCCCCAAGCACTACAACCCTGGTGTCTCGGTACTTCTTCCACAAATATATCAACCACAGTACAAAATGTAATATCAAATGTTGTGTGCTATGCAGTGCACATCAGTTTGGTAACATGCAGAACTACAGCTATTGACCCATATGCCTAAAATCACTTATTTGCAAGGCTAGGGAATGAATCAGCATGGACCATATCCATAGGAACATAGGTGACTTAAGAGACTTGACCTTACCCATTTTGTTTTTGTCAAGGGTACATCTTGCTTATCAAACCCTGTGGACTTCTTGGATACTGACCCCACAGATCTGGATGAGGAATAACAGTACATATGGCCTATGTTGACTTATCCAAGACTTTTGACACTATTCCCCATTCATGTGGGAATTAAGCCATACAGTAGTACAGGGATAGGCAACTGGCTCACTGACATAAGACACACTGAAAGTTGGGGACTGCCCCTCCACCAGTAGCCAGTTACCATTAGAATACCACAAGGACCTGTGCTGGGCCCTCAACTGTTTGCAAACTACTCCCCTGAAGCACAGGCAGTGGCAGATGGCTTGTGGGTTACCAAGTTTGCAGATGACTAGTAACTAATATAGAGTCCCCCAACGATGGTAACATATTATGGAAGGAGCTACCACACACAAATTATTGGTACCAAACTCAAGGACTTAATCTTAAAGAATAGAATGGCTCATTGTCACCTTTGGCAATTAAGTACCCCAGCTAATTATTATATACATAGCATCCCTCTAAGCTGAAATACAGTGTTGTAAGAATTGGGAACACATGTTGATAGCAGTCTACACTTTCATCACTATGTGTCCATAGTGCTGATAGACACATTCTGCATTGCGCATGTCATACATATTGACATCACATCCAAGACCATGATGGTCATACCTCTGCTGTACTCTACCCTTATCAGACCACTAATTGAGTACAATGTTCTCTTCTGCCTGTAGCTCACCAGACACCTGCAGCAGTTGGGAGAAAACACAGGGTTGTGCCTGGGAGAATCCAGGACCTCCAAACATGACACACATGGAAAGACTGAAAAACGTCATTATACTCAGCATCATGCAGGCTGCTGAGAGGTGATCTATGCCTGCCCTACAGAGCAATCTCAGATCCTGCCCTGCTGGAAATGCTGCACATCTGCAAATCAAATGGGACAAAAATAACTTGGCCCAGGGTTCTCAACCTAGCCTGTGACATAATCAGAACATGCTGGGAGACAGATATAGCAGCCAATGACTCACACTCCTCTGTAATAGGCTCCCACTGCATGTGAATCAGTACTCCTCAATGACCCTCTTCAAGCGCAACCTTGACTACTGGTTGGGTGATTGTAAAGTTACCTCTGGGGTGGCACCTATGTTCGTCATGGAGAGGGCCAGTTGGTGCTGCTCACAAAATCACTCTGCTAAGAATGACCATCCAACTGTACTTAATAAGGGTACTTGTGTTTTTACACAGCTAGGCTTCTAAACACTGTAGGCCCATTAGGCTAGTAGCTTCCTATGTACATATGAAGCTATGAGCCTGTGCAGGTCTCCCAACATTTTATCTCCCACTGATGTCATTTACTTTAAGTTTACCTGTAGTCTTGATAAGTCACACTTGTGGCATGACAGTTGTGTAATGGTCTATGTTCTGTAGTCTGTGTAGGTAGGGGTTCTGTTCTCACTGCAGTCAACTGTGCGCGTGTGTGTGTGCGCGTGTGTGTGTGTGCGTGTTTGTGTATGTGTGTGTGTGTGTGTGTGTGTGTGTGTGTGTCTCGCCAGAAGAGCAGAAGTGTGTATCCTGCAGTTAATGTTCCAATCCCATGAATTGACAGTATTTTGATACATGCACATGCCTACAGATCCATTTCATGTAGGCCTCCCAACTTCTTCTCTCCAGCATGCACTGCTGATGCCATAAACTATAAGTTGACCTGCAGCCATGTAAAAGTCAGACTTGTGCTGTGGAGCGTGCTTAAAGTGGTGTGCTCTGCAGTCTGTGTTCTTAGGTAGGGATTCTATTCTCAGTGCAGTCAAGTGTGTGTGTGTGTGCGTGTGTGCGTGTGTGCGTGTGTGTGTGTGTGTGTGTGTGTGTGTGTGTGCGTGTGTGTGTGTGTGTGTGTGTGTGTGTGTGTGTGTGAGCTGTTGCTTGACATTACAGAGAGCATTTTATACCAGCATGTAGGACACTGTTATATTCTCCTCAGCAAACACTGCTGATCTCATCAGCTATAAAGTGTTGTATGAGACACTCCAAGTCAGACTCGTGCCATGGTGCTTGCGTAATGTACTGTGTTTTTTAGTCTGTGTACTTGGGTAGGGTTTTGTTCTCACTGCAGTCAACTGTGTGTGTGTGTGTGTGTGTGTGTGTGTGTGTGTGTGTGTGTGTGTGCACTTGCTTGACCATGCAGAAAGCATTTTACAACAGCATGTGGGACATTGCTTTTACCATCTTTCTCTCAACAGACTCTGTTGATTTGCAAATGTCCAGTGTACACATCAAGGCATGTTCAGAGATGTCCTGTAGTCCAGGCACAAGTCACCTCATCCTTTCCTATACAGATTTCAGGAACAGGGTTATCAGTATATCCATGTACGTCATGGCATGATTTGTAGGAACTGTATTTTCTTAGTGTGAAATCCCCATGTTCTGTCCAGCTGCTGCAGTTGTCTGTGAGGTACATGCAAAATGAAGCATTTTACTGTATTAGTGCTCAGATGAAGTTTGAGTACAGTGCTGTTATATCCTCCTCAGATCTGTATATAATGGTCTGACTTCTGAGGTGCATGACTTAGCCTTTCCATACCTCTGTGGACACTTGGTCGAAGTTCAGATTGCTATCTACTTGCATTCCCAATTCTTGCACCACTGGTTTCAGCATGGGGGAGTGTTGTCAGTGTATTTTACCAAGAAATTCCGCTTTTCGTAAGGCACAAATCCTAACACATTCTATATTTATTAGTAGACTGTGTGGCTTTGGCACCAATCATTTGTGTGCGTCAGTCCCTCTTGTACTGTAGTCACATCATTGGTGGACTCAATGATTAAACCAATATACATGAATCAGCAAACTTGGAAATGTACAGGTGATATTTTGTAGCCTGCACTGTTGAGAAATATATTCCAAACAGTACAGAGCCCTGTACAGATCCAAGGGACAAACCAGTGGTGATAGCTGCTATTGTAGAGGTTGATTCACTGATTTTCACATTATGTGGTCCTTTGGTGAGGACATTGGTTAACCATTTAGTGACGCAAGTGTTAATCCCCAGCTGGTAGAGTTTGTCAATGATACCTGAGTAGGGGGAATTGTGTCCAAACCCTAGGACAGATCAAGATAGGCAGTATGCACTGTGTTACCTTTATGCAGGCCTATAGTAAGCCACGGTGATACAGCCGTAGCATTGTTGCCTCACACCAAGAGGTTCTCCTGTTCGATTCTCGGCTGGAGTGCCTTCTGTGTGGAGTCTGTATGTCCTCCCCGTGGTCAGGTGGCCTCTGAAAGACATGCATGAATGGGTGTGCCTTCGCTGAAGGTTGGGCATCGGGCTGGCAACTCGACACCATAAAAATCTACTGCCAATCATTAGTGGACCGGAGTTCTGCTGTGGCGATCCCTAACCGGGAAAAGCCGAAAAGAAAAGACCTTCATGCAGGCCTATCACACAGAAGCAATGGTCTGTGACAACATCACAGATCGCCTATAACATGACTCAGGACATACACCTATGTGACACAGTGTGATACACATTCCAACACATCCTGCAGATGGACTGTGTTCCCATAGAAGGGTGTAGATTGACATGCATCCATCTGTGTGGGCTGGGGACAGCGCCTGATGCATGCATGTATAGACACATCCTGACTCTCCTGATCTGTGAGGTAGACCAACATAGTATCATGGACCTTCTCTGAATCCACACTAGTAATGTCCTGGCTGTGTGCAACAGACATGTGTGAGAGTGTGATGCTACATTTATATCTGTTACATCTCTCAGATGTCCTCAAAGAGCATCATCCTGTGGAACTTGAAAAGGCCAAGGCAGTCGAGAGAAGTCCACACTGAGGTATTCACTCCATAGTAACAAATGTGGCCATCAACACCTATATCACCAAGTGGGTAGAACAGTGGATCACATACATGACATTTAGATATGTAGAAATGTGTGAAGTGACCTATATCTCAGGTCTAGTGATTGCATGTGTACATCAGGGCTGACTGCTAGGCCGTTTTCTGTCCATGATTGAAATCACAGATGTCATGAATGACATAGAAATCCTGTGTCCCAACAGCTGTGTGGAGGACTATAGATTGTGGACAGTCATTGACTGCATCTGTGAAATTGATATAATATAGACAATATCAACACACATCTAAGATTGCTGACACAGTCCTAGCATCACATGAGATGAAAAAAAAGTCGTTATTTGTGCATTTGTTATGCATACAAATGCACAAAGGATCATGGGACGTCACACCCAATCAGCAGACCAGTTGTTATGTTTCCTCTGTCCTGGGATATATGGTATATGGAATGTCCACCAGCATGTGTGTAACGCAACTACTGAGTATGTGCAGGACATCCACATGACAGGCCATACTATCTTCATAGTTCACATCCTTCACCACACCAATACCTGAGTGCAATGCACCCTTACTCATGTCCCTCCATACACATCTTCCAGTGATGTGTAACTGAAGTATACCACCTTTGTCACTGTGAGCTGTCACACATCTATTTGTGCATTCCTAGGTATTAGTTTTGTTGCATAAACATTATTGTCTGATGGTATGGAACCCCCATCAAGGTGTAATACAACATGCATGTTATCAGTTTCGGTGATGCACTTATGACATACATAGCTGTTTAATGACATTGATGGCATGGTTTACATTTGTGCCAGTGCAGATTGTGCCATATACATCTCTGCCATCCACACCAGTCAACTAGCCTGTAGTGATCATAATGCCAAGTGTGTTGCCTCACACCTCCTGCATATGTTAATGTCAGGAGAGTGAGCTTGATTACACTCATAGATTGCTGACATGTGCTAATAGCTGCAGAAGTGTGTTGGTGCAGAACCATCTATGCTCACTCAGAAACACATATGTTGTGTCAGAGACATGGGTATTACTGGTGGTATTATCCTGATATTGTCCCTGATTGTGGATGATGGTTTTACTGTTGGCTATGAGCCTTTATCTGTGTCCTATTGTTGAAAGCCTCTGCTGACAATACAGGCATACTCAGGCAAATCAGTTTGCACAGTTTCACAATATGCACCCAACCCCAATTGTATTTAACATCCATGGTACATGTCCTCTCCATTGTTCATGTCTGGATGCTTATATCTCACAGACATCCTCCACTGTTATGTCACCTTGTGTGACAGTCACGTCATATGCATTTGTCACAGTGCAGTCCGTACTGCAAAATGTGGAGATGTGATTAGTGTTCCTGCCTCAACTGTCTTCTTTTTACATTCCCTCATGTGCAGCACATTACAATGTTTCACCTGTCGTCCTTCCGTGTGTTCATCCCTAAATTCATCTGTGTGTCCCATTCAATAAACACACTTCCCATGACTGTTTGTTATAAATGGCAGTCCATGTACCCTTATAGATCATTGACACAACTTGTACAGACTGCCTGGAATGGATTCCACAGTACTCAGCACTACATACATTCTCCTGTCCTGTCCCCACAACATAATACCTTAATATATGAAAAACCCTGGTGGTCCATGTGACATTCCATGCAATTTCGCTAGCCCAGTATGCTGGATTGTACACCTACACTGTCCTGTCTTGTCCCCACAACATAATACATCAACTCATTGCATCTGAGTGATACCTCCAGGTGCATCTCCAGTTAACTCCTACTGACACCTCCAGGCGTCAAATATTACTTGTGCATATTTGCATCAATAATTCCAAAACAGTGCTATGTACAAGATTAAAAAAAATGTTCATCTTAAAGCTTACACAATGGCAAACTCAACTGCATTAATATTTGATATATGTCTAGTGCAGGTAAATAGATACCAGATGTTGTTTTTATGATATTAATTTATATAGATATAATTTTCACATTTTTCTGAATATCTGTAAATATCTAAAAATCTCTAGGTATAATTTTTACATTATTCTAAATATCTCCAAATATCTCTAAACATATATTTTTTTATATGAATGTCTTTTTAGCGTTTTTTTGTTTGCTGTCATAATTTACAGAGATTTTTATGCTGTTCTGTTAGTGCTTCATTTATTCTTGCTATTTAGAGTGCATAGTCTGACAAATCTGTGATGTTTTTCTACTGCTCATTGTATATGTAGAGCTTGGTGGGTACTCCAGTATCAATATCCGTACTTACATATCTAAACTTACCTGATATCTGCTCCACAGTATTATGTATTTAATATTATTAAGCAGAAACATACAGTTGCTGTTTATTCTGTATACAAATAGCAGAAACACACCGTGTGTTACAAATTCTAGCCACAGTTCTAATTGGTATTAGTTAGCAGAAACATACCTGCAATTAGTAAGGAGAAACATGCAGTTTGTTTATTTGGTATCTGAAAAGCAGAAACAGTGTTTGTTGCAAACTCTAACCTGCATCTTACCTACCTACAGTGCTAATTGATTTTAGTAAGCAGAAACATACTTGGTATTAGTAAGCAGAAACATGCAGTTTTTTATTTGGTATTTGAAAAGCAGAAACACAGTGTTTGTTACACAATCTAACCAGTATCTTGCCTAACTACGGTGCTACTTTAACACATTAGACTTAGTACATTGTTAAATCTGTCTATTATTATCTGCCTAGGCACCGTTTCCTATTCTTTGTGATTCTTTACTCTTCCCTGGACATTTATGTCTGTACCTACTTACTGTACCAGTTCTTGTACCCACTCTCTGAGTTCTGATAACCTTCCATCACTCTGAAATTAATATCCTCTACTCTCTCCCAGTTTGTCTTCATTTCTCCTAGAACTGTACTATTCACTTTCTGCTCACACTGTATTTTTTCTTTTTTGCAGTTTGCTTGGGCCATCCACAAGCCTTAGGATTGTGCCCCCCCCACCTCCGGTTCTGAAGCAAAGTTTCAGCAAAAGCTCAAATCAGCCCTGGGAAATCTCAACTTACTTTTATATACAAGCCTTCATTTACAATTAATCATTAGGTAAATGTCACTGAATTGTTTTAACAATTTTCTCCTACTTTGTGACTATCATTGTGAGGTGAGCACAGCTGCATCAGCTCCATTCAGCTTCCAACTTGGAGAGCTTCAATCAAGTCAGCCACTAGTTGACAACATACTCTGCTAATTGTATAAGATCCCTATTCCCTATGTATTCAAGCAGGTGAGCTCCAGAGTCTAAGATCAAAATTATATCAAAACAAAACTTTAGTTCAGTCCCAATTCCCCTAGCTCTACTCATCCTTAGAGAGCTTGCTAGCAACATTTGTTTTCTGTAAGGTTAAAAGCTCTGACATAGTGTGTCATCTTACGTAAATTTCCTGGCTCCTGATTGTTGTTTTCTGGACTCCTTCCTGCTGGGGCTTGCACTCCATTCGTCCTTCGGGCTCCCTCCACTCCCCTACCCTGCCCCCATATCCCACCCACCCCCAGTGCTTCTACTCTTACTCACTAGGCTGACACTCCCTCACTCTGTCCATCCAATTACACTCACTTCTTGTTATCCTGGTTCCTCCTTCCGGAATATAACATGCTCATGCTTCACTTATCACTTCTTACTACACTCATAGTACTGTCTCACCTCACTACTTATCACCATAACACATTCCAGACACCCACTTTTCATCATACCACAAACCCACTTTACCATACTACTCCATGTATATATCTCACTATCTCTCCTACACTTGTCAATATTACTAGCCTCCAATATTTTCCACTTAAAATAATGCCTACTAAAGATAGTCACTATAACCCTCACTTATTCAACAATGAGCTTATCAAACAATTGAAATTACTTACCAACATTGCCTCTAGGCTACTGCTTAGAGGTGACATCCACCCAAACCTTGGATCACTCTCAGATAACACCAACCATCCTAGTCACTCCAGTCTCAACACCCCAATCCTAAACAGAATAAAATCAGACCTATTGCTAATGAACGTATATTAGAAGTATAGCCAACAAATTAGACATCCTCCATCCCATTCTAGCCACATACTTCCCAGACATAATAATAATCACTGAAACATGGCTAAACCCAGGTACAAAAGATGATGCAATACTAACCACTGGTTACTCCATACTATGGGTGGAAAGGCGCAACAAAAGAGGAGGTGGAGTTGCTATCCTCTTTAAAGACCATCTCACTTTTCCTTGACTGCAAAACCCCACAACTCGACAGTGTAGAAATCATCTATACCACACTAACTATAATTAAAAAAAAAAACAATATAATTGGCTGCTATTTCCCACCTGGAAATAATGCCGTAAATATAGAACATCTGTTGCACTGGGCAAGTAGTACCATTAGTCAGGAGACATTCATACTGGGTGATTTTAATTTATACTGGCGTGCCCGTGATACAGATCAACCCATCCGTCACATAAACTTGCATGGTTTTACATAAACTATTCAAGAACCTACCCAAACCAACAAAGCTAGTAAAAAACAATCAACCTTAGGTTGGATATTACTAAATAACTCGTCTCACTCATTCCAGTTAGGTTGCCTTCTTGATGGTCTTTGCGACCACCTAACCACATTTATTATAGGACAACACATATTCCTACCAAAACCTACTATGTTTAGACAACTTAGAAAAAAAACACAACTTTAATCTTGGCAAATTCCTAGCTGATCTGCAAAGATGCAATTGGACTCCACTCAAATACTTTGACCAGGATGATGCAGTGAGCTGCTTTAATAAATCTTTTTTAGATATATTAAATGCACATGCCCCTGTTAGAACCATCAGAGTAAAATCAAACTATGCCCCCCTGGCTAAACAGAGACACTAGGGCCCTTCTGAAAACTAGAGATAAAGCCTGGGAACTATGGCGTAAGATTAACACAATAGTTTCTAAACAACAGTATCAGGAACTTAGAAATAAGGCCAAAAAAACAAAACAGGATAAAATATATTTCTATCATAACATTCAAAACACATATCAAAAAAGCTCTCAAAAACTCTGGCCTGCTATAAACTCAGTCCTTTGCTCAGGAAAATCTACAACACCAACCCCAAACATCCACAACAATTCCAATAACATAGCTACCATTTTTAACAAACATTTTACTGAATCTATAATTGTCCTTTCCAAACAGCAAACCCCCTACTCCTGATACCAAACCAGCCAAGTCTACAACTAGCAATTCCTCATTCTCTTTCACCCCAGTTTCTACATCCACTATAAAAAAATACTCCAGAAACTAAAACCTACAACTCTAGCTGTAGATAACTTACCCAGTGAATACCTCAAAATTGCAGCTGAATCTAGCCTTCCCACCATCAATCCTTATAAATTGATCCATTCTCAAAAACAAAGTTCCTCAACTGTGGAAAATATCCCATGTAATCCCACTTCATAAAGGGGGACCTTCCACAGAACTGACAAACTATCATCCAATTGCTATTCTTTCACCTCTTTCATAGGTTCATAGGTGTGTACTAGGCTAATGGCCCTAGAGCCTTTACAAGCCCAGCCCATAGGATTACCCTGGCATCCTGCAACCCAACATTAGTTCCCAATGCCTCTGTCAAGTAGAGCCACTGAGGTGATCCCCAGGGTGAATTTTCTATTTCCCATCCACTCATCAAGATTTATCTTGAAAAGGGCCAGTGAGGAGTTCTGTTTGACATGTATGGGAAGTCTTTTCCATAGCATGGGCAGTTTCTGGGTTATGAACCTGTCCCTCCAGCATGTTCTGTTGATTGTGGTAATGAGGTTAGGGTATCTGGAGTGTGTGGTGCAGAGGGATTTATTTAGATGTAGCATTTATAACAGATCTGGGTCAGACATGGCTTTGTAAGTCAAGCAGAGATTTCCTCTAAGTAGGCGATGTGAGACAGCGAATAGTTGGAGTTTTTTGAGTCTGTCCATATAAGACAACTGCTTAATGCATAGGATCATCTTTGTGAGGTACTTTTGATGCCTATCCAGTTGTTGCAGGTGTCTAGTGAGGTATATGCCAAATGGGGCATTGTACTCGATGATTGGCCTAATGAGGGAAGAGTAGAGGGAGACAGTGACCTCTTTCTTCTTGGATGCAAAACCCTTAGTAATGAGATGTACCACACTGGCAATGTGGTGGTCAAAAGAGAGGTTGCTGTCAGCCTGTGTTCCCAGATCTCTTATAATGCCTTCTGCGTTCAGTGGACTACCATTGATGTGGTAATTCATGGGAACTGTGTTTTTCCCAAAGGGGATGACGACACATTTTTTTGACATTGAGTTTAAGGCCATGGTTCTTAAACCAGTCGTTGGTTTCAGTGAGGCCCTTCTGCAGGATATCAACATCACTTGGGGAATTAATAATAGCTCCCGACTTGCAGTCATCTGCGAACTTTGTCAGCCAGAGTCCCTTCGTGTTGGCCTGGACTTCAGAGAAGTAGATACCAAACAGGAGAGGACCCAGGACCGAACCCTGTGGGACTCCACTCGTGACTTGTCGGCAGTCTGACTTGGAGTCAGCTACTTTCATACTGTGGGTTCTGTTTGTGAGCCAGTTTGCAACCCACCTAGTGATATAGGGGTTGATGCCTAGCTTAGTGAGTTTTTCTATGATTCCTGAGTGGGGAATGGTATCAAAGGCCTTGGCTAGATCAAGGTAGGCTGTATGAACCACCTTGCCTTCATCCACAGCTCTGGTGACTGACTTAAAGAAGTTGACCAAGTTGAGCAGTCATGATCTACCCTTCACAAAACCAAACTGTGTGGGATTCAGAGTTTGGAGATTACCTATATCCTTGTTTATTAGATCCATGATGATGCATTCCATAGCTTTGCATATCAGACTCATAAGGCTAATGAGGTGATAGTTCCCAGGGTCCGTAGTCAAGATGACTGTAGCAGTGCGCCATTCGGTAGGGACAAAGCCTGAGGTGGGCTGTGTTCACTCTGTAGTTCATGTAGAACAGGAATATTGTCAGGTCCCACAGAAGCTATATTCTTGGCCTTGGACAGTGTTGTTTTAACCTGTGCAGCAGTAATACTGGGTGCCTGGCAATCTACTGGTATTGTGATATGTCCTTTGGGGGGGGGGGGGTAAAGTTGGCACTGAATCTGTCGGCCAGTATATTGGCAATATCTGTTGGCTCGGTATAGGAGGTACCATTGTGCAGTTGCTCAGAACAAATCTGGGTATTGCTGTGGAAATTCTTTACATAACTATAGAAGGGCCTTGTGGTTGTCTTTACTATCTGCTACAATTCTGTTTTCATAGCTAGCTTTAGAGAATTTGATGAGGGCTCTCAACTTTATGTTGAGGCTGATAAGGGAGTTTTTCCAGTCTTGGGACTTTACCTTATTCCACATCAGTTTCCTCCTTGTGTTGTAGAGTTTGTTTATGGCAGTGGACCACCAGATTGGCTTCCTTTTTTTGGAGGAGAGCGTCTTGGTTCTATTCATTATGGCGAGATCCATGGATTTGTGTAAATGTTTGTACAGTGCATTGGTGTATGATTCGGCAGTCATGCAACTATTCTCCATTTGCATGGGTGCCTTGAAGTTAGCCACCTCTGTTTTTAGGAGCCAAAAGTTAGCTTTGGAGAAGTTTTTCATGGTGGTTACCTTTGCAGTGGGGGGCGGGAGGGATGTGAATTTCCAAGGTGATTAGTTTGTGGTCGGACTGTACCAGGGAGGAGTTGACTATTGGTGTAGAGCAACGGTCACCCATGTTAGTAATGACTAGGTCAGGGATGTTGCTTCTTCTAGTGGGGGTAAGAATGAGCTAGTCCAGGGTATTGGAATTAACAAATTCCAAGAAACATTGGGAAAGTGTATTGGTACATGAGTAGTTTTCCCATTTATTGGGGGAGTAGTTGAAGTCACCTAGTATGACAGTGTTAGGTTGGACCCTAATAGTCTCCAGGGTGCTTAGGAACATGGAGTGTGAGTCTTGGGACATGGCTGGGGACCTATAACAGGCTATGACCTGAATTGCTGTCTTACCCAATGTTAGCTGCACCTGAAGTATCTCTGATGTGTTATGTTGGGCTACCAGTCTGGAGGTGTGCGTATCCTTTATGAATATGGAAACACCACTGCCTTTGGAGCTTCGGTCCAAGTTCTGGGGCCGAAAGTTGTAGAATGAGTTATAGCCTGGTAGTGCAAGGGTGCTTTCGGTTTCTTTGAACCAGATCTCTGTTACTGCACAGATGTCAATGTTCTCCATTTTAAGAAGTGCTTTGAGTGAGTGCATTTTGAGATTTAGACTTCTAGCATTGGGAAGCATGACCCTCCGATTGCATTTGTTTGTAGCTGTTATGGTGGTAATTTGGTCTTTGGAACACAGCCTAAAAAAGGCACTATAGGGGTGGCAAGACCCTTAGCCAGTATCCAGAAGCCCAGGGTTGACAGATGCAGGCCATCTCTGGCAAAGCATCGAGGTCTGTCAATCATGTCATCCCAGGCAGATACTGGATCCCCTTGGAATGGCACCAAAAACTTAGCCAGTTGTTGAAATCAGTCATTTTCTGCTTGTACTATGGTATCATTCTGGGTGATGGTAGGATGATGCTCAGTGCTAGGGTCATACCTGCCTGGGCTACATAATTCAAGAGCTCCTCCATGTCTCTTTTCATGTAGTCCAGGGGGGTATGTCTTAGGTCATTCACACCCACATGTACAACGACAGAGTCATATTTGTACCTGTTGTTGAGGGACCTGAGTGCATGTGTTATGTGGTGGATCCTGGCACCTGACAGGCAGCTGACTGTTACTTTCTCCTTATTCAACCTAGTGAGTGGGACATCAGTGTGCCTCACTATCATGTCACCTATGACTAGTGTGTTGGGCATGCTATTTTAACTTAGGGGCTTTGGATGAGTGGCACACTGTTTAGGAGAGCTGTGTGTCTCGTGATTAGTGTTGTGCTGTGGTGGTCAAGTGCGTTTCTGCCTTGGAGGCCTCTGCTGTTTGGGTAGATTTTTATTGAGAGCCTCCACGAAGGTGTGTGTGTGTGGTTTGTGTTTTTATGTGAAGGCAGTGCTGGTGTGTATTCTGGAGGGCTATGTGTTCCATGTGGTGTGGTGCAGCTGCTGACCTTCTCCTCTTGACCAGCTATTCCGGTCTTGGCTGAAGAGTGCGTGGCTTCCAATTTGGATATATAAGTGCATCTCTCACAAATCTGAGTGCTGGGAGGTAAGAGGAGAGGGTTTATAGTGTACATGAGGCAGTTGCTACATTGCCTCAGGATGCCCAAGTTCACCAGGTTAATAGGAGAAAGCACAGGGAACAGAGCTTTAGACATGCCTGGAGGGGTGGGCATTAATAATAAGTACTGAAGCTGTTTCCTTGCAGAACATTTAGTGCTGGTAGCACTTTTGTGTGCTACAATAATTGCTACAAGCAGTCAGGTAAAGTGCTAGACTAAGAAGCTAGTAAAAGTGCAGAAGAGGAGAGAACTAGCAGATCTAAGGGAAATATTGAAGAGCAGACTTTTTGGCATTGCTCAGAAGCTTACAAACAGTCCTGGATGCATCAAACCTGTATCTGGAATAGACTAGTTACAGGAAAGGTGGGAAACAAGCGCAAGCTCAGGCTTTTAAACCAGAAAGTTGAAAGAGATGGAAAAACTGCCCAAACAGCCAATAAACTACAATTTCTGGGCCAGAAACCACTCCCCTTGTTGTAGATAGGCTATCTAGTGCTTACCACTCCCACTGATAAGCTAAGTCATCACTTCCAAGTTTGGAACCCAGGACCCTGTGCACTACAATCACAGCAAAAAAGGTGTATTCATCCCCAGGTCATGAAATATTTACTAACAAATAACTTTCTCTCAAACACTCAGCATGAGTTTCACCCATCACATAGTACCACTATAGCTGCCGTATCCTTCTCTAATACCATAAGCCATCACAGGAATAACAACAACTTTGTATCTACCGTCTTTCTAGACCTATCAAAAGCTTTTGATTTGGACTCCCATTCCAAACTAATAGATGTACTAACTGAACTATCCTTCTCACCATCTGCCACAGCTTGGTTTAATAACTATTTATCTGGCCATCAGCAATGTTATATGGCAAGGTGACCTATCGCCACTCCTTCCATTATCCATTGATGTCCCCCAAGGATCTGTCTTGGGCCCTCTCCTTTTCTCCCTCTTTACTAATAATCTGCACACAGCTACTCCATATGGTTCTATAATACAGTATGCAGATGATTCAACACTTATCTGTGCTGCCACTTCTCTATCAACTCTTCATTCTCAAACACAGGAATCTTTCACTTCTGTTGAAACATGGTTAGCCAATGCTCATCTAATTCTGTACCCAAATAAAACTAAATTATTACTCTTCCAGCGTAACAACACATCTATCTCATGCCCACCATTTAACATAATAGGCAAAGACAATACTGTCATCTCCCCGACAACCCATAAAAAGCTTCTTGGAGTGGAAATGGACAATAACCTAAAGTTTGACTTACATGTCTCCCTAACAATAAAAAGTCCATAAGAAACTTGGAAGTCTAAATAGGCACAAAAGATTCCTGACCAAAATGGCGAAAATTACATTAGCATAAACCCATCTGCTCTCCACTCTACTATATGCCTCTCTAATTTTAACTAATCTTTGGAAACCTGACTTATCTAAGCTAGAAGCATGTTATAATAAAATTGCTAAGTTTGCATCTGACTGTCCATATAGAACACATCATTGTACAGCTTTAAGGATTCTAGACTGGCTTGAACTTCCCAACATTATTCTTTACAACCAATTATCTCTAAGTCGCAAAATTGTAACACAACCAATCAGAACCCCTGCACTACAAAATCTCATCCTTCCTTACAGTTCCAGCAGACCACTTTGCTCTAACAGTAAGAACTCACCATCTCCAAGACCAACAACACTGCACTGCAGGAGAATCTTTATTTTCCAGCTATATATCTTGTATATGGAACTCCCTTCCTAACTCCATTCTCTCAATCTCATCCACTAACCACTTTAAGCCATCACTTAAAGCTTATCTAAACAATAAGTGGCTGTGTTCTGTTCTAACCCCTTGTAAATGCTCTGATACATCACAGTATGCCCCAAATATCCAACTTCTTCCCTGGTGTTTAATCCTTTATTCCTACCGGCTTGCCTTAGCCTTATATCTTGACATAAGTCATATTTTACAAATAGTACTAGCTATGTTCAAAGCCTAAGTTTTGTTGTCATGATGTAACAAATTTGCATTTTGTATACTACATTTTGTTTACTTTATTGATTACTGTAATTCGTGCATTAAAATTTAATGTTAGTCATGGAGCTTTCCTCCCGGGGCCTCCACTGAAAAAGGACCTGTGTCCAGTCGGACTTTCCTGGTAAACAAATGTTAAATAAATAAATAAATGAAATCTCAACACTCAAGTAACACAGGCAAAACTTCTTAGCCTCATATAAAAGCACTCAGCTAGATGAACAAAATGCTGATGACAGTATGTGTATAACCTGAAAGATTGCTGAGATATTGCATGTTGTTTACAAAATATTACAAGTATAATAGTTACTGTGTTTACTGTGACTTATAAAATTCAGTTTAAGATTTAGAATCTAAAGAATACTACCACTTTAAAAATAGTTTGTGCTGGAGGGTTTGCCATTCATAATTCTTTCATAACTCCTGTGGTTCTAGAGATATGAACATTTGTTTGAAATGTGAGGACATAATTTGATTCTGTCAAAAGGCTTAGGCTCTGCCCATTGGAATTTATAGTGCAAACTTCCTGACCTCCACTGGAGTGAATGAGTTAATATATGAAAACCCTAGTAGTCCTTGTGGCATACCGCTCCATCCCGCTAGCCCAGTATGCTGGCATGTACACATACAGTGTCCTGTCCCCGCAACATAATACATTAATGTATGGTCCTTGTGGCATTCCACGCAATCCCGCTAGTCCAGTATGCTGGAGTGTACACATACATCGTCCAGTTCCCACAACATAATACATTAATATATTGTCCTTGTGGCATTCCACGCAGTCCTGCTAGCTCAGTATGCTGGACTGTACACATATACTATCCTGTCCTGTCCCTGCAACATAATACATTAATATATGAAAAACCCTGGTGGTCCTTGTGGCATTCCACGCAATCCTGCTAACCCAGTTTGCTATGCTGTAACTAAGTTCGCTATCTGTGTTGTCTTACATGGTTTTCTGGCAACCAAGAAACCCTGCTTGCTTAAGTTTGAAGGGGAGCCACAGCATAAATATTCATTAAGGACTGCCGCTCACCATGCAAACATGTAAACTCTGTGTAGGCCTCTTGCGAAGCCTACATGGAGTTTATTGAATCCAGAGGCATGTTTTAATGCCCATTTTTAAATAACACCCACTTCTTTCATATATCACCTCCAGCACAACACTATCACACTCAATTTTTCATTATTAACGTAAGTACAGAAAGTGTGTAATTTTTCATAAAGTTTTGCAAATACTCCTTAATAACTCTAGCCTTGTACATCCCATGCTGACTGTTTAGTAATTTGTGTCTGCTTGTAAATGGCACCTAATGGATGAGGTACTATTTTGTGAGATATTAGGTTCAGTGTTAGAATATTCTTAATATTAATACGGTGTATCCCAAACATATAACTATATTTGTGGCTTTACTTCTCATATCCAAGTGTGTATAGTGTCATTTTCCATAACTCTCTCCACTTGGGCAACCTCCCAACTTGACAGTATCACACTCTGTATGTGCTATGTTAATGTAAGTATGTAAAATATTTCAAATTGTTATAACTTTTCAAAACACCCTTCAGTAACTCAAGGCCTGTACACTCCACAGTGATGCTTTCAGTGTGGATACCTACTATGTCCTGGCATCTTACAGCATGCCACTTTGCTTCCTAAGGCATAACCTACTGTACGTGACATTTTTAGAATAATGTTAGTAGTAATGCAGTTTACATCAAATAAATAGCTATGTTTCTGGCTGTATTTCTGTTATACAAGTACAATTAGTGTAATATTTTTGTAAGAGCCACTGCTTGCATGGCACTCTAACATGCCAGTAACACATTCCACTTTTGATCAAATAAAGCAAATATGGAAATATTTCATATTTTTCATAACCTTTTGCAAATACTCTTTAATAAAGCAAGCTATTCACATCCCACAGTGCTATTTTTGTTGTCAATACCTACCAAATCGTGTAACATAACATTAGCACATTAATTGTTGTACTATTAATTGTGCCTTGACAAACATTTCCTAATGTAGCACAAACAGCCATGTTTCTGTCTGATCCCCAAAAGGCAAAGAAATAATGCCAGAAACCATATTACGAATATTATGCTGTAACTTGCAAAATGACAGCAAGTTTAACTTTTTCTGAAAAAATCAGTATTATTTTTAGTTCACCTGTTATAGGCACACCCTATTAATATGAATTAGAGATATACAGAATTTGCCTGCCTGAGCAAAATGGAAATGCACAAATTTGTTGAGAACTAAATGGCAAGCAAATGATAAAACAAATAGCTATATAACACTATTACTGGTATATAGCAGTAAAAAAACATCTCTCTGTAACCATATGAGGTATACTTCTGATGTAATGATGCATTGAGTATCTGTATACTGAACAGCAGTAACATCATCAGTGGAAACTGTCTGTAATGAGTAATAGTGAGTAATTTCAGACTATCAGTGAACACTTTGAATCAATGCATCTTTATATAACATGCTGTCTATCAAAACACACACACACACACACACACACACACACACACACACACACACACACACAGTCTGAATGATAGAACATAGTAAAAGATAAATGGTCCATATATAGGAGTGGAGCAGGTACTCTCATATTGGTAAATTCAGGTGCCTGATTTTGTTGGCTCTGATTATATGTTTAACAGGTTTACTATCGTATTTGTGATTGCTTCAATTGTGAATACAGGAATAACAAGACCAGAAAATCATAAAAAGAGAATGTTGAGGAGCACAGGAGTGAGCAGCCAGACTTGCCCCCGTTCTGGAACCATGTTAGCACATGTTTCTGTGTCCATGCTGGTTTGGAGGTTCAATATTTTTCTGTGTCCACGCTGGTTGGGAAGCTTGATATTTGACATTTTTCACTCCTGTGGTCCTTGACATTCATATCTTATGATCTTTTGGTCTCATTATTACCATATTTGCAATAGTAACAATTGCAAATACAATAGTAAACTGTTTAATGTATCTGTTACCATTTAAATGTATACCTTCTTGTAGTATATAATGGAGATGGCCATCACTAATTCAGTTATCGCTGAGTGTAGGCGGTAGTCTACTTAACACCGAAAGTGTGATAACAGACCTTGGGACACAGGTGGACAGTAGTCTCTCCTTTGATAATCACATCGCCACAGTGGTCAAGAAATCCTTCTACATGGCACACCTCATCACAAAAGGTTTCTCATCCAGAAAAAAAGAGGTCATTGTTCCCCTCTACTCATCACTCATTAGACCCATTATAAAGGACAATGCCCCTTTTGGTATGTACCTCACAAGACATCTACAACAACTGGAAAGGCCACAGAAGTACCTCACAAAGAGGATTACTGGCCTCAAACAGATGCTTTACGCAGACCAACTCAAAAAACTCCAGCTTTACTCTGTTGCATATCACCTACTCAGAGACGATCTCTACCTAACATACATAGCTATGTCAAACCCAGAGCTGTTGGACATGCTCCACTTAAAGAAATCCCAATCCCTCCGAGCTACACGCTCTAGGGACCTAAACCTTGTCACCACAATAAACGGAACATGCTGGAGGGATAGATTCCTGTCCCAGAGACTTCCCATTCTCTGGAACAAACTACCTATCTATGTCAAACAGAGCTCCTCATTAGCACTCTTCAAGAAAAATCTTGATTGGGTGGGTAATAGGAAATTCACCCCGGGGATCAGTTCTGTGGTTCTGCTTGACAGGGGCACAGGAAAATAATTTTCTTGGGTGGCGAAAGCCAGGGTACCTTTTTGGCTAGGCTTGTATAGGCCCTAGGGCCAATAGCCTAGTACCTACCTATGAACCTATCAAAGCAATTCTGAATGTCCATGACTTTTTTCAACCTATTTTTCAAATTAGCTATACTGAGATTAACTACTTCCCTTCCAGAATTCTCTGTTAGAAAAAATATATATATACATTTAATCAGTTATAATGATACTGTCTTACATACAAGTATATTTCTTTTCTGTCCAGCAGGACCCACTGTTGATGCATTTTTAAAGCAAGCAACTTTACAAATATATTTTTAACACAAGCATCTGTACAAATAAGTGTGATAGTCAAATGACATAAAATTCTTTACAAAACTCTAGCTAGCTATGCTGACATATGTTACACATACGCTGCCCTAGTCTCCCTTGCACAGATGGTACTACCTCATATCATCCCATCCTCCACAATAGCTCCACCCTTATCAATACATGCAGTTACTATGGGATGGATGCACCCATCATCCTTGCCAGCTCTGTCAAGTGCCAGCGCAGCCAGTCAAAGTCAGTTCACATGGACTGTATTCAGGACTTCACCCCCTCTATATTCCTAGGGCTGGCCACTCTCTGAGATGTTTCCTAGAGGGCACACTTTTATCTTTATGCTTTCCACTGTCATTAGACATGGAGGTCTTCACCACCCCATCTCTGCAGTTATTCATCTCCTGTTTAAGTTCATTATGCAGAGTTTTCATTTGCATCACAGTAGTACTAGTTTTTAATCCATTACGTGCCATTTCATTCTGTTCCTGTTCTGTTACTATTTAGACAGACATGTTATTTGTCTCTCCCCTGTTACTTTGCTTTCCAGTCTCTTCCTCATTGGCTTCTCCTTTACATCTTACTTTTGCCTGTTGGACTGTTCCTAAACCTTAGAGACCTCCAAAACACAACACAGGCATAAAGCACACTCAGCATATTAAGCTTATTTCCTTACATAGCATAAGAAGTCCCAAAGTTACAGATGCTGAGCCTATAAGGCAGGCATCGACCCAACCAGACATTTCTTGTTGTAGGTGACTCCACTGTAAGACATACAGATGTGACTTTTGCCAGGTTTAGCAAGGAAAGAGTGATGGTTAGTTGATTGTCTGGTGCCAGGATCTGTCAGATGATGCATGCACTTGAGTCCTTGAACAACAACTACCAGTATGATTCAGTCATGGTTTATTCTGGTGTCAGTGACTTGAAGGTTACCTCCCTGGATTGTATGAAAACAGACATGAAGGATCTCTCAGGCTTAGTTTTTGGTGTCATTTGAAGGAGGTCCACTATTTGTCAGACTGGGAAGATATGATTGACAGACCATACTACTTCACCAGGAATGGCCTGCTTCTCTCCTCGCTAGGATTTTGATTATTGGCAAAGACATTGTTTGCATCCGTAGTGCCCTTTTTAGTCAATGCACACCTGACAAACCTACTGACATAATGAAACAAGCAAAGAAAATATGAAGTTGTTATTGATCAGTGATAGGAGTCTGAGCAAGAAACCCACTGCCTACAAACCTTTGTCACTGTGGAAGACATTGACATCTGTGTAGTGACTGAGACATGTTTTAAAGTAGTGAGAGCATTCCGGCTGTGCACAGCTATAACACCTTCCACATATTTAGACCAGCAACTGTGCAAGTGGGAAAAAAAGGTGGAGGTATATCAATCCATATCCAGAAGAGACTCACATCAAGACTGGTATAGCAGCATGATGCAGTAGATTTTCTTTATGCCCAAATAACCATCAGAAAGGTCCATACCATTTATTAGCTAGCTTTAGAACTCTGTGGAAAAACAAAGCCACAACGCCTATCTACAGGAACTAGAGTCACTCAGAATTAAACCCAGTACCATTTTCCTAGATGATCTAAACTATCCAACTATAGACTGGGAAGCCTACACCACCACTGGTGCAAAAGCACAGAAATTCCTGGACTTTATTAATACAAATGCCCTGGAACAATTAGTCTGAGTACCCACTAGTGGGTATAACATCTTGGATCTTGTCCTAAATAATATGGGAGCATCTTGCATCATCCCTTGCATATCTCCATCACTTGTTAAGCCTGTCCATAAAGCAGTTTCCTTCAAAATGAAACTAAACCAGAAATCCCTTCCACCCAAGGTACCTTTAGAAATGTCTTTAAGTCAGTATACCTGCTCCTCCTATAAATTAAGATTAAGCAAAAAGGAAAATGTACTTAGCAGGCAATAGGATGAGCCCACGTAATCTTGGTTTTAGTAGAGTCATGTTTTAGATGACTATACATCACATACCCAGTGACTGAATTCAAGAAATCATCAACAGGTTACTGAGGAAAGGTGATGTACAGCTGGATGTTATCCACATGACATTGGCAGTGATTGCCTTTACCTTTCAAAATCCCAAACTGCAGCATATGCACTGTGAAAAGAAAAGGCAACAAAATCAAGTTCTGTAGCACCCTATTATTAGGTATTAATCAGGTAATAACGACACAAACCATCACCTGAATGTCACCTGTGGGATGAAAGATTAACCAGTTGAGTGACATGCTAGTTAGACAGCAGTAAGATCTGTCATTCAATCAGTATGCTGTGATCTGCTGTGTCAAAAGTCACCAAGATATAAAGAAGGACCAGAGCAGACTTTAACCATTGATCGCTCACCATAAGAAGTAAAATACAATCCAAATCAGTGCCTTTTCAGTGCTGTATGGAGAGCTAAAACCAGATGGATAAGGATCAAGGTCATGAGATGTGAAGTATGAACATATTTGTGCAAGTAGTTTTCTTATAATCATTTTAACTATAAAAGAAAGGTTAGAGATGGGACAATATTTTTTTCCAAATATTTGAGCCATGTGTGTCTTCTAAGTCAAAGTTTGTCTTGCAGATGTAGGTGAAAAAAATCTCTGTTCTCAAAGATGATAAAGTGATTTGGAAATAAGTGGATCTAGTGATTTGAGGCAAACTGTAACCAGTCTAACAAGTTCAGGATCCAGTCTGCAGAAGGTTGGATGAAGAGATAAGACCATTCATTTCCTTTTCATCGTGGAAGGTGACATCAATAAACTTCCCAGCAAAAGTCAGGAAATCTAGATATAGAAAAAAAAAAAACAAGTAATCTCTGTGGTATTCCTGAAGTCTCAAAACAACCCACTAAACAAGTATAGGGCCAAAAACAAAGCTGTAAGAAACTTCTGTGTGTGGAAGATTTTCAGTCCATATATCTCTAGTTAATCACTGTATATTAATCAGATCAGACAATAGTAGTAGAAGTAGCAAACCTAAACTCGTCTTATGTCAAAAAAAAAAAAAACTAATAATAAAAAATATATACAATTTTACAGAATTACTAAGTATTCGAAAGTAATCCAAGCAAGGCAGGCAGTCTGTTTCCAGTCGAAAATCCTTTATTAAGTATACAGACCTTGTGTACTTTAAATAAAATTTATGATGATGTGGTACTTCTTATTTAACCAGATTATTAAGTAGATTATTAAGTCTGTGATTTTATCCAAGACAATATACTACATGGCTGGAAATATATCAACCTTAATCCGTTTGGCAATCAAAAAATATATATAAATTTATACATATACATTTTGCATGTAAAAAATCAATTGTAAAAATAATATTCTATTTTCATAACCTATTGTTAACAAAGATCACTTTCGTCCTAGACTTCTTCAGGTTTGTGTACAAGAACCCTAAAAACTATCTATAAAAATATTATTGTATAATTAGTATTGTTATTACACATCATTTTGAAATCTAGATATAGCCAACTGCAGTGCACAGTGGGGGAGAGACTGCCTGATATGAACACCTTTATCTCACAAAAATGATGCTTTCACATACTTTGATAAAGAAAAAAACAATTGGATATCAAGATAAGGGAAAATCTGCACAACCTATCTACAGCTTGAAAGTCCACTGCTGGGTAATTTAATGCAGCAGAGATCTAACCGGATCAAAAACAGGCCTTTTTTGTGAGATGTCTGCCCAGTATTCTGAATAAAAGGCTTTCCAATTAAACTTGCCCTCAAACAGGCAAGTCCTCTACCGTTTGTTTTTCTAATCTTGTTTAAGTTTACACATGATGAACAGCTCATGACCAAGCAAAGAGTCTTGCTGTGCAGTATGTGGGGACGTACATTTATTGACATAGTATGGTCAGCCTTATGCAAACACTTCAGGACCTTATAGCTCTTGAAGTAAGCATGTAACGTGATCAATGTGTGCATGTCTTTCACAACAAGTAAAATATGTACTTTGTTATAACAGTTAAAACGACATATTCTTTTTTTCTGAGAAAGAATATCATTTTAGTTTTAAATTCATAAAGACCCACTGATTATATGTTTTAGCTATGTGATGAATTTGCCAGTCTGAATAAATGATGGCTATTTGTTAATCTCTTAGTAAAAGCAGTACTGAAAATAAACTAATGTTATGTCATAAAGGGATGAAGCCCTGGCTGTACTGCAGACAGTCTGTGTTCAGCTGTCAGTATGGGTGCTTGAGGCATGAAGCAGGGAAGATAGGAACAAGTGGCTGACTTCTGCTCACCCATTCTTGGAGGGGGGGGGGGTCTTTGGTTTGTCACTTGTACAGCACCTTATAGAAGACACCGGATGTTGTACCCATAAGAATGAGCCTGCTGAGCACTCTCTGACAGCAGTGTGCCACTTAGCCCTGGGGGACTTATGATAGCATGCATGTTTTCCAGCAATTATGGAGCTTAAGGGAGGTGCCATGGGAGTTAGACCTGGGTGGGAATATAGCAACCTGTCTGACAGTTTGACTGTCCTGCTCCATACTACTTAACTTTCACTTCTGTTTTGGGGAATGAGGCTGGTTTGCTTATACCAGGGGAAAATGGATTGGAGGGTTGTTGCCCAGGGAGCAGATTGGCTTGATTCCCTGTCCCGATTTGAACATGCCCATGACTCTGTCAGGACAGGGAATGAATGAGTCACTCGGCTCTTATTCTGCTCTGGAAGGAATCCAGGATGCAGTCTTCCCAGTAGCCCAGATTCCATCTTTCAGTAGTGGAATGAATGAATCCACTGGGCACAGGTAGTAGGATCACTGGGTCAGTCAAATGGACTACTTGGAAAAAAGTAGCACTAAATGCATTTATAGGCCTTTTGGCAATATCTAGCAGTGCAGAACCATATCTTTGAAATGGTTTGAATTATTCTAGCAATTTTTTCAGAAAATGTCATGACTGTCAGTTATAGAATATACAATTGGTGGTTTCATATGTAAAGATATTTCCACAACTTTATCTTTATTTAATATGCATTACTGCATATAAATAGAGTTGAGTGTGTGTGCGTGTAGGGACAGGAACATAAATCCAGGGACAGAAAAATTCCCTCTTCATGAGAAATGTATATTTTATTATTTTATTGACATTTTATTACCAGGAAGGTCCGACTAGGTAGGAGCCCATTTTCACCAGAGGCCCAGGGAAAAAAGCTCCAACGTGTTGCAAAACATTTTAAGAATAATAATTTTATAGTCTTTAAACTAACACAGTTTAAATAATTATACTAAGTTAGACATTGGCAACAATTTAATAGTTAGTGAAATTTTATCTAGTAAGCTAATATAATACAAACAGGAATTGCAGTACAAAGGGAGAGAAAAGCAGGATTATGGTATATTTACAGAGAAAGTTAGGATAGAGAAATTGATAGAAGTAAGGAAGTGAGTGAAGAGAAGGGAGAGTGAGAAGATCTAAGGTATGAGTATGTATTCATCCACAATTAGTGATATCATTTATACTTATATTGAGCAAGAACAGGGCCAATTTTTGGCTAGGAAGTCTTTTAGAATGGTCTTGAAGGATGATAGAGAGGGTATTGACCTGATTCATAGAGATAAGGAGTTCCAGACCTTAGCCACATGGTACGAGTACAGACAATGACCAGCAGATTTAACAGGTTTCTGTATAAGCATGAGTTTTTGTCAGTGAATCATAATGACCAACTAGGAACATAGTTGTGTGGAATGTTATTTAGTGCTGGACAAGCAGATGGATTCTGGATAATTTTATAGGTGGTGAGAAGCTGTGTATATGTTAGCTGATGAGGTAATTCTAACCAATGTAGTTTTTTTAGTGCTATACAGTGGTGGATTCTGAAAGGGGTATTTGCTGCAAATTTAGCAACTTTGTTATAGCATTGTTCAAGTTTTGATTTTTGTGATGACTGAAGGTTAGTAAGGATGGCAACACCATAAAGAAGTGTGAGGAGGAGATAAGTAGTAGCATGTGTTGCTTTAGTTGTGGCACTGAGAAGGTTTTTGGTCTATAAAGCATCCCTAGTTTTTGATGAGTTTTTTCCTATGCAATTTTGTATATGATTGTTATTTCTCATATACTGACAGCTCAGTAAACATATAATCTGGACATGTGCTTTATTCCTCACTCTGAATAGAAGACATATTCCTATCTTCATAAAATGTAATAATAATGCTATGTGTCAGACTGTGACACTGCATGCCTTTAAAATGTTCCATTTGGTGCCTATGTATAGCAGACATTTTGTCAGTTCACTTTTTAAAGTTCTTAGTAAGGAACTGTGATTATTAAAATGAAATATACTTTTCTTGAGATGAAATTACATAAATTTAGTTTGTGATTAAGTGCAATTTCCAGTCATTACAGTGATTTTGGTGTAATTTTTGAAACATCTATATACCATATATAATGAATACAGATTCTCAATACAGGGCGCTCAGTAAAGTAAACTTAACAGTTTTATGAATAATAAATATAAAAAGAAATACAAGTTATACTGAATATGTACTCTAGCCTAAAATGCTGAATTCTAAGATTTTTTTTGTATTTGGCAATACTCCTATAGTTCAGTTTTTTTTTGTTTTTTTACATTTTCTGGTATTTTCTAGAAAAAAATGGAGAATCAGTCCTTCTAAGTAAATAATTCAGAGGGTAATGATGCCACATTAATGTACAAAATGTGTTTTAGACTGCCATTCAAATCTTATGGATTTCTTTACATCTCAGTACTGAAGTTGATTATATCACCCTGCATTTGGAGTTTAAGTATCCTCAGTGTATATTTGTGTGAACTAAAAGCTTTAGACACTTTAGCACACTTAGTATTGTCACACAAATACTGATCGAAAAGCAGAATATATCTGTAATTATCCATTACCTTTAAAATCTACCAATAACAACTTATACAGTTGTCATTTTGTTTCTGATGCTGTTTTGTGCTGGATGCTTTGTGTGCAGCAGCACATGTCCCACTAATAATAACAAGGTTTATATGGATGAACCTTGCTGTAACAAAATTATTTTCCTACTATTGAATTATAATCAGTGTGCTCAATATATTGAAATAATGGTCATGCTAATGTATTTCAGATCATCACTGTCTGAACCATAAATTTCTACTGATAGTCCTTTTGATGATAATTTGACAGTGGTTATGTAATTGTTGTTTAATTTCATATATAAATGTAATTGTTTGCTTTCATACATAGCCTGCCTCCCCCATAATTTTTCTCTTTCTCTGTATACCTCTGATGCCTGACTGTGGTGTAAGTGAAAAGATAATTGACACATTAATGTATTAAAGGCTATTACTGTCTCACATATACAGTAATCCCTCCTTTACAGACAACATCAGCAATTAGGTAACAGCGATCATGTAACTGCCATTTGTTTTCACACAATGTGCTTCCCTGTATACCTGTGATGCCTGACCATGGTGAGAGTGAAAAAGAAAGTTGCCAAAGTAATGTATTAAAGGTTGTTGCTATCTCACATAATCCACCCTTTTCAGACAATATTAGTGATTAGGTAACAGTAATCATGTAACTGCCATTTATTTTCATATAGACTGACTCCACATCTTTCACCACTGTCTGTTTACTTCTTAGTTGCTTGACTGTGATCAGTGTCAACAAAATAATTACTACAGTAATTTGCTTCAGCTTGCTTCTTTCACACATGCAATACTTCTCCATCACAAGTTCTGCCAGTGATCTTTAATAATTAGTAATGTCCCTTTGTTTTCTCATGCAGTCTATCTGCCTACCTCTTCCAAGAAGAAATTACCACATTCTGATTTGTTTCATAAATGATTGGCTGTGATTAAGGTGAAAGAAAAAATGGTCAAAGCTACATATTTTAGCTGGTTGTTTTCAGACACATGCACTGCCTCTCCCTGACAAGCCATATTAATGATTGTTCACTTTGACATGGTCTGCCTTTTTCACACATAATCTTTTGTTTAACTGTGATCAAAGCAAAACAAATAATGGCCTCAGTAATGTATTTCAGCTTGCTGCTGTCATACACCTTTTGAATTGCTGCATTTTTTTACCTATTTGTATACCCGGTAAGCCCTCCGGGCACAGTTACCCCTTTGAAAGTTGACCCAGGAGCACTGTCTGGTTAAATGACTTACTCAAAGCCACACAGTAGACAAATGAAGTTATGAGTAATCAAGCCATGTACCCTGGGGACAGGAAAAAGTTCATACATCAAAGAGCTTTAGTCTCCTGTGTTGACTACCACACTGTATGTACACAAATACATGTGTATATGATGCCCTGTCAAGGTTTTTTTAATTTCCTAAGCAATTGCAGAAGAAATGTTTCCCTGAAGATTAGACTGTCTGCTTGCATCGGCTGTCTGTAGTAAAATGTCTAGAGATTACCAGGCAAGCACAGTGATTACCTCACATAATTATGGACTTTTAAATGGGTAGCCATATATTTTTACTATGTAAGAGGAAGTAAAGGTGAGAAGCCATGCTTATAGATAGCTTGAAATCTCAAATCCAGTGGGAGTTTTCATTAATTTTTTGATGTTTTAAGATATTTATTTTGTTAGTACAAATATTGTACTAGTGAAATAATTGTGCCAAGAGTGTTCCGAGGGTGAGAGTGTTTTTTTAATTATATTTAATGTGTGAAAAACTAGTTATTTTTACAACTCTAGATATGGCTGTGACTGCCAAGGTTACTAGTGACACACAGTAAAGTGTTAAAGGAGTCAGAAGGCATCTAGCTGGATTAGCAGAATCAAAGGGCCTGAGCATATCTAAATGAGTCAGTGACTTCAAGCAGAATTATGAGAATCAGAGGATTCACTTCAAAATGTGCAGATTCCGAATGTCCCAACCTACCCCTCAGAAGGATTGGTGGAGCTTATGGGCACCTGTCAAGAATATTTTGGTCAGAGGACCTTAGCAGACATAACAGTCTTGGGAGCACAGACAAGTTTGAAATCTGTGATCACCTAGCAAGACTACCAGAGTCTGTGAACACCAGCATATGTATACTCAAGGGACTCAACAGCTTTAATGAAATCTTGAAGCTGCACTTGTTAATTAACTGTCACTTCCACAACAGATTTTGGTTTTTGGCTTGTATGCTCACAAGTTGAATTTTTTTTTTTCAGTACGAGAGTTGCATTTGAATTTTAAATGAACGTTAATAGTGTTAGTTACTGGTGTTCTTCAGGCCATTATAGCCACTGATTACCATCTGAATTATTAACTGCAGAGAGCTCTGTGCAGCCTTTTGTTGTTTTGATAAGCATTTAACAAAACTATCAAAACAGCTCAGAATGGTAATCCCCTTAAGCTGTTAGCCTTGTGGTGATTGTGAGGTTCTTTACTTCCAACAATCACGCACATGCATATGCATATACTGAAGTATATTTCACAAAATAAGCATTAATGTGATGTTTTTACAATTTTCCAGGTAAAGACTATACATTTGTGCAGTCACTAATAATAGAATACATGCACTACACTGTTTAAACCGTAAGCTAGAGAGCAAGACAGTTGAGGCATCCCTTCTGTCTTTATACTTTTCTTAACAGGAGACAGTTACTGGGCCTTTAAAACAATTTGCTAATTACTGGCATCTTACACCTCAACTGAACATTCAGACAATCACTGTGGTTTATTTTTCTATTAGACGCAGTCATATGTGCAAACTGTACCCTTCCATATGTCTGCAGTGACGTACTGTTTGCATAAAGAAGGTATCCCTTTTTAGATTTTCCAGTATTTGTCTAGGAACCAGAACAATAGTATAGGTGAAATTTCAAGCATCTGGACTCATTCTGTAACAGCTATTGTCTTTTATTCATGATTATGTATGTTCCGTTTGCTATTGCAAGGAGTAATGCCCGATAAAGCATTGTTCTGCCATAAATATTTATTGCAGATCGGACAGTAGCAGGTGAATCTGATCATATGGTGCTTGAGTCCTACTGCTGTCCTTTCACACTCACTGGGGTGCTATCTACAGTGACCTTATGATGGATTGCTCTTGTAGGGGGAAGGGGAGATCAAGCCAAAGCAGAAGGTTTTTGAGCTAACCAGCACCCTCTTGTGGTTTAACTTTGGTACTGGGTTCACTGAGATCTATTAATTGTAAGTATTTTTGTTAGCAAGCAGACATCTGAAGGACATAGCAGTATGTGGAATGACAAGGCTAGCTGCTTTTTCATCCCTGTCTATGTGATAATGTAAGCTTCTTTTTAATGTATTAAGAACTGGATGCCAGCTGGAATTTATTTTTATATTTGTTCTATGTGAAAAAGACCATGTTGTATGACATTTTATTCATTGGTGTACCCCTGCAGACATCAGTTTGTGCTTGACTCCAAAATATAGATTGTTATTGACTAGTACTTCACAGCTGAGATGAGCATATTAACATTTTAATATGAAAATCTGATTATATTATACATGCAAGTTAAATTTCCATTTTCTGGCATATTTGTTCTTAATTTTGGATCATGAATTTCAGATGACAAATGTAAAGGGCTGTTATTCAAAATTCAAATCTTCCATGAGAAGAATCTATAGCAAACATTTGGGAAATGACATTCATGGTGCTGAAACAGTGTTCATATGGCTATAATTTATAAAATGAGAAGTATATAATATGCATGGTACTTACATAATGTTATGAGAAGGGGATGTCTAACATTTTGCTGCTATGGGGTATAGGTAGTAGAGATAAGATAAATTAATGGTTTCTCTGCAGCTAATTGGTGTGCCACTGTGTCCAAACCAAGGTTGCTCAACTGCGGACTGATCTTCCCTACAAAATGGCATCACTGCAGTAACCTAAATGTATCACTTGTAGTCACTCCCAAGTAGCTCTCTCACTACTTTTCAATTGCTTTCCACAACATTTCTTTTTCTCTTAACTGCATCCCCCTTCAAACAGATTGAGACTATATAAATAAAAGGCAAAGAGCAAGCAGATCAGTGAAAGACCTGTTTCCTACGTTTCAGGCACATCCCTTCACCTCTTTTCATCTTTCTTAATTACTATTAGTACACTTAATCACATTCAGATATGCTTCCTATTTCTGACCACATTTAAATATTTCTGAAGAGAGTGATGTCACGTTGATGAACTCACTGTAACACTGAACTTAACATTTGGGTTTGCTCAGCACTGAAGTTGTGCTTGCCTGACCTTTTATTTTGTAGTAGTTTCCCATACCCCATACCTTCAAAGACTAACACTCATTTACTGCCAGCAGATACTGCTGAAAATGCTTTGAGACTTTCTATATTAAAACTGAGGTGGCACCTGTATTGAATTCCTCTCACCATTTGAAAACTCTTTGCCAATCACTTGTATTTGTTTGAAAATTAGTCTGTTAGTCATTCTCAGAACAGAATTTGATGAATTTGTCAAAATATCACCAGTTCAAAGCTTCATCTGGTGGGTATACCTGTTAAAAATATATTAACAAGAATGCTTGTGGTAAACGAATAGTTCCAAAAGACATACATGCATAGTGTCTTTCCTGCTTAATGTGTGACCAAGACAGGTAGAATTGTAAGTTGTGTTTAAAGTGTAATTAATCTACAAGACTTAAGAGAGTAAACATTTTAGCTTCCTAGGTGATGGAAAATAGATTAAAGATGTTAGAAAAAAAACAATCTAAAAAGAAAATACCATGAATACCTCTTAACCCTTTATCTTCATTATCAGGGTCAAAGTGAAAAATAGTCAGAGGCAAGAGTCCCTATCAAGGACAATTCTTAAATATTGCTACAAGTGACCTCAAAGTTGGAAGAATCAGGGAACATGAATTTACATCAATTTTCTTAAGAGAAATCAATTTGTAACTGTAACAATTGCCAATATATATTTTTTTACTATAGTCCAGCACCTTTATTAAATAAATCACCAATATTAGGAGGAACAGCGCACATTTTTAGCCAAATTTAGAAACATCCCCAAGTATCATGGAGTGGTGTGAAAAGAGAGTTGTTGAGGAAATAAACTGAAAAAGAGGCAGCCATTAAAAAAGAAAATAAAAGTAAGTTGTCATCCTGGAGGAAATGGCTAGCACTTTGATAGCTCCAAAATCAGTGAGTTCTAGGCTTGTCCTAAGGCAGCATGAAAGCAAGTCATCTTCATTGGCTTAAACAACATTTAAAATGAGACTGGTTACCTATCGGCTCCTTCCATTCAATGACAGAGCATGATCCTTCAAGTGCAAGGGTTACAGCATAAACCTACAGAGTTAGAATGTATATTAACTATAACATTTATAAGGAAGGAATGAATCTCTGCCAGTTAAGGAGGCTTCATCGGTGGTATTGAAGCAGGACCCCTCGCAGTTCTGCCCCCCCCCCTCACAGTTTTGATTATAGACTCTCTATGAGGGAGTAACAGGAAGCTGCATCTTCTTGATAGCCTATGTCAGTCTTCCAGGAATAACAATATAGGGTATCCATTTAAAAAGATATATGGGAACATTTACTAGTACCTCCAATGGTTCAACAGGAGAAAAGAGAAAGAAACAAAAAATGTTTTCGTACATATCATCAGAACATGAAAACATCTTTTTACTTGACACAGCTAGAGTCAATTGCAGAACTAAAGTAAGAACATGGGTATATCCCCTAGCAATCATTAGGGTTACCATAAGAACACATTACTTTTGGTAAAGCATTTAATTCCATGGATGAATATTTCAGATGGGCATCAGCAGACCATTCTTTCCCTAAATTAACATTTTTAGGGATCATCAGGTTAAAGCAAATTAAACAGTCTATACAGCTTTTTTAAATATATGAAATAATGTTACCTTTGACTGATATCAACATCTAGATATGCAGATCTTTGTACCTAGTATACAAAGCCCTTTCCTGTAGACCACTGTATACAAATCCTTAAGTGAATCCTGCTAGTGTTTCCCTCTCCTGAACCCCACAGCAAAGAAGAATAGTTCATTAGCTCTTTTACCTTTTGATATAAGAGATAGTCGGTTAGACAGATATGGAAAGAATGGTTAATGTTACTCTTATTTAAAATGGGCGAATAAATGTTCCTATTTCTCTTGTCAAGAATTTCCTTGTGCAGTTTTTTCAATAAGTGTTCAGGGTAACCTCTAGCTGTAAACATTTTAAGAATGAATTCAATTTCCTGAACAAAATCTGCATCCCTTCTCTTGACATGTGAAATAGGAACATTTATTCGCCCATTTTAAATAAGAGTAATGTTAACCATTGGAGCTCAGAGGTTCAAATTGTGGATAGGAATAACATTAAGTTTGATGGGCGGTTTTCTTTTGTCTGTATGTACAACAAAGATAGTGTGGAAATTTGTGACATCATTAAGAAAAATTGGCCCTTATTAACCTTAGATCAGGATTTATTGGATCTTTTTGGTAGTACCCCTAGATGTACCTTTAAAAGAGACTTACATTTTAAGAACCTTTTGGTGAGGGGTGGATGTTTAACAAAAGGAGGACATACAAACAGAAGAAAAGGGAATTTCAAATGTGGAAGGTGCAACCAGTGCACACATATAATGGAAACTGGACACGTTTTTGTTTTGAACGGTATTAAATTGTATATACATTCACATTTTGATTGTTTATCTAGCATTATTGTTTACTTGGCAAAGTGCATGACATGCCCTGCATTTTATGTAGGAAAAACTGCTAGAACATTTAAATCCAGGCTATATGAACACATTTCTGATATTTCCAAAAAAGCTAAAACAAATGCACTAAGTAGACATATAGAGAAATGTGGTGACCATAAATTTGGATTTTTAGTAATCCAACATATTTACTGTGATGTACAAGGTAGAATAGTTCCAGAAAAAATTAGAAGAGTGTGAATTACGCTGGCAATTGAGATTGAATGCTACACAATTTCCAGGATTAAATGAATGTACTAGTATTTCTAGTGTTTTAAAAATGAAAAGATATGGTTGTTTTATGTAGAAGTATGTAATTATTTTAGGTTTTAATGGTTGTGACTTTAAATTTTAATTGTACTAATTAGGTGACTTGTTAAAGGAAAGTATATAAGGGGAGTGTTTTTTATGTACGTTTTTTGAAGAAGTCTGGTCTTATATAGATGAAAGCACTCAACATTCATTAATAAAATTTTCTGGTGGTATTGTGGTCTTCCTTCTTGTGGTTTGTATTCATCTGTTGGTTTTGTTCGCTGGTTATTATGCTTGAAAATGATATTTTATTAGTTCTTTTGCTCCTACTATTATTGGAGCTATCATGATGTCTTCTTTGTTAGTCTAGTTTATATGTTTGTCTCTTAGTACGCAGGATACTGGGGTTCCCCTGTAGGTACAAGCAGATGGTCACATAGTTGTGGTGGAAGAAAGTTATTAAAAGAAATAATATCCAGTTGATGGTTAAGGACACCCCAGAAAAGAAACAAAACACAAGTTAGAAAGGCTGGACTATATATAAGAGAAGATAAACATTCATGTTTTGAAATGCTACTATGATAAAATAGCTGAATTATCTAGGGTCTCCGCATTTGGTGCTATAATTAGAAAGCACTTACTCAGGACTGAGGCCTTTCTTTATGATGTAAAGGGAAAGATTTCAGATGTCCATGTTTCTTTGATGCCCTTTTGAGACATCAACAGATGAAAACTTAGGAGACTAAGAACAAACTGACAAAACAATATGTGCAGTGAAACAATTTTTCTCAGTCCTAGCCCTCAGTTTTCAAGGAACGGCCCAACATTTAAAATGTCTTTTTAACATAAGCAACCCTCTGCCCCAAAACCAAATAAAGGCAAATAATCACCATTGTTCTTTACTGCAGTAGGCAATGGTAAATGCCAGCAGAAAAGGTCCCCATGACTTCTGCTTAAATCTAGATTAAACTCTTGCTTTTAATAGTGTCTGTCCATGAGAATTGTGAGTCCCTACTAGGGAACACTACTAAGCCATTGTATATAATCACTTTGTTTTATATTTTATAATGTTTTTCAACTTCTTGTGTAATCTATGTAAGTTTGTCTATTTGGAGCTTTTCTCCCTGGGCCTCCACTGAAAATGAACATGTATCCAGTCGGACTATCCCAGTAAACAAATATAAAATAAAAATAAATAAATAAACCTCTAGAAGGCACTCTCCAGCATAATGCAGTAGTTTGGCAGGCTGTTATAGAATACAAGTGGATACTTCAGTCCATTTCTCAAGGGTAGTCTATAGAGTTTTAGCAGTTGCCTCATATATCACTACTATTCATTTAATTTCATCACATCAAGATCAGAATGCTTTAGACGTAGTGGAACAGTGATTAGAGAAGAAGGCAATGCGCCAAAAATGTTTTAAGTTTTTATTTAAGATTCTTCCTGTTTGCAGAGAAAAGCAAAAAAAAAAAAAAAATAGCCTTAGACTTTGATCCTAACAACAATTTCGGAATAAATAACCCTATAAGATGTGCTTGCTTTCATAGAAAAGAACTATTTCATGTCAGTTTTGTATATTATCAATTCTTATTTTCACACCTGATAAGGCATTCCTACTGAAAATGTATGAGATTCAAACTTCCCATTTGCCTTTGCCCTAGTCACAGCTAAGCTTTTGTATTAATGTATTTGCACACTTTGGAAAACAATGGCTGTCAGTGTTCCCATATCTAGACAACATTTTGATAGTCTTTCATATTCTAGAAGTTACAGTCAGTTTTGGACATTTCAATAAACAACAGCTGGCATTCTGTTTGTCTGCTCAGATGGTGATGTCTCAAGGAGACAGTTTTAGATGCTTTTCAAATAAGAATGCTTTTTCCAGGAGAAATGGAGATTACATTTTATGAAGGAAATGTTTTCATTGCTAACAGTCACTGCAGAATAGTATCTGAGGAGTATGGGCCACATGTCATCCTGCGTTCTTATGTTTCCTTATGCAACAATTCTCATCAGGAAACCACAGTGGATTCTAAAAATGCAAGGGAATTAGTTAGCAACCTCTCTAGTCATTTTCTCTGCTGATTGCATAAAAGAGTTTGGTGACAGAATCATCTCATCTTGATGAACAGAGTGACACTTGTCTATCCCCTATTTAGCAATATTTAACAAATGGATTTCCCAGAGTATGATTGGGGTACTGGACAGGCAAGTTTCTTGATGTCAGCCTAAAGGAGCTGAGTGCAGGTGCAAGAGCAATGAAAGCTTTTTAAGGCAAATGTCTTTTGAGTATCTCTCCAGTTCTACACAGGTAACATCACTGACAAGTGTATTAGCAGATGGGGAGGGGGAGTATGAAGCCTTGTCAGGTGAGCAAAGAAGTAATGCAAATATTGCACTGGAATATCCGACTCAGCCTTTTCCTTACTATTGCCTCCCAGAACAACAGGATCTCTTGGAAGATTCCTCCAGCAGGCAAATGACAACGAGGTTATACAGTTCTTCTGCAAATGGTAACGCTTTATGGCATGCCAGTGGTGGATTTAGTTTCCACTCTTCTGAATGCTGAAGTTCAAACACTTTTCTTACTATTTCAGCTCCACAGCATTTAAGAACTGGATACCTTCTTCGCTTGGCCTATAAATCTAACATAACAAGAAAACCGTCCACTCAGGATATACAGCATCAGATGTAAAACAACAATAAAATCGCAAATATGTAAATACGGACACTGAAGCATGGTACTAGTACATGGCAATTAAAATATAAAGTTAATGTTTATTCCAAAATTGTGAAAGGTAAGCGCTTTTGCAATACAAATAATCACTTCATCATAACATAATACATTGCATAAAGCCAACACATACATTATTTTCAGCCACCAGTCAAATTCAAACTTTCTAAAAGACCTTTCCAATTAAATTGAAACAAATCCGTTACAAAGTATCAGAGATGGCTACTATATTGCATTGCACCTGGTCTAGCTTTTAAAGGGCTATACAAACATCTATTTTTACATGTAATGAAGTAACACATCCTACTAATAATACAAAAATCAAAACAGCAGCTACCTCATATCCTGCATAAACACTTCCTAAACACGTCAGCATCCAAAACCTCAATATTTATCTTAGAATACTTTAAAACAATTTCAAAAAAGAAGTAGTTCCATAAAGATTATCAGGGAATCCATATACCTCTCTAAACGTACCTTTCCATAGCAAAAATATATCATCCACAAAGTGAAAATAGAACTTAACATAGCTATGATAGATATAAATACATATCCATTCTCCCATTGAGCAAGCACCATCTTGGTGTAGCTATTGGCACATGAAGTGCCCACAACTAGTACTGATTTCTGTAGAAAATATTCTCCATCAGAAACAAAAACATTGTTTTAACACAATCTCAATAAACTGACAAATTAAGTCAGCCCGTCCCTTATCATATGAGCTATGCTCAGACAAATAGGCCTCTACTAGCTGTATTCATTCCAAATTAAAAATTACAGTAAACAAAGAAATTATATCTTCTAACTAAAAAACAACCATCAAGGAGAGAATTAGTACTAGTATAGTCATAGAATCTCTTAAAAGAACTTCTGATTCATCCAAAATGGGCCTATGCTGTTTTTTATAAAGACAGAAAAAGACTCAGTGAGCCAACCTCCACCAGCTACCAGGTCTAAATGGTGGCACAGTGGCATTTATATGGATCTTCGGAAGCCCATGAAAACTGGGAACCAGCAGAAATTCAGCTGTCAGATAATCAGGTAAATCTAAACTTATAGACCTATATAGCAAACAGTCATTAATCATTCTATGTACTCTACATTTCAAAACATCCAAATCCTTCAAACTAACCCTAATATAGTTGGCTTTGGCACATAACGTAGTTTTAATAGAAGAGCAATCAAAATCTCTGTCTAGACAACAATTGATCATCCCTTATCAGCTGGTCGTATAACAATACTTGCATCATTCTTCAAATCAAATAGAGTTTTTCTCTCAAAGGTTGTAAGATTATTATAAACATGATTATGCTGTCCGTCATTTAAGACATTAAATAAATAATTTTCACACCATGTAAGCATCCATCATTGGATGATTCTGATGTGTAACAATACTAGACTTCTTAACTATGTTACTGTCAATTTCACTGTCATTTGCAAGCATAGTCTTTAACATGAGATTCCTAGTAAATAACCTCAGATCAACAATAGTTTCAGTTAAGTTAGCCCTCTGGGCAGGAATGAATGAATCAACACCCTGGAGACAATCTTTTAAATGCAATGGGTGTTCACAGACAGATGAATTAATACTCTAGAATTACCCATAAAAAAAAAAAATCTGATGAAGATTTTGTGTCCTTCAGGAAAGGAAAACAGGTCCTGCCTGTCTCAAAACAAATATTATCAAAGTGCGTGGTCCTTTGTATTATGTTTTATGATAACATAACTATAGAATCCTGTTAGAAAATTGCATGTTAGGGGACCAGCCACTTCAACAGCATATGGAAATTTGAGAAGCAGCAGCGTAGACTAATTTCCGCACATTCGCAATGCACTCCTTCCATAATGCTCAGTGTTATGGGCAGGACAGGTTCTGTCAAGTCTGTACTATGCAGGATCCCATAACTACCTGCTTCCTAGGGGTACTGTTTATACTGCTCCAAGTGACATCTTTTATGGCATTCTTTATTTTTTTAACTATAATATTGTGTAACATTGCGCACATGATCAGTATTTTGGCAAAAGTGGTGCTGGGGTAATCCTGCAATGCACCACAAGATGTAGCCAGACAGTGGTAACCTGCCTTCAGCATCTGAAACACACACACACACTCAAATGCTTGTGGTTTATGTTCGTGAACCATTGTACTCCTGCCTAGTCTGACTGTGTGGATTTTTGGTGGGTGTCATGAACTGGGGTTCTGGGCATATCCAGCATTGCCAATAAGACAGGTCTGGGGAAATTGCCCCTTGCAAAATGTTGTTACAAGTCACATCTGTGCCATAAGTGGTTGTCATGATATCTGTCTGCTGGGGCGGCCACGGTGGTGCAGCGGTCAGTGTTGCCACCTCACAGCAAGAGGTTCTCCAGTTCGATTCTCGGCTGGGGTGCCTTCTGTGCGGAGTCTGCATGTCCTCCCTGTGGCCGCATGGGTTTCCTCTGGGTGCTCCGGTTTCCTCCCACATCCCAAAGACATGCAGTAGGTGGATTGGACACTGTAAATTGGCCCTAGGTGTGAGTGTGTGCATGTGTGTGCCTTCTGTGGAAGGTTGGGCGCCGGGCTGGCAACTCGACACCATAAATCTCCACTGCCAGTCATGAGCAGTCAGATGATCCGCTGTGGCGACCCCTAACTGGGAAAAAGCCAGATGATATCTGTCTGCGCACACATTGTAAAGGACACCCTGTGCATTTTAGACTACGTACAGTTGATGGAGTGATATGTGGTTCAGATTCTTCCTTCCCAGTTCTCCAAGTTGGGCCTTTATCTTAATGTGAAATGCAGCATGTGGCCCCTAATACCTCAGGGAAATAGGATAGCTCATGGATGTCTTGCATGCTGTTCCCTCTTTCCTCTATGGTACATATGCTCCCACACATGCTAAAGGATGGCATCAAGAAACTGATGGAGTATTCCCGAGACAGATGCTTGAGAGACCCCCACTTTTTCCCTAGTAAGTCTCTGAAAGCTGTCTGTTGCTAGTATACATAGAGCCACACATACCTTGGTATCCACTAGAAGAGGTGCTCCACGATGCCAACACATGCCCACTATGCTGTGCATGGCTCCAGTATCCATACATTAGCAGTCCATAATGTTTCTGTTAAGGAGTCCATGAAATGCTAAAGACAGTTGAATGACAAGGTACCTCCGTGGTGACGGAGTGCACCACAATGGCAGCAATGACAGCTTGTTACAAATGTGAAATTACTAATGTGGTGGCAAACACTAATATTTTTTACAATTCCCTTAGCATAAACACTGAGAGATAACTTGTAACATTTGTTTGTTTAAATTTCATCTGTTTTATAAAGTGATTTGTGACACAGCACTGTTAGCAGCTGACATGAATGGAGCTGAGTAAAAGTAACATATCGAAGAAATGTAGTGACAAAAGACACTATATATCAATAAAACTATTTGCACAGGGCAACCCCCTTTGTTATAAAACCTCTGTAGCTGCACACACATGGAGAAAGGTTAAAGGCAATCTGCATGAAAAAAAATTGTCCCATTCCCTCTCTGTAGCATTGTTTTATCAAAGAAACAGAATTGAACTGCATCTCCAGTTTGAACAAGCTTTACAATCTCACCCAGAGTAGAAGAGCTAACCTTTTGCTGTCGACTGCTGTCTCTCTTGGTTGGCTGATAAAGTGCTTGGCCTGTTATAGAAATTTAAGCGATGAAATGAAACCTGTGTGCCAAAATAACTGCCCATGCACTTTTTCTGCTTGCCCTCAAAGGCTGAGTTTGTTACTTAATGGAACTGTGCAGACCAGCCATTCCCTGAAACTAGCACATGCAAGGTGACATTGCAACTAGTTGATAACTTTCTTCCATCAGGCTGAGTTTGCAGTTAATGAATTACTATTTGGTGTCTATTATCCTTGCATCAAATCTTAAAATAATTTCTTGTGTATCAGAGGTTTCATGACACTACTGATGGTGAGCTGCTATTTGACTGTTTACACAGTGAAGTATTTTAGAAGCCGTGGTGGTGCAGTAGTAGCGTTGTTGCCTCACAGCAAGAGGTTCTCCCATTTGATTCTCGGCTGGAGCACCTTCTGTGAGGAGACTGCATGTCCTCCCTGCGGTCGAGTGGCGTTAAAAAGACATGCGTGAATTGGCGTGCCTTCGTTGAAGGTTGGGCGTCGGGCTGGGACCTCGGCACCATAAAAATAGACTGCCAATCATTAGCGGACCGGAGTTCCGCTGTGGTGACCCCTAACCGGGAAAAGCCGAAAGAAAAACAACACAGTGAAGTATTTTCCAGATGTTGCTTAACTGTCATATAGTTAGGAAGGGTTTCCAAATATGATGTCCTCACTACTTTGTTAACCAAGCAGTGCATTATTTTTTCGCATTTTCTGTTGTCAATTTTTCCCCCTAGAAAACTAAATGAAATAATTCAGAATTCTTAGGTTACTTGTTAAATTCTTAAAAATGATTGCCACTAAAGCTAGAGGGTAGGTTCAAGCTGTTCCCCTAGTAAGTTCTCCAACTGGTAGTTGTAGAGCATTACATATACCAAATTTATATACAAAGAACATTTTGATGAGTACAAACCTTTTTAGGGATAGTTTACCTGTTTTAAAAGGTTAGGAAGCAATTTCAGGTTGTGCGTTAGGCCCGGCAAGCCAGCACGTAAAACTCTACTGCCAATCATTAGCGGACCGAAGTTCTGCTGTGGTGACCCCTAGCCGAGAAAAGCCAAAAGACACAAACAAAGTGTTATAGTAACTGACCCACTCTGTGATGACATATCCAGATAAGAGTCAGGTGTACTCGGCATGTATTCTTTAACAACTGGGGCACTACAACCACAGTATTTTATCCAGGAATCCTGTCAGTAACATTTTAATATGTTCTTAGTCAGCTTTTCTGAATATCATACTGCTCCCTCCTCACCAGGTTGGTCCTGTCTTTTGGCCTCTTATAGGTGGGCTCTTAGTGGTCCACATTATCAAAAAGTGAAGAAGCAAGAATAAGTAATAGATACTTGTAGAATATCGTGGTAGTCCATCTGTACTGAAAACCTCTTGAACAGGTCCTTTCATTAACTGTTTGCTTTTTTAGCACATAGAAAGGAGGCTTGTATAACACAAAATATTCTCTCTCATAATGGCGGCCTGTCTGAAAACCTCTTAAAGAGGCTCTGTCTTTAATTGTTTGGTTCTTTAACACATATAAAAGAGGCTGGTACAAAGCATGATTTGCTGTATAATACTTATTTGTAAGAAATCCCTTTACCTTAACTGTAGTTCATCGTGCTTTTGGTGGGCAAATATGGACTAACCTGGTAGGGTTAAGGCGTACTCTATCAAAAAGAAAAAAAAAAAAAACTGAGTACACAGGAGGCTTACCTCCGGGGTTGGGATTGTAGCTGTCCCTGCCGTGGTTACATGATGTGGTTGTCAACAAGTTCAGAAAGCACTGCAAATTCGTATTATGCCTTAGAATAGGATCATTATTAGGTAAACATATTTTTGTAGAACAGAAGATGGTTTATTAACTGAAAGAAAGTCAGTTACTGGTTTACAGAGTCCTTTTATTTTAATTTCTATATTTCAGGGCATGTGCAAGGAGCATTTTGATTTAAATTAGTAAGACAAGCGTGTGGGAGCCTGTGGGGGTTTGCATATATTCTGGTATTAAGCTTCTGTATTTATGAGCAGTACATTTGTAATGGTAGCATTACATGAAGAGGAAAGCAACATGCCTTAATTCTGAGTATTTTAAAGATCTGAACCTGTTCGGTAGTGCATTGCTTGTATTTTCCATGAACCTATTCAGTGTTGAACTGGGTATTTTCTCCATGAATCTATTCAGTAATGGATTGGTTATTTTTCCTTGATCATCTTTAGTAGTGGATTGGTCATATTTTGATAGAATGGATATGAATTCATTTTGCACTGTTTCTGAAGCTGATCGACTTCTTTGAGGCAGTTACCAAAGCCATGGATGAGGGTAAGGTGGTTCACACAGCCTATCTTGACCTTGACAAGGCTTTCGACAGCATCCCACATTCTGGAATTATAGCTAAACACACTAAACTAGGTATAAATCCCTATGTCACAAGATGGGTTGCCAACTGGCTCACTGACAGAACCCACACTGTAAAAGTTGCAGACTCCAAGTCTGACCTCAAAGCAGTGACAAGTGGAGTACCACAGGGTTCCGTCCTCGGACCTCTCCTGTTTGGTATCTACTTCTCTGAGCTACAGGCTAACACAGAAGGCCTTTGGCCAACGAAGTTCGCAGATGACTGCAAACTAGGAGCCATAGTCAAATCCCCAAATGATGTGGACATCCTACAGAAGGGCCTCACTAAGACAGATGGCTGGTGTTAGAGCCATGGCCTCAAGCTCAATGCCAAAAAGTGCAGTGTCATCCCCTTTGGTAAAAACTCTGTACCCATGAACTACCACATAGGCAGCAATCTACTTAACACCGAATGCGTGATAAGAGACCTTGGGACCCAGGTGGACAGTAGTCTCTCCTTTGATAGTCACATCGCCACAGTAGTCAGGAAGTCCTTCTACATGGCACACCTCATCATAAAAGGGTTCTCATCCAGGAAAAAAGAGGTCATTGTTCCCCTCTACTCATCACTCATTAGACCCATTATAGAGTACAACGCCCCTTTTGGAATGTACCTCACAAGACATCTGCAGCAGCTGGAAAGGCCACAGAAGTACCTCACAAAGAGGATTACTGGCCTCAAACAAATGCCCTACACTGACCGCCTCAAAAAACCCCAGCTTTACTCCGTAGCATATCGCCTACTCCGAGGTGATCTCTGCCTAACATATAAAGCTATGTCAAACCCAGAGCTGTTGGATCTGCTACACCTAAAGAAATCCCAATCCCTCCAAGCTACACACTCTAGGCACCTAAACCTTGTCACCACAATAAACAGGACATGCTGGAGGGATAGATTCCTGTCCCAGAGACTTCCCATACTCTGAAACAAGCTACCCATCTATGTCAAGCAAAGTTCTTCATTAGCACTCTTCAAGAAAAATCTTGATGAGTGGATGGGAAATAGGAACTACACCCCGGGGATCACTTCTGTGTCTCTGCTCGACAGTGGCACAGGAAAATAACTTTCTTGGGTGGCGTAAGCTATGGGACCTTGCTGGCTATGCTTACATAGGACCTTGGGCTGATAGCCTAGTACCTACCCATGAACCTGTGATGACTAGCTGGTATGTGATTATATGTCTGCTAGCAAAGAAGCTAAAATGATATACTGTAGCAAGCCGATTGTTTTCTTTTAAAAACTATACGTCCAGATGTTGTCAAAGAATAAATCCTTTTCTTCTCCTAACCACGTTCTCTACTTATCAGGTCATAATAAAAGGTACATAAATAACTCCTCCAACTCCTTTATTCTTTCCTTCTGTGCTGTACCTCTCGCCAGCCTACTTCAGAGAATAAAAATAACATTAGTTGGGACACATTTTCATAGTGTCCAGAACCTATAGTAAAAGCAGTTTTACAAACTGTAATATCTGACAAAGCAATCATCTGAACTGCAGATGCTGTTTTCTGTCTTCAAAAGCAATTTACAATGCAAGTAAATGCTAAAATGTATGTCATCAATGCCTGCAGATTCGATATATTTTATTGGGTGTTCCGAATTCCGTGTCATAACTTGACCATGATTTTTGTCCCATTCTATAAGAATGCCGCACATGGACTGTTTTATTTTCCTTACTGATGTGTACCTGTCATAGTACTTTTTCTGTCCTTTACATAATATACCAAGGCAACGTTGCCAGTAGAAAAGACAAAATTATTGTCAACAGTTGTTAAAAAAAATGATAAAAACATTGTGGTAACTACATACACTTTCTCGAAGAGTGATGTTATAGTTAGTGTTAAAATCACGTCCAGCTGGAAAAGAAACAGTTTTGTTTGTTGAGAAGTTCCACACATTTGCTATGCTCTTCTGCCATCTGGTGGTAGAATGCATACTTGTGCCTAATCCTGCTTTTTTAAAATGTGTTTTATGTTTTCATGCAAAAAATACACAGAACAACAAAAAACATTCACAAAAAAAGATACTTTGCATGTGTAAAAATATACTTTTATGAAACATAAGACAGTGGTTTTGAAATAGGATGGGATATTCATAAGTGCAACACACAGTGACTTACAGACATCATACGGACAAATCATCTGTAAAGTAGTTCACTTCACAGAAGAGAATCAGCCTAATGTTAGACTGCATACAAACAGCATTCATCAGCAACTGCAGGTGTCCAGGACTCTGCACTTAACACTTGTGCACACTGTCAGCTGTAATTAAAGTGAAAGTATAATGGGTAACGTGAGATTAGCTCACAGACACAAAAGGGCCTCACTGAAACAGATGCCTGGTGTCAATGCCATGGCCTCAGGCTCAATGCCAAAACGTGCATTGTCATCCGCTTTGGTAAAAACTCTGTACCCATGAGCTACCACATAGGCGGTAGTCTACTAACACTGAAAGTGTGATAAGAGACCTTGGGGCACAGGTGGACAGTAGTCTCTCCTTTGATAATCACATTGCCACAGTGGTCAGGAAATCCTTCTACGTGGCACACCTCATCACAAAAGGTTTCTCATCCAGGAAAAAAAGAGGTCATTCTTCCCCTCTACTTGTCACTCATTAGACCCATTATAGAGTACAACGCCTCACAAGACATCTACAACAACTGGAAAGGCCACAGAAATACCTCACAAAGAAGATTACTGGCCTCAAACAGATGCCCTATGCAGACCGTCTCAAAAATCTCCAGCTTTACTCCATCACATATCGCCTACTCAGAGGCGATCTCTGCCTAACATACAAAGCTATGTCAAACCCAGAGCTGTTGGACATGCTCCACTTAAAGAAATCCCAATCCCTCTGAGCTACACGCTCTAGGGACCTAAACCTTGTCACCACAATAAACAGAACATACTGGAGGGATAGATTCCTGTCCCAGAGACTTCCCATACTCTGGAACAAACTACCTATCTATATCAATCAAAGCTTCTCATTAGCACTCTTCAAGAAAAATCTTGATGATTGGATGGGAAATAGGAAATTCACCCCGGGGATCCTCTTTGTGGCTCTGCTCGACAGGAACACAGGAAAATAATTTTGTTGGGTGGCGAAAGCCAGGGAACCTTTTTGGCTAGGCTTGCATAGGCCCTAGGGCCAACAGCCTAGTACCTACCTATGAACAAGGTACAGGGTTTGATTCTCACCTTTGAAAGGGAAATTATCTAGGCTTGAAATGGCCCACAAAGGCAGCTAGCCTGGTATTTATGTATTAAACTATGAGCCTATGAAAAATAGCTATTAACCTCTCAAAGCATAAAGATTAATAAGCAAGTTGCATGAAGCAAACTACCAGCTTAATGTAATTACACATTGAAATGTTATTGTACAGCAGTCCAGGTGCCCACTGTGTCAGTAAAGAATTGTTTGGCCACCATTCAGTAGTATATTATTATGTTAATGTAACTGCTACGTGTATGAAGGGCTAAGCATGTCTGCATTATTGAGAAACGTAATGTACGATCAGGTTCAAATTCATATTACCAATACCTATCGAGATGATCTGTAAGACTCAATGGTGTTTTGTCCTTTTCCTTGAGGTTGTGTGACCTGGGATATAGTTATATAAGTTTGTGTGTGTTGGGAGCACAGCAACTGAATATACCCATGGACAACTTTCTTATTTATTAGGTACAAGCTGATTGTTTTGACAATTATTGGGTGCAATGAGTTCACATTCGATAATTCATTAGGAAATATTGCATATGTTGCTGGCACTATGTCCATGGATGACTAATAAAGTGGCAGGAGGAGAAAACAGTATATGATGATTATTCCTGGTTCCATTGTCATGGTAAGACATGAGTCATAACAAAATTAGGCTCCTTGGCCAAGGAAGCAGAGTAAGTTTTATTTGCAATATCTTACAAATTAAGGGAGCCATCCATGTACCAGCTGTCACTAGTGGAGACCGGCTGCATCACTGTTTGTTGGGGGGACTGTAGAGTTTGGTAGTCATGTTATGTTGCTGTGATGAGTATGACTGCTCGGACTGACACTGTCACAGTAGTGGTACATTAGATATCTATAAGTATTACGCTGTGTGTATCTGGTGCTTTTGTTGCTCAGCATTAACTTGCTAAGCATGTCAGTTAGACCAGTGTACCCTGGAGGTGTTGCAGGTTTGTTACTCTGGTTGGTCAACAGTTGTATTCCCCTAACATTGTGCACTGGTGAAACAATGTACTCTATGATTCACATGTTTGTGGATTGTAGATAATAGTGGTGGGCTGTATTTCCATACCTTCTCCATACCAAAGACTTCTAGGTACACAATAGGGTATACATTTATTCCAAGGGGTTCAAGAGACTGCTATGAAATGCGCAGGGCATGATTTGTGAATTCTGCCATGTGACTGCATTATACCTTTGAGTAATATGTTAATGAATACCAAAAGTTGCAAAAACAGGGATTCCAACCACAATAACCACCAAAAACAGAAGTAAAAAGGTTGGAAGGAAGCACACTAGGTCACAAATTCCTCCAAGGTTTAATGTCACAAAATAAAAGCAAGCAACACTCCAAATACATTTTCGTTTGCAGGAACTTCATCAGAATAATAAATTACCTAGCTGTAGCCCATTAAATAATCCCCCTAATCATAAAATAGCCAATAAAATTACAGAATACAATTTTAAAAAAGACATACAAAAGTATCAGAATATTGCCACCTAGTGTCCAAACATTATAAATGCACACCATAAAAGACAACAATAGTAGAAGCTGAAAACTGTTCATACAATCACTCATATAAAAAATATAATAAAATAAAATGTCTTAACAATGTGTTTATAAAAAAGACATGTACAAAAGTATATATATATATATATATATATATATATATATATATATATATATATATATAAAATATGCATTTATAAAAAATGTATATATTTACATAGTACATTATAGCTTAGCAGACCTGAGTTTCAGTAGATGCTATTGAGATATTCTCATTTAACCCGGAGGTCCTGCCTGCGTCTAGGGTAATCTGCCACAATAATGCCCTATACTCTAGGATAGTCTGCCAGGCTCCACCCCTCACATCAGGTATAGCAACCTCCAAGACAAAAAATTCATACGTTGCCCTTGGGCAATCCAACGAATGTTTATATAAAGCATTGTTACCATTAGCTTTCTTAATGTCATACATATGCTCATATATGTGTCTTTTCAACTTTCGTTCGGTCTTGCCCACATAAAAGGCATTGCAAGTCTTACAAATAACTAAATATACTAAACCACTACAATTGCATTTACTAAAACATTTACCATACACCCATTTATTCCTACATTTTAAAAATACCCGATCTGTATTAGAAATAAAAGTGCACTATGTACATGCTCCACATTTGAAGGTACCTTTTCTCTTAGCATTATTATCAGACTTCAATTTACTCCCACTCTCAAACAGGTCCTTCAAATTTTTACCCCTCTTATAACTAATCTTCAGGGGTCCCTTGTTAATACCCTTAAGGTCCGTTAATGAAGTAAACCTATTCCATTCCTTTGTTATTACATCCACTACCATTTTGGAGTCTAAATTGAAATCTAAGGTAAGGGCTTTTGAGTAAACCAAGGGGTCAACCTCCCTTAAACAGTGTTGGTTTATATCCAGTCCTTTACCCAACAATGGGTAGTACCTAACATGGCGTAAATTACTTACATAGGTGCGAATGTCAACCAATAATTCCCTCGGGTACCCCCTTTGAATAAATAAACTTTCAATAAAATCACATTCCAACAAAAAATCAGCATCCAGGGAAGTCATCCTGGATGCACGAATTAACTGACCCTTATAAATGTTCTTTTTTTGTATATAAGGATGGGCACTCGAGAAATGAAGGTATGAATTTGAAAAAGTGTCTTTACGAAATATTTTTGACTTAATACCCTCAACAGTCTTAAATAAACTCACGTCCAAAAAATCAAGCCTATCTGTATTTATCGAACTGATAAACTCCAAAAAGGAGGTAGTAGTATCCAAATAATTCAAAAATTCATGTAACTTTTCCACTGTTGTTGTTTGTCTTTCGGCTTTTTCCTGGTAAGGGGTCGCCACAGCGGAACTCCAGTCCACTAATGATTGGCAGTAGATTTTTACGAAACGCTGAGGTGCCAGCTCGATGCCCAACCTTCAACAAAGGCACGCCCATTTACACATGCATGTCTTTCGAATGCTACCCAACCGCGGGGAGGACATGCAGATTCCACACAGAAGGCACTCCCAAGCCAAGCTGTGTCACTCCAAAAAATAACTATATCATCTAAAAATCTCTGGTAATAGCACCAACAGTTACTATATACAGAATTTAAAACATATTTTTTCTCCCACCATGCTAGAAATATATTTGCGTAAGTGGAGGCACAATTTGCCCCCATCGCCACACCCTTAATTTGATGAAAAAATTCTCCCCCATAGAAAATACAACTATTTTTTAATACCATCTCCATCAGTTGTAAAATAACTAACAACTGGTCAGTGGATGGACAGGCCTTGTCTACTAAAGCTTCTTCCAACCAGATCAATCCTAAATCCAGGTGTATAACGGTAAACAAGTCTTTTATATCGACTGTGACAAAGATAATATTATCAAAGCACTGGTACATTTTAATTTCCTTAAAAAAGTCCCAGGAGTCCTTTAAAATAGTCCTTTCTGTACCCCAGATGGACTTTAATTTTATATCCAGATATTTTGCTATAGGTGCCGTCTTTGACCCTTCAGCCGATACTATTGGTCTTAAGGGGGGGTCCCTAGGGTCTTTATGCACCTTGGATATACCAAACATAGTAGCAATTCTTGGTTGAGCTACATGTAAATACTTTTGAGTGTCCAGATCAATCAGTCCTTCCAACAGTAAATCATTAATGGCTAAATCAATTTTTTTGTATGCAACAAAAATTTAATTTCTGGACACTCTCCTATAGGTGCTAGAATCACCCAAGATGTTAAACATCTTATCTACATATATGATTGCCCATCAACACGGACCCCCACCCCTGTCCAGTTTCATAACTCGCACATTTCGATTCTGTTTAAGTTCCTTTAAGACCATCCACTCCCCAGCCGTGAGATTGTGTTTAAACCTGTGGGGAAAAGAATTAACCTGCCTTAGTTCTTTTTCTGCTACCATTTCAAAATTCTTAATTTGGGGATGTAAAGGTGGGTTAAATTCACTTATTCTTCTTAAACTATCTGGATTTGTCCCTTTGCTTGTTCCCTCGAGCATAACTTCAAAGGTTAGCTTTCTCTTAAAAGTCTTAACATCCAAAATAACTTTAGTCAGGTCACATTTATTGTTAGGAATAAATTTAAAACCCCCGAGACAATAAATTAAAATGATCAACCTTCAGATCCATACAGCTACACTTAAAAATGTTATAATTGTGAAAAGAATACTTATTCTCACACCAAACTATTTTTTCAGTAGATGAATCTAAAATCCCCCCCCCCGGACTCCTCTGTTCTCCCTCCATGTGGAATTCTGAAAATATTGGGGGCCTTTCTGGTTCATAAGTCTTTTGGAGTGATGGAGGGGGAGAAATTCTAAAGGGTCATAGTTAGTCCCTTCATCTCTTTTTTCTCCATAATTTGCCTCTTTATCTACTTCAGGTACATACTCATCCCTTCTTCTGTCAACCCACATCCCCCTGGGCCCCGTGTGCTTCCTTCCAGCCTTTTTACTTATGTTTATGAATACCGCTAACAGAGTGACTCCATTTCTTACACACAGACCATAAGCTGTATCCACTTCTCAGGCACAGACCACTTGGACCATTTTCCATGTCTTATCATAATCTAGGAAGGTCTTTTTTAATGATGGAGTATTTTTTTACTGCATTCAGTAGTCCTTTAATGAAATGCTATCACTAGTAGTTTATTGATATGTGGTCTATCAGTATTATACTAGAAGAACAAAAATAAGGATTAGCAGTAATAAATACATCTGATTCATGGCCTCAGTGTTGTTTAAACTTAAATAGGACAGTGTGAAATTTGGGTGACTGAACAGTGGTTCAATGAACAGTGCTTCATAATCTATTTATATCTGAAATCATGGACTCTTTTTGATTAGTCCTTGGTTGTATGTATCTTCTTCACTAGTCAAAATTCAACATATTTTCTGTAAAACTCAGGGATACCCCATGTCTCAGCCAGTTTACCACCGGCTGAGTGACCTGTGTCCCCCAAGCCTGCTAGGTCTTTTTTGCTGTTCCCATATCAGTTCAGATCTTGGGCCATCCATTATTCATTTGCCTGAGTAGTTGCATTCCAAATGTCAGTGTAGTTGCCAAATTACCAGTAAAGACTTGCACCAGTATTGCTTGTAAATGGTTTTGTGTGTGTGTGTGTGTGTGTGTGTGTGTGTGTGTGTGTGTGTGTGTGTGTGTGTGTGTGTGTGGGGACAAAATATTGACAACTTTTGCAAATTCCAATGTTCAGTTCAGCCACTTGAAAGCAAAGAATAGAGTTGCTTTTGGCTTATTTCCCATCCAAAAACATGGCAACCATCAAAAATTACTATCTTTAGTAATAAGTGGGAGGGTTCTCATGGCTTACAACTCCAGGCATAAATTAGACATTCCCATTGTGACAAACACATAGAGAGCAAGTCTAAAGCCTGACTCTCCTAGACCACCTCCAAAAGGTTAGTCTGATATTCATCCAGCCCCATTTGGTCCATGCTTGTGGTAAGCTTCTACTCAGTTACTGAAACTCAATTCTCTCTGAATACTCTGTCTTAGTGAAATATGTGGTATGAGGAGGTGGTGCACTTACTGTTTTACTCTGTTCTACCCTTGAATGATGATCACATGGTTCTTGCATCACCCGGTCCTGCATGATCATATGGAGCTTGAGGTCAGCCATCCATCTCTATCCTGACAGCAGTATGTTGAATCATTGAGTTGCTGATAGATGACATTCAGAACCCAGAATTCTCCTCTTTTGTGACGCCCCCAGGCCAGATCAGACTGGCATATGCCTCTTGTTGAAAGGGATTTATTTGTTACCGCACACCACAGTTTGCATCTCCAGAAATATACTTCAAGCAGACATTTGATTTCTGGTGAATTCTTGATTAGTGGGTGTGGGGTCACACCATTAGGGAGTTTAGCCTGAAACTTGTGCTGTGCCCTAGATCGTGCCACATTTGGCTGGTGTGTGATCAAGCACTACATCCTGGCCACTAACACCTGGCACCAGCCACATGTTTATCTTTGTGTGGTACTGTTTACAGATGGAGCCTAGTAAGTAGTGCGGTGTAAGGTATTATTTTACACTCTGGTTCTTTTGATGACTGTTAGGATTCCAGGACCACTGTTTGTGAGAGAGACACAATTAACAAGTCCACCACTCTCCACTGTGCAACTGGATGACACCCCCTTATTGGAAAGGCCCTGCTTAATGAGGAGTAACTATGACTGGCCTCAAGCCCTAGACCCTCACTACAGAAGTCTGTCATGCAAATCTGCAATGCAAATTGTGGCCTGCTACAGATCACCCTCCATGACCCAGGACCACCACTCCACCTTTCTGGAGACACTGGAAAACATGAAGGTCCTACTGAACACCCTGATATTGGGTGATTTCAATTACCCTACCGTTAACTGAGAAAATTACTGGAGTACAAACTCCCAGGCCCAGCGCTTCCTGGAATTCATCAACTCAAATGCCCTGGATCAGCTGGTAAACTCCCCTACCAGAGGTGAAAACATATTGGACCTGGTCATCACCAACATGGGCGACAGGTGTTCCACACTGGAGGTCAACCGTCACTGGTTAGATCAGACCATAAACTAATCACCCTGGATGTTCACACCCCACCACCACCCCCAGCTAAGGAAACCACAGTAAAAAACATTTCTAAAGCAAACTTTACCTTACTTAAGTCAGAGGCGGTAGGTTTCACAGCCCCCACGCTAAAGGATAATGTTGCCCAAGATGCAGAAGCCTTTACAAATGCACTCTATGAGCACTTACAAGGATCCATGGATCATGCCATCCCTAGCAAAACCAAGACTCACTCCTCTAAGAGAAGGAAACCTGTCTGGTGGACCCCTGCCATAAACAGGCTATAAAATAGAAGGAGGAAACTAGTTCAGAAAAAAAGCAAATCCCAAGAAGGAAAGACATCCCTGATCAGTATCTGTAAGAAACTAAGGTCCCTCATGAAATCATCCAAGGCTAACTTAGAAAAAATTAGCCAAGGATTCAAAAAATAACCACAAAACCTTCTTTAGCTATGTTAATAATCTAAGTGGAACTCGCAGATATGCACTGAACTAGTGCAAAATAGCACAAAATATACTGAACCTACTGATATTGCCAGCATCCTGGCAGATAGATTCAATGCAAACTTCACCTCCCCTCTCACCCCCAAAAGGGCCCACAACAATACCAGAAAAGTGTAGGATCCCAGAAATCATAGACACAAAAAGCACAGTGTCAATGGGGCCAGATGGTGTCCCAGGCTGCATCTTGCATGAACTACAGAACAAACTAACCCCCCACCTAAACACGCTGTTCATCTTCAGCCTCTCCACAGGCTACGTGCCCATAGAATGGTGCACAGCAATGGTTATTCCACTCCACAAAGGAGGGGCCAAAACTGACCCTGGTAACTATTGCCCCATAAGCCTGACTAGCCTGGTCTGCAAGGCCATGGAGCTCATCACCATGGAACTCATTAACAAAGTCATTGGAAACCTCCAAACACTTGACCTGACCCAGTTCGGCTTTGTTAAGGGCAGATCATGCCTACTAAACATGGTTGACTTCTTTGAGACAGTCACCAAGGCCATAGATGAGGGAAAGGTTGTTTACACAGCCTACCTTGACCTCGCCAAGGCTTTCAACACCATTCCCCACTCGGGTATTACAGAAAAACTTACCAGCCTGAACATAAACCCCTACGTTATGAGATAGGTTGCCAACTGGCTTACAGACAGAACTCACACAGTAAGAATAACGGGCTCCAGGTCCGACTCTAAACCAGTCACAAGTGGTGTCCCACAAGGTTCGGTCCTGGAACCCCTACTGGCAAACACAGGAGTACTATGGCTAACCAAGTTTGGCGATGACTGCAAACTGGGAGCCGTAATTGACTCTCCAGCTGACACGGACATTCTCCAAAAGGGCCTTACTGAGACAGACACCTGGTGTCAAAGTCATGGCCTCAAGCTAAATGCCAAAAAATGCATAGTCATCCCATTTCGGAAAAGCAAAACACCCTCAAATTACCACATAGGTGGCATTAATACAGAAGAGGTAATAAGAGATCTGGGGACCCAGGTAGATAGTAATCTCTCCTTTGACAATCATATTGCCAAAGTAGTTAGGAAATCCTTCTATGTGGCCCATCTAATTACTAAAGGGTTCGCATCTAGAAATAAAGAGGTTATAGTGCCCCTCTACTCGTCACTCATCAGACCCATCATAGAGTACAATGCCCCATTTGGGATGTACCTCACAAGACACTTCCAACAGCTGGAAAGACCACAAACCCTCACCAAGAGGATTACAGACCTCAAACATATGTCCTATGCAGCCCAACTGGAAAAACTCCCGCTGTACTCAGTGGCATATCGCTTACTCAGAGGTGATCTCTGCCTGACTTACAAAGCCATGTCCAACTCAGAACTGATGGATATGCTCCACCTAAAGAAATCCAAGTCACTGCGAGCCACATGCGCTAGTGAGCTAAACTTCACCACAACAATAAGTAGAATATGCTGGAGGGATAGATTCTTGTCACAGAGACTCCCCATGCTTTGGAACAAAATTCCAAACTACATTAGGCAGAGCCCCCCACTAACACTCTTCAAGAGAAACCTTGATGAGTGAATGGGTAACAGAAAATACACCCCTGGGATCACTTAATTGGTTCTGCTCGACAGAGGATCAGTTAATTAATCAATGGGCCGGCGAAAGCTGACACACACTGGCTAGGCTTATAAATGCCCTCAGGCAGATAGCCTAGTACCTGCCTATGAACCTATGAACCTAAGTGCCTGACAGAGTTTCTTGAGAGGTAATCTGTGGAGCTTTTAAGTTATCCCATTCCTAGAGTCAGTTATTATGGGTGCTGCTAATGTAGCCTGCAGACACCCTGCTGTGTAGTATAGCTTAAAAGAAGGTGGATGCCCTATAGAAGTTCACCAACATGAGTGGGTAGAGATACTAAGTATCCATGTGATGTCTCTTTTATGATCTCTTCAATCCATCATAGGTTCTAAAGACCACATCACTTTTCCAATCTTTTGCATGACAAGGAATATAGGACTTGGGACAGCTGGTCAAGCGAGTTTATTTCTCTGCCATGTCTTTTGCTTAGGACCCTCAGCTGTCCCAAATCTTGTTAACCATAATAAGGAAGCCTCTGAATAAGTTTTTGGGCCTCCTGCAGTTTGGGCTCAAACAGTATCTTCTTGATGCTTCATATAGTTTCTGAAGTTGTCTGCCATGTTTCCAGCTAAAATTTTATAATTTGGCTGTGTTGATTTTCTGACTGTGGCTGCATATTTAAGTTTATATGTGTGCAGGATAGTGGGGCTGGTAGCTTAGAAACAGCTTCTGGATGCCCATTTTTAGGATTAGCCCTCTGCTGCCAGCCTGCAGAGGAGCTGTTTGATAACCTTTTGAGGAGGAGACAGGCACCCATCTCTGGAGGTCTTTTTTGACCCCCTTACATTTCTGCTCTTTTTCCTTTCCTAAGCCTTGCAAACTGCAGAAGAGACCAATACCTCCTCAACAGCTAAGGAAGGCCTTTAAGCATCACACATTCATGCTTCTCCATTGCTGGTTATGTTACTTAGAATGACTCTGCCGGCCAGTCCACTGCACTCCTGATTCTAGTGTGGAATTGTCAGTGGTGTAGATGTTTTTCCTGATCCAAACAGCTGTCTGTTATGGCTTCAGTTATTCAAAAAAATGAGGATGGGACAGGCTTCTCTCCCCTTTATAACATATAACCTGAAGACATCTTCACAGGGGACTGAATGCATAGAGGTTAGGAGAAATGGTCACACAGCTGCCTGCAGTATAATTCCTGTATACTCGTATGTTATGATCCTGCTAATGAATCTAACTTTTTTTGTAGACAAAAGGAGGCTAAGGAAATCTTACCCAGGAGACGTCTAGTGGGTAGGGTAATGAAGCACACACAGCCATGCTTTCCATATATGTCAGCCATACTGGTATATAGTTATGCAAGATACAGTCTGTCTTGTCTTGAACTGAGAAACTCACTGTGTTCTAGTGTTTCTAGAAGTCTGTTTACTTCTTTCCCATTTTCTGTTCTCAGCATAGAAGAAAAATTCTAGAAGGATAAATGAATGCTGTTCATAGGTTCATAAGTAAGTACTGGGCTAGCTGTCCTTACAGGCCATTTTAAGCCTATTCTGTTTCACTTTTTTGTGCTCAAAATAACTTATTCCATTTGGTTATAGATTGGCCTTACACATCCCATGGACTATAATTGTGTATTACCCCTAAAGATAATAACTGGGATTATACCATAGATAATTTGAGGGGACCCATGCATGGGATAAAGCATTTAGGTGCTGCATCTGTCCATTGGGAGTCCAGGGGGCAGTCCTGGGGTAAATGTTCTGTTTTGCTTCCGTAGATTTTAGCTGCACCTGAAAATGAACAGGAATGAACATTGCTTATGTGGATGCGGTGGGTCTGTTCCACACCAGTGGCATCCTCTGCGAACTATACCTGCCCCTACAAACTATTCTGTTGATGTTGTAGAAGAAGTTTGAATCCCTAGACTGAGTATTTCTGATGCCATTTGACTTGCTGATGTGCAGTAAATCCATCAGTAATTGGTCAAAGATTGCCTTGTATGCCAGACATAGGTCACTTTTTAGCAGTCAGTAGGATACAGAGAATAGTGACAGGGCTTTAAGTCAGTCCATATAGGACATGTTGTTTAGGCCTTGTATCTTTTTAGTAAGGTATATTTAATTTAGAATATTTTAATATTAAAATGATATTATTATAATTAAACATATATATAATGTATATATTAAATTATAAATATTTGTAATATTACAAAAAAAATTATAATGTGTTATAATAACAGAAACTAATAAAGTTGTAGTCTTTTAAAGAAAAAAATAAAGCAACTCATAAATACAGTGTATTTTGCAAGTGTTTTAAATGTAAAAAAAAAAAAATAAGCAGAAACTTTGCAGTGTGGAGGGTGTGAAGTTCACTCCTAGAAATATGTTATACACCTAGTTCACTAATAAAAATCGAATTGTAAAGCAAAATAATAAAATGGTAGGTAGTCCGCAGTTGAGTTAGAAATGGAATATCCTTTATTGAAACGCACAAAAAAAGCGATCCTAGTTGACTCAACTAAGATTGCTTGTTTGCGTGTTTCAATTAAGCAATAACCCACACCTGGGTGTGGGTAATGCTGGATTTACCCTTGGTTGGTGTGGTTTGGTCACGAGGGTGAAGCCTGAGTGGCCAAACATAGACAACCATGGGTAAATCCAGCATTACCCACACCCAGGAGTGGGTTATTGCTATTATACAATGACATTATTTAAGAAAAAAATACTTGCTTTTCTTAAGTAATGGCATTGTATAATGCCTCTGTGCTGCCCTTCCACAGCTGTCCAGTATTCTGTGGCAGTTCTGATGTACTGCGCATGCGTATGGTTACGCAGTACATCAGAGCTGTGTGTGGAAGTAATGGAGAAAGGAAGATCTCCGTTGCTTTTTTTTTTTTAAGATATCTTGCTATGTTAAACTCGTTTAACATAGCAAGATAACAGCAACGGAGTTTTTCTGTTCTCCATTGCTGTCCAACACAAAAAAAAAAAAAAAAAGACTTATACTAATGGAAAAAGTCTGGGTGACCAGACCTTTTTCCATTAGTATAAGTCTGATTTACAATGGGCACGCTGACCAATCAGCATGCATGTTTTGGAATATTAATGGGGGGGGGTTGTTGTATAATAAAGGATATTCCATTTCTAACTCAACTGTGGACTTGCTACTGTTTTATTACTTTGTTTTACAGTTCAATTTTTGTTAGTGAACTGGGTGCATAACATATTTCAAGGAGTGAACTTCACACCCTCCACACTGCAGAGTTTCTGCTTGGTTTGTTTTCGACCTGGTATTGGTTGCATACTGGGTTTTCTGAGACTTTGAGGGCTACCACAGAGTTTTCTTTTTAATACTTAAAAAGGACACATTTTAAGTTTGGTGTCATTCTTTGAATGAAAGGCTGCTCATTTATTAAAAGTTTAGTACCCTTGCTTGAAAGACGGGCTTTGTGCACTGCTTTGTTTGTTAGCATTTTGTAAGTGCAGACTTACATCATGCCCCACTTTTAAGGTTCTTTATGTAATTGGACCTACATCCCACCAGACGTCATTAGGAAGGCTGTAGCATAGCTACTTGTATGAATGTGATTTGAAATGAAAACAAGTATTAGAAATGTGACCTGAGCATTTCTTTAAGCTTTTCTGTGGGCTGAATTTCAGAATACTTATGCTTCTTTCTTCCTACCTGGAGCCCATAAATGCCTGGATGTTCTTCATTAAATGACTGTTGCAGTGGTCATTAACTATATGGGGATGTATCCTGCCAAGCATATTGGATGCCCAATCAGTATAAAAAGCTTTGGTCTCTTTGCTTGCACACCATGTATTCACTTTTATCAAGAGATTACATGTTGCTCTAAGTGGGCTGTAAGGATGGTCCATAAATCCAGTCTTTCTTGCCATTTGTAAGCTTATGCAGACTGTTCATCATTTGAGCAGCATGAGTATTGGAAGTTGGCTTCAGCTGTACTTTGAGACAGATAAGTAACACTGTTGAAGTATCTTCCTTTTTCACTGAAAACCATATGCACAACAAATTGCTTATGTCAGTCAGAAAGGGAAAATGTAGCAGCAGACAGATTCCTTAGGACTGTTGTACCTCTTGTGTTGTCTGTCTTGGTGACCAACACAAAGTAATGTCTTATCAGATTTGTCTTTTACTCCTAAAACCATAAGGAGTACCTAGAGTCTGTGAACATTTTTTTCTTGAGATTAAGCACCTCAGGGATTTGTTATGACCATGATGACAGACTGTCCTCCAAACCTCCTCCCTCATCAGAAAAAGAAAAGGAAACATTTGAAAGAGGTTTCTAAGGAATCTCAGACTTCTCCCTCTTATCTGTGGTTTGTGTCTGATATTTCCACTGCCACTTTACAGCCCATAGACCATCAGTATGTCTCTCCATCCAGGTCCCAGTGGAATGCCCTCTCAGGCTGCTATGACCTGGAAGCTAAGCATGTCCTTTCGGACCATTCGTCAGGCTAAAATTCCTGCAAAGGGAGGACCATGAATTATTCTCTCCACTTACTTGTCATGGAGGATGTCACCAGGTGATTTATGGAGTTCTGGCCTGTGGATTCCACTCTAGCTATAAGATTCATGGTCACTAAAAAGAGGACACACACACACACACACACACACACACACACACACACACACACACACACACACACACACACACACACACACACACACACACACACACACACATTATCCCCTCCTTCCATTCTCTTTGTGTAGAAGGCTTCTCAGGAAGATTCTCAGGAAGATTGGTGTACTTTTGCACAGTGCTTGTTCAAAGCAATCTAATCCCTCCAGCCTTCTCTCTCAGCTTCTACCCGTGCTAAGGGAAAGAGCACCTCTCTTCCTCAGAAGAAGAGAATGTTTTCTGGATCAGATGTTGAGGGCCTGGACCATGCATCCCAGTCATCCTTCCCTTTTCCTTGTTAGCCTGAGAAAATCCCTGTTTTCAGACTCTCCTGATGAAGAAACATTTTTTGGGGATACAGTCTCTAAAATGAATGAATATATTTTAAGTGCGAAGGCAAGAAGTTGTCTGAATCTCAGAAAAGATATTATGAGTTACTAAGCATGGTGGATTCCCCCAAATCAGTGACTATACATCTTGCCTTATGAGCTTTAGGGGATGCTTTTGCTTCAGGTTCTGTTTGCTCAGATTCCCAACTACCTGCCTTCAAGAAACCTGGTAGATTTTATAGGGCACCTGGTACACATACATTTTTCTGTAAAATCTTTGTGGAATACCATGCTATGATATCTTGAAATAGAGGCAGACATTCCAAGGCTTTTTCTTCTTTTAATCTTATCCCATATGACAGAGACAGCTGTGCCTTTGACAGATCTGGGGAAAAAAGTCTACACATCTTCTTCCGTGGCATTTAGGGAACTCGCCTGCTAGATTTGCATGTCCAAATATCTATTATCCATTTTTTTAATGCTAATGACCCTGGAGCCTTTCCAACCCTAGCCTATAGAAGTGCTCAGGCATCGTGCCGCCCAATGTTAGTTCCCAGTGCCTCTATCAAGTAGAGCCACTGGGGTGAACTTTCTATTTCCCATCCACTCATCAAGATTTCTCTTGAAGCGGGCCAGTGAGGTGCTCTGCTTGACATGTATGGGAAGTCTATTCCAGAGCATGGGCAGTCTCTGCATTATGAACCTGTCCCTCCAGCATGTTCAGTTGATTGTGGTAATGAGGTTGAGGTCTCTGGAGCATGTGGTGAGGAGGGACTGGGATTTCTTTAGATGTAGCATTTCTAACAGAGCTGGGTCAGACATGGCTTTGTAAGTCAAGCAGAGATCACCTCTTAGTAGATGACATGAGACAGAGAATAGCTGGAGTTTTTTGAGTCTGTCCATGTAGGACATGTCTTTAAGGCCTAGGATCCTCTTCATGAGGTTCTTTTGTGGCCTTTCCAGCTGTTCCATGTTTCTAATGAGGTATAAGCCAAATGGGACATTATACTCAATGTTTGGCCTAATGATGGAAGAGTAGAGGAGAGGATGACCTCTTTCTTCCTGGATGCAAAACCCTTGGTAATGAGTTGTGCCACATAGAAAGACTTTCTGACCACAGTGGCAATGTGGTGGTCGATGGAGCGGTTGCTATCAAACTGTGTCCCCAGATCTCTTATAACGCCTTCAATGTTTAGTGGGTTCCCATCAGTGTCATAATTAGTGGGAACTGAGTTTTTCCCAAAGGGGATGATGACGCATTTTTTGGCATTAAGCTTAAGGCCATGGTTTCGACACCAGTCATTGGTCTCAGTGAGGCCTTTCTGTAGGATGTCTGCATCACTTGGGGAGTTAATAATGACTCAGCTTTCAGTCGTCTGTGAACTTGGTCATCCAGAGTCTCTCCGTGTTGGCCTGGACTTCTGAGAAGTAGATGTGAAACAGGAAAGGACCCAGGGCCGATCCCTGTGGGACTCCACTCGTGACTGGTCGACAGTCTGACTTGGAGTCTGCTACTTTCACACTGTGGTTTCTGTCTGTGAGCCAATTTGCAACCCACCTAGTGATATAGGGGTTGATGCCTAGTTTGGTGAGTTTATCAATAATTCCCGAGTGGGGAATGGTATCAAAGGCCTTGGCCAGATTGAGGTAGGCTGTATGGACTGCCTTCCCCTCATCCACATCTCTGGTGACTGATTCAAAGAAGTCAAACAGGTTGAGCAGGCATGATCTACCTTTCACAAAACCAAATTCATGGGATCTAGAGTTTGGAGATTCCCTATATCCTTGTTAATTAGGTCCATGATGATGCACTCCACAGCCTTACATATCAGACTCCTCAGGCTAATGGGGCAGTAATTCCCTTGGTCTGTAGTTGCTCCCACTTTATGGAGAGGGATGACTGTAGCAGTGCACCATTCAGTAAGGACAAAGCCTGAGGTGAGGGTGTGATTGAACAGGGCATACAAATGTGGTGCCAGTTCACTTTCTAGTTCGTGTAGAACACATCTAGGGATATTGTTGGGTCCCATGGAAGCTGTATTCTTGGCCTTGAACAATGCAACTTTAACCTGTGCTGCAGTAATGCTTGGTGTTGGCATTCCTCTGGTATTGTGATTGGTCCTTTAGGGGGGAGAGAGGGGTAAAGCTGGCACTGAATGTATACCCTTATGTTGGCAATATCTGTTGGCTCAGGATAGGAGATACCATTGTGCAGTAACTCAGAGCAAACTTGGTATTGCTGTGGAGATTTTTGATATAACTGTAGAAGGCTTTGTGGTTATTTTTAGTGTCTACTGCAATTCTGCTTTCATAACTGACCTTAGAGGTTTTGATGAGGGATGTCAACTTTTGTTGAGGGTAGTAAGGGAGTTTTTCCAGTCTTGGGACTTCACCTTTTTCTGCAGCAGTTTCTTCCTTCTGTTGTAGAGTTTATTAATGGCAGGGGACCACCAGATTGGCTTCCTTTTTGTGGAGGCGAGCATCTTGGGTCTGTTGGGTATGGCTAGCTCTACGCATTTATGTATGTGTTCGTACAGTGCATTGGTGTATGATTCGTCAGTCATGCATCTATTTTCCATTGACATGGGTGCTGTGAAGTTAGCCACCCCTGTTTTTAGGATCCCAAAGTCAGCTTTGGAGAAATGTTTCATGGTGGTTACCTTTGCCGGGGGGGGGGGGTGAGATGTGGATTTCCATGGTGATTAGTTTGTGGTCAGATCTGACCAGGGAGGAATTGACTATTGGTGTAGAGCAATGGTTGCCTATGTTAGTAATTACCAGGTCAAGGATCTTGCTTCCCCTAGTGGGAGTAAGAATAAGCTGGTCCATGCCATTGGAATTGATGAATTCCAGGAAGCGTTGGTCCAGTGTGTTGGTGCATGAGTAGTTTTCCCAGTTGATGGAGGGGTAGTTGATGTCACCTAGTATAAGAGTGTTAGATTGGACCCTAATAGTTTCCAGGGTGCTTAGGAACGTGGAGTAAGATCCTTGAACATGGTTGTAGACCTATAGCAGGCTACGACCTGAATCGCAGTCTTACCCAATGTTAGTTATACCTGAAGTATCTTAGATGCATTATGCTGGGCTACTAGTCTGGAGGTGCACATATTCTTTATGAATGTGGAGACGCCACCACCTTTGGAGCTTCGGTCCATGTTCTGGGTCCGAAAGGTGTGGAATGAGTTATAGCCTGGTAGCACAGGGGTGCTTTCTTCTGCTTTAAACCAGGTCTCCATTACATCACAAATGTCGATGTTCTCCATTTTGAGGAGTGCTTCGAGCCAGTGCATCTTGAGATTTAGACTTCTAGTGTTGAGCAGCATGACCATCAGATTGCATTTATTTATAGCTGTTATGGTTGTAATTTGGTCTTTGGAACATCATCTAAAAAAGGCACTATAGGGGTGGCAAGAGCTTTAGCCAGTATCTGACTGACAGACGCAGCCCATCTCTGGCAAAGCATCGAGGTCTGTCAGTGATGCCATCCAAAGCAGGCAGATACTGGATCCCCTTAGAATGACACCAGAAACTTAGCCAATTGTTGAAGTCAGTCATTTTCTGCTTGTACTACTGTATCATTGTGAGCGACAGTAGGATGCTGCTGCTCAGAGGCTAGTGTCATACCTGCCTGGGCCACATAATCTGCGAGCTCCTCCATGTCTCATTTCATGTTGTCCAGGGAGGTGCATCTCATGTCATTCACACCCACATGGACAGCGACAGAGTCATACTTGTACTTGTTGTGGAGTGACCTGAGTGTGTGTGTTATGTGTCAGATTATGGCACCTGATAGACACCTGACCGTTACCTTCTCCTTATTCAACCTAGTGAGTGGGACATCAGTGTGCCTCACTATCAAGTCACCTATGATTAGTGTATTGGTCAAGCTGTTTTGCCTTAGGGGGTTGGGTTGAGGGGTACACTGTGTAGCTGAGCTATGTGTCTTGTGGGTTGTGCTGTGTTGTGGTGGTCGAGTGCGTTTCTGCCTTGGATGTCTCTACTGTTTGGGTAGATTTCTATTGAGAGCTTCCACGAAGGTGGGTGTGTGGTTTGTGGTTTTATGTGAGAGCTGTGATGGTGTGTGTTCTGGAGGGCTGTGTGTTGCATGTGGTGTGGTGCAGGTTTTGACTTTCTCCTCTTGACCAGCTTTTCTGGTCTTGGCTTGAGAGTGCATGGCTTCCAATTTGGATATATAAGTACATCTCTCACAAGTCGAGGGTTGTCTGTGTACATGAGGCTGTTGCTACACTGTCTCAGAATGCCAAGTTCACCAGGTTAATAGGAGAAAGCACAGGGAATTGACCTTTAGACATATCAGGAGGGATGGTCATTATTACTAGGTACTGGAGCTGTTTTCTTGTATATTCCTTTTGTAGGAAAAATGTCACTCAAGGTGTCTGAGTCTGTACAGAGCGCTGCCAAACACTTGAGGAGAAACTAATACATAGACCCTGAAAATTTAAGGATGAAGTATTTAGGCAGATATTCTGACGTTAGAAAGAAATCAAGCGGTACTTACTGAAAAATAAAGAATTAGCTTGTCAAGAATGATGAAAAGAGAGGAGTTGCATGAATGGCTACTGCCTGGCTACTACTAATGCTGGTACTACTAGTACTACTAATGCTGGTACTACTAGTACTACTAATGCTGGTACTACTAGTACTACTAATGCTGGTACTACTAGTACTACTAATGATGCCCCAGAGACTAGAGATTTTCTTTTTGGACAGCCAGTTGAAAATATAATCTCACTAATTTAGAAATGAAGGGGGAGATGAGATTATCTTTCAGAGAAATGTGCCATGCCCCAATTCCTTATTTTTAAGGAATTACCTCACTAATAAAATGCCTTTTTATTGCAAGTGAACACCTATCCAGTTGCCTCGTTTCCAGAATTTGGACCAGAAACTCGCAACATATTTCTCAGGTTATGCCAGGGGTCTCAGTTACAGGATATTCATCCTGTGTACATCCTTAGTTGGTTATCCAGCTGTCCCTGACAGTTTTCAGCTCAAACCTGAGAGCAGAGACTGCAGGATCACAGGCAGCACAACAGCAATGTTAACCATTAGCCTGCTAGGTACCTATTTTTATCCCCTTTGCATACTAGCCACAATAATGTGAGAGCACTACTTCATATGTATCTGTGTTTTCAGATTATTTGATTTCCATGTCAGCATAGTACTTATAGCAGAAAATCTCAGTCTCCCAAGACTGAACCAAAACATATTTTTCATGATAATAGAAAAATTGGTTAATCTGAGCATGAATTCTTTTGCCTTCCGTCCAAATCATTTGTTTTCATTCTTTCACTCCAGGCGTGAGTAACCAACACCTTTTCCTTCTGTTGAAGTCAGTGTATATTGTGTGCATTTTTCCAGCTCCTTGACTTCTAAACCTCTTTCTAAAAATAAAAAGAGAAAAAGCAGATTTTATTTTTGTACTTCATGCTGATTATGAGAATATTGCCCACCCTTTTAACTCGGATATTCTTTTTTTGACAATGACAGTGGCTTTAATACAGTCTTTTTTCATTTTATTTTTAAACACCTTTATTGAACTATGACTGTGACACAGTCACATTTACATTTATATAAAAGTAATCAAACTGTATTAAAATAATTTTATGATCACTTCCCTCAATAACACTAACATCAAAGTAAAAACTTACACAAAACTATTAAGAGTTATTGATGACCAACTAAAATTCAATGACTACATACAACAAGTCATCAAAAAACTCATTAAAAATTAGGGTTACTTTATAGAAACAAAAAAATTCCCTCCAATGAATCTAAACTCTCTTTAGCTCAAGCCTATCTTCTACTTAGCCTACTTCCTGCTAAGATTGCAATATTTGCAGCAAATCTACCCTATCACTCCCATCATTGCTTAACTTTAAAAATCCTTCAGTGGCTAGAATTCTGCCAACAACTTCTCCTTCCACAGCTGAACCTCACTCACATCATTTTTAACAAACCTAGCTTTTGCTTAGCTGTTTTGTGACTTATTTCTCCCTACAATCCCAACTGCACTCTTCAAAGCTCAGATCACCATCTCTTAGATATTCACAACCCCCCCCCCCCCCAAAGAAAAATTGGTAAACAACTACAGCTACTCAATTGCTAATTCTTGGAACAAACTGCCTCCATCCCTACAAACTATTCCTAACTTTTCAAAAAATCCTTAAAACTATACCTTGTCAAGACCCTACTTAACACACCCATCCCTCCATCCGTTCCTTGCTCTACTGCTACTAACCGACTATGTCATTTTTGTACCTGTTTGTATTATTTATTTTATTTTCTCTTCTGTAAAACAGAATTGTAATAAACTGTATTGTTTCTGTTTATCTTATTTCATGTAATAGTTGTTATAATTTAACTAATATTACTGGAGCTTTTCTCCCCGGGTCTTTGCTGGAAAAGGGCTTCTGCTTAGTCAGACTAACCCGGTCAACAAATGTCAAAATAAAAATAAAATGTTCACATTTGCAAATATTATACTTCACATATATTTCTATATATCATATAACCTAAGCAACATTACATAAAGTATTCAATTCCTGGCCTTTTTTTTTAAACAAGAAATGTCTTTATTATACTATCACGACATAAGCAATCATTCATTTATATAAATGAAAACAAACCACACCAACACAATCCTAGTTGCAAGTATTTTACATCACAAACCATACTGACACCCTTCCAGTTGCAAACATTTATACATTACTTATAATCTACTCAATCATCTTCAGTCAAACATTACATAGCTCATGTAAGTCCTGCCTTATTTTAAACCTCATTCCTCCCCTGTATGTATTGTTCCCACAATTCCCATTTTTCCTATGTAATTTGCTTCTACCTTTTTCTAAAGATCTCAATTCCAGTTGTTTTATCTCTGTTACTATATTCACTACTTCCATTATAGTTGAGTTAGGTTTTGATTTCCATTTTCTAGTAATTGCTTTTTTGGCAGCCACCATAATTAGATACAGCAAGGCCTTACGATGTCTAGGCAATTCCAGTTGTGTATCATAGCTCAGAAAAAATCATCTTCCTCGTCATACCAATCTGCCAAACCAGCATCTCAGACAGTACATCCTGTAGAGAATCTTTAAAGTCTGCCAACTTACCACACTCCCAGAAAATATATTCCCAATTACCTCTTTCTTCCCTGTCACGCCTCCAGCATTTGCCATCTATCTGAGGAAAAATTCTTTGGAGTCTGCTTAGGCTATAAAAATATCTATGTAAACACTTCCAGGCAAAGATCCTAAATTTCTTATCGAATCTCTCTTCCCAATCCTTTCTAACATCCTCTGGTAGATTTTTATAGTTATCATGCAATATTTGATATTAACTCAGATATTCTCGGCTAAACCTGTAACCTTTGCTTTTCCCACCAAGTTGTTAAGCCAAAAGGAAAGCAGAGTGTTGCATCTAAATTATGCATCTCTTAAATTTACAATGTAGACATGATGATACCAAAGAGCCATCTTGCTTTTCCAGAGGTTTTATCTATCCTAAAGGAAGCTTGAAAACCTATCACTAGAAGTCATGCTTAACTAAACAGGCTAGATGTTTCTGTTGATGCATTTTAACAGAATAGATCTAGCATCAAGTATAGTACATCATATCACACTAATTTTTGTAATGCTAACTCAGATTGCTTTTCCTTTTAAAGTGTATTGCTCTGCCATCTCTGCCTATATACCCTTGGCTTCCCTGGTTGTTATAAGGTATTTATTCAAGTGAATCCTTCATTTGAGGCCACAGAGGGTATCCTGTGTTGCTTGCAGTGTATTTGAATTTTGTAACTGAGAAATTGAGTTTACTTCTGTTTGAGCATGTTATGTCAACAGACAGTACAGCTGTGTAATGTACTTCCTATAACAGTAGCTCTTCAAGGAGGCAGGTAGCAAAAACAGTAAATCATAGCACCTGGATTTACCCATCATCTGTGTTCCATTTTCTCTGCCCAAATTTCTGCAGTCGGTGTTTCCTGCACAGAAGGTGCAGTTGTGTAAGTTGAACTTATCATTTCAGTACATGTTTGCATGATCACTGCTACGGTGGCCTTTGCAGTATGGGTAGAATATAACAGCCGTTCAGCTTCCAAAGCTTCAGGGCACATTTCATACACCCAAACTGTCAAGCAACTCGAGCAGACCAACTGAAAAACAAGTTTGGGCCTGAATCCCTACAGAGCTTTCCTGCCAGTAGAGAGAGGGAGGGAAGCTGAGCCCTGAAAGGACAATTTTATCAATAACAAAATATAAATGTCCACAACCTGGCATAAAAAAACAACAACAAACGGGGGGGGGGGGATTGGCTACTGCAGCAGTGATCAGAACACCTACAATTATGGTAAATTCAACTTACAGATCATCATATTGATCACTATTGCAGTAGCCATAGCTATATAGGTAGATAACATAGCTAACTACATTTGGGAGGTGGAATGAGAAGAGTCTAGGAGCCCCAGGAGAATGATCCTAGCAAAGCTTGATCTTGACTTCGAGAAGGAATCAAGCTTACAGTTCTTTGTAAAAGTATGTACAGAGGACCAAGTATCAGCTTCTAGAATACTTATAGAATCTAACCCTTGCCAAAAACCAGTAAATGAAGCCAAGACCCTGGCAGCATGGGCTTTGACCCTGCCTGGAATAGATTTATGGTGAGTATAATAAGAGGTCATAGCCTTAGACAACCATTTGGAAATAGTCTGTTTTGACACAGGTTGTCCCTTTTTCTTACCTTCACAAGAAATGAACAATTGATCCAAAGATCTGAAAAGATTTAGTTCTGTCCAGATAGTACCTGGCTTGTTTGACATCCAAGGTATGGAGTATCCTTTATCCCTCATTTTTAGGTTCAGTGAAGCAAATGGGAAGATGGATAGTTTGGCTTAAAGTAAACTCAGATACTACTTCAGACATAAAAAATTAGTTCTCAAAAAACATGTTCCTATGGAAATTGAGATAGGGTTAACTCACCATAAGAGCTTGCAACTCAGATTCCCTTTTTGCAGAAGTCAGAGCAATCAGAAATACTGTTGTCAATTTTAAGAATGTCAAGTCAGCCAGAACAAGTGTTAGCTTCTCTGACACAAAATTAAGATCCCAGTGAGGGGCCACAAGTTTTCTTGGAGGTCAGTTATGCAAAACCCCTTTCAAGAATGTTTTGACATGAGACTGCACTGAAAGAGGAGGATCCATGGCCAAGCATGTTGATGTGGCCAACAAATGAACCTTGATAGAGGAATAACAAAGGCCATAGGATAGCAACTTTCACAAATATTGTAAAAACAGAGAAAAACTAGCCCTGAATGGGTTGGCTATGTTGCTGGGACCAACTAGAAAACGTTTTCCATTTGCTAATATATGATTTTCCAGTTGCAGGTTTTCTTGCCTCCATTAGTATCTGCTGAACATCCTTAGTAAACAGATGCCTAAAAGGAATTAAGACCCTATCATCCAGGCAGTACATTGAAGATGATTGATGTCAGGGTGTATCCAACACCCTTGTTCTTGTGTGAGTGGATCCAGTCTGTGAGGAAACGTATGGTAATTGCCCTTAGCCATTTCCAGAGGAAGGGAAAACCATGGTTGCCTGGACCAGAAGGAGTCACCACAATGATCCTGGAGGATTATTTCTGAATCTTCAAAAGTACTCTGAATACTAATGGAAATTGTGGGAAAGTATATAAGAACATCCTGTCCTAGGAAAAGAAAAGGCATCCGTCTTCCAGGTCTTCTTGCATGAAATCCTGGAATAGTATCCTGCCAGTTAATTGCTCAGAGAGGAGGCAAAGAGGTCTACTTGAGGAATGTCCCACAGATGGATCAAATGTTGGAAGACCCCCCCCCCAATGTAATTTTCATTCATAAGGGTCTTTCCTGGTCCTACCCAGTTTGTCTGCCCCACAGTTTTACTCTTATGGAATGTAGGGTGAGGTTTTGCTGTGAAGCAATATCCCAAAATAACATGGCTAGTCTGCAATGGGAGGACAACCTGGTTCCCCCTTGTGTGCTGATGTTCCATATGACTGTGGTATCATCTGTAACCACTTGAAGAGGTCCCAGGGACCAAAGATGGTTCAGAGACTTGAGTGCCTTGATCAGAACAAGCATTTCTTCTTTGATATTTATGTGCTTGTATTGTCCTTGGTGGCCCATGCACCCCTTTTTATCCCTCCTGAAACTGCTCTCCAAGCAAAGTCTGAAGTGTCTGTGGTGACTGAATGCTTTGGAGCAGAGAGGGAGAAGGGCAGACCTGGATTTAAGGATATCTGTTGTCTCCATCAAAAGATTTTTCTTCTGACAAATCCCAGCAAAGTGGTTTGAAAAGAAAAAGGCGTTGATGTCTTTTAGAATCCATTTGTTTGAAACAATCTGTTGCCAAAGAGAAAAATGGAGATTCAGACTTTCTGGAAGAAAAAAGGGGCCAGGGTCGGAGGGTTCTCAAGGTCTTTGAATAGTCATTCAAACTTGTTAGACTGTCCTTTTGGAACCCTCTTGCTATGTCTTCTTAAACATCTGTTTACCTGAATTTTGCTGAGGCTGTTTATTGTGTTCTTTTTCCAAAACTGGATGAGGAGATAGAAAATCATGTGTACAATTTGGAAAAAGAGGGCTGAAAAATCTTAGCAATTCCTGGATCAATTTACTCCTTTCATCACACCTTTTTGATCACTTCTGCAAAAGAGGGGCCAAACACTAAATCGCTATCTAAGGGAGAATTTAAAATCTCATTTTTAACATCATCTGGGAGGTTCTGAGAAGGCAGCCATGCAAACCTCCTTAAAACAGAACCAGTAGCCATGTCCCTGAAAGAAGTACAACAAAGTCACGCAAACAAATGAGTAGTGACCTGTGCAGTAGAACTGAGATACTTAAAGCAGATTTTTTTCACAAGAAGAAAATGCAGATAAAACATTCCTCATACTTTCACAATTTGCCTAAACAAACGTTAACATACAAGACTGACAGTTCACAATTCAGAAAATTAAAGTTGCCAAAGTATACACTTTTCCCATACCTGTCATTAATACTCCCATCATTATCAAATTAAATTGATTTAGTTAGATAATATATTAGTTTTATTTTTATAAATTTTATTTCTACATTAGTACATCATTACATTTTTTTTTAGCCATGACCATACACATTTAAATATTTAATTTATTGACATCAAGCTTTTCACTGAACTTTCTGGATGAAGAGGACTTGTAGTTCTATTTATATTTTATGAGAATTTTTCATGAGTTGATTATGCAAATATTTTGCTCTAGTTTTATTTGCAGCAACTATATATATTACTTCAGTGTGGTTGCATTTATTCAATGTTTATTTTTTAGTTTTTTTTTATTTTATACTGGTGAAATTGGAGTTTAAAACTGTTTTTTTTTTTTTTATATATATATACATTGATTGATTTTTTTTTTTTTTTTTTTTTTTTTTATCAGTAAAATATGAGCATGTCATAGTCATTTGTTTTTTATTGTATAGTATATATGTTCCTCTATACAGCTTATGCACAGCTAGAAGCTATTGTTAGATTGTTAGTGGAATATATGCCCTTAGTTATTTAGAGAGACAAGCAAAGGCGGTTTTTATGACAACAATGACAAATTTTTTTATTTTCTCTCATTTGATTTATATTATATATTATACTACATATTGCAAATAAAGTTTTTTTGCAGTTTTTTAGTTTTTTTTTATACAACAAGACATTAATATGGGGTTATCTAAGTAAAATAGTCGTTAAGTTCTTTTTAGCACTTTAGTTTGAAACTTGTTTCCTCGGTTTAAGCTGCAAATGCCTATCATATTTTAGTAGCATATTTATTATTTAATACTACTATAAAAGATTTTTTTTTGAAAGTGTTGTGTCAAATGATGAGTTTAGACACAAGGTTTTTTTTCAAATACTGGTCATTGCCATTTTTAATACAACATTTAGATGATTTGATTAGTTAATTAATTGAAGCTTTTGATTTTTTTTTTTCGCTTGATATATAATAAAACAGTTCATTTTTTTTTTTTTTTATTTACACCAAGAAGAAAAGTAGTACATCTGGAATTTCGCTTTGTGTTTTATAAAATATAGGGCGATTTTTTTGACTTTTCCCTGGATTGACCCTTGATTATTGACTATTGATTTTCTTTTTTTTTTTTTGAGTCTTTGTTTTGTTGCTGCAGTTCTCTACATTTTTTCCCATCATTATCAGAAAGAGTAGGATTGGAATTAACTAAATGCTTAGCAGCAGTGGGATTAACTAAAGCTGATGGTTTGGGTTTGGGAATATATATTTTTTTAATGCAAAAGATTGAGGAATATTATATGTCTTATCTGCTTCTTTAGGGGCAGCTGGCTGTCAGGAAAACAGCAGGCAGTAATGCACACATCTTGTAAAGCAGACAGAACAGAAGGAATGGACGTGGATTCTGAAAAATCCTTCCGTGACAACTCATAGTATTTTCTGAGGGACTGAGAAATTTAAGTGTTTTCCTACTTAAAACACTGGCTCATTCTAGCCATACTTAGAGAAGGAAAAATCTCCACATAGAGAATCAGACAATGAGCCCTTCCCTGAGTCTGAATCTGAGGAAAAAAGCTGTATCCATCCTTGCATCTTCCTGTTCAGGTTCAGAATCTTGAATCTCTTCAGGAAAAGGGGAATCCCTCTTTCTTTTACCAGAAATGACTTTACAAAAAGGATCGATATCCCGAATTAAACCCTAAGCCAGACCTAGTAAACTACTTCTACCCAAGCAAGTTTGAGAATGAGTAGATGCATGTTTGGTTTTTGGTTTCTTTTTGATAGGAAAAAATGAGGATAACCATGTTATGAATGGTAGACACTGCTTCCCCAGGGATGGGCACAGCATTTCGATAACAAAAATACCTTCCTTGTTCTCTCTCCCAAGACCAACAAGAGTGGCTCTCCCTTGCCCACTAAAGGGACCCCCAACAGCCAGAGAGAGGATGTGGTTAACCCCTGTCCATAGTAGCTGTAGGTGCTACACCAGTGGGATCAGGATAAAAGATGAGTGGTTTTAGGTACAACAAATGGCCACAGAAGAGTCACCTACATGCAGCTGATAAAAATTGCTAGTCTGCTGTGGTGGCAAAGGCTTTTTATGTATATTTCTCTTTTTTGTGGCTAGAAGAAGAACCCACCTTGGGACAAGTAGTCTGTTCCATGTCAAGCAGAAAATCATGCTTGCTAATACTACTAGTCTTCAGAAGTTCCTTTTTTGACAGAAAAAATAATTTAAAAGCACTTTAAAAACAATATGTTAGATGAACACAAGAAAAATAAATACAATTTCTACACAGATAAAAAAACACTTTTAGTTGTGTTGCACTATTTTTAAAAAAATAAAATGAGTGCTATATTTAAAAGTACATTACAGTCTTGAGACAGGCCATTAAAACACAACACTCTTAGCTTTAACATAACTTCCCTGAAGAGGAAATTAATAAAACATCAGCAAAATTAAGAAAATTGAGGGTTTTTTTTTGTTTACTCAGAGAACTTCTCTGTCCAACAAGGGAAAACAGAAGCCTACCATTGATCCTCAAAAGCCTCAGGGGAGGGTACTCTAAGGTGGCAGTAAAGCCCTGAAGGGTTTAGCACCTAAACTTGTCTTTTAGTCAGCTCAGCTTACGCTGCTTGAAAATTTGGGTATGTGGAAGATGCCCTGAAGAATTGGAAGCTGTTCGGCTATTATATTCTTGGCAGGATATAACCCACATATCTAAGGCTACTGCAGCAGTGATCAATATGATGGACATCCTGGTTATGTGTCATGCTAACTTAGGTGCTAACATAGGTGGTCTGAGACCCCCATATAGATCCTAAGTCTTTTCATGATGTTCACAGTACTTCTTGCCTGTATTTCCTAAAGGGGTCACTGCTTGTCATAAACAAATAGATGTGGTGAAGGACTAGTAAAACTCAGAGTATATGTGCTGAAGAAGCAGGTTACATGCATATGTGGGACCTAATGCCACACCTTATGTCAAAATATATTTTTCTCATTCATAATAACTGGAGTCACCCCAGCCCCATGCATCAGATGGATGAAGCCTTTACTGCACCTGAAAAAACATGTTTAGTTAGTAGCAAGGATGCTGACAATTAAGCAGGGAGGATTGGAGTAAGTGGCTGATGCTGGTTCAGCTATCCTTTTGGGAGGGTAATGGCATGCATTGCTGCATTGAAAAACTGTAGCTGTGTACGTCTCCAATGAAGAGCATGACCTGGACATGCTGCAAGAGTGCACCACTTGACCAAGACACTGCATTCATGGTAGTACACATGTACCTCCTAGAAGCAGCCCACATTGTATCATGCAAACCATCAAGGGAGGGGATTAAGATAGTCTAAAAAGCCATAACATAAATGCAAAAGAAAATAAAAATAAAAGCGCCACCACAGTGGTGTGACCACAATCAATGAACTGGAAAAACTTTAACAGTAAATATCACCAAGCGCTTTCACCCTGTAACCTCAGGGCTTCATCATAGTGAGCGTATTTTCTTTTATTTAGTCTAAAAAGCCACAGACTGGCCCACTGTTTAGCACCCAACTCGTCTTTCTAGGGTAATGAATGTGCTAATAAGGTTCACCAGTCAGGGAACAAATGGCCTGGCTGTCACTGCCCAGAAGGAGTAGATAGTCCAGTTAGGCGCAGCAGTGGGGAAGCTATTAGGCTGATCCAGCCAACCCAATTAAATAATAATAATAATAATAATAAATATAGTATTACTATCAAGCAAGGTAGTAACTAACCTAATTTATCAGTAAAGATATGTTTGTTATGCAGATAGCAATTAAAATGATTCAACTACCAAAAAAATAGTAGCCAAGTCTGATGTAGTGCCATAGCACTAATATGCACCAGTGTTTATGACCTTAAAAAAATTCAAAACAAAAAAGGTCTGGAGAAATAACACATTTCACAAAATTAAGAAGAGAGAGAAGAATGGGAGAGTACCTTTACTACTACAGTAATCCAGTGATATTTACTTGAAAATTTACTATTCTGGTAACTTTGTTTGTTTGTTTCTTTCGGCTTTTCCCGGTTAGGGGTCGCCATAGCGGAACTCCGGTCTGCTAATGATTGGCAGTAGATTTTTATGTACTGGCTTGCCGGGCCTAACGCACAACCTTCAACAAAGGAACGCCCATTCACGCATATATACAATTGTACTATGGAGGGTTACTGTAACGGTAAATCATAAAATTTGAGTAGATTGCCAAGCAGTGTCTTTTTATACCTGGAAAGTGGAAAAAGTGTTAACCAAACCAACTGAGATCATAGCAGTTTATATATCCTGAAAGGGATAGAGAAGTGAACAGTAAAATGCAAGTCATTGTAAAACAATATTAAGGAACTCTGTTCTTTAAGTAGATAATTGATATTTCATGAATAGCAACATTATGTGAGACGTAAACGCAGTAACCATAATTATAATATACAGTATGGTTTAACTGAATGACAGGCAAAGAAATTTGTGTTTAAGAATGATTCATCAAAATATGTAGGCCATATAGTTCTATTTTTCTGTAATAAATTTCCAGCTAGAGAAGGTGTCAGTAATTAGTAGAGTGCCTGTACAACTCATAGTTGTAAAAAGTCTAAGTATAGACGGAGGTGTGACAAAGATAATTCTTTGAAAAGTACCTTGTTATATCCATTTATAACAAATGCCTTTATTTAAGAACTATTGCCAAGTATTTGCAGATGGATGATTTTATATATGCATTAATTTGTTGAGAGATATACTTCAGTCTATATAAACTTAGTCTGATAAGACTAATTTTTGTCTGTGCACAATAGCCCATAAAATATACATAAAATGAAAATAACACTAACTTGCATCAGCATCTACATGGGCCCATCAAAAGTATTTGTGTTAAACAAAACTAAAAAAAAATGTTGGGTTCATAGATGCATACTAGACAATCAGTCTGCATACCATTGCAAGCCTAACCAGCAAATCATATTCAAATGTTCCCAGAGTCTCTGGGAGGGCAAAGCAAAATTGACTTAGGGAGAATTTGAGCTTGCCCATCCAATTATTTAGGATTATTTTGAAAGTGGTAAGGGTGACAAGGGTGCTACTCTTCTTAACATGTAAGGAAAGTTTGTTCCAGATGTGAAGGATACATAATGATATACATCTATCACTTCAGGGTAGCTTATTTGTCTACTGGTGAATATTTAGTTCTTTTAATGTGATATTTGGGGAGTCATTTGTTCTACAAAATTATACTGGGTCAAGAAGGTTAGGATCTTTTATGGCTGAAAAGGCTAGGTATAGATCACCATGAAGAAGTTTCAAGGCTTAACACAGATCACCATGGGAAACACTGAGAACAGAAAGTGAGCTGGCAGGCTGTCTGTATAACTGAGGGTCTTGAGGTGATAAATCTTTTTAGTTGGGATTTTCCAAGGTGTCTCAAATTGAGGATTATGTTTAGACAAATACCTGCCTAAAGAAGCATTATACTCAGCAATGGGTCTGATCAGAGATGGATATATAGGATTTAAGATATCTGGATCTAGAGCAGATGCTTCTGGAAACTAAATGAACTAAATGGAAGGTTTTCTAAACTACCACAGAGATGATGATCAAAAGATAAGAAATTATCCATAGGAGTGCCAACATTCCTTATGACGTTGTCTGATTTGAGAGTATGTCATCTATTTAGTCTTTGTCTTTCGGCTTTTTCCTGGTAAGGGGTCGTCACAGCGGAACTCCGGTCCACTAATGATTGGCAGTAGATTTTACGAAACGCTGAGGTGCCAGCTCAACGCCCAACCTTCAATGAAGGCACGCCCATTTACGCACGCATGTCTTTCGAACGCTACCCAACCGCGGGGAGGACATGCATACTCCACACAGAAGGTACTCCCAAGCCAAGCCGAGAATCGAATGGGAGAACCTCTTGCTGTGATGATGTAAAATATATTTTTACTAAAATTAACCATTTCATGTTTAATTGGAGCCCATTGTCCTTTCTTCACTTATTAATATAGGTTCATAGGTGTGTACTAGGTTAATGGCCCTGGAGCCTTTAGAAGCCTAGCCCATAGAAGTGCCCTGGCATTGTGCCACCCAACGTTAGTTCCCAGTGCCTCTATCAATTAAAGTCACTGGAGTGATCCCCTGGGTGAACTTTCTATTTCCCATCCACTCATCAAGATTTCTCTTGAAGAGGGCCAGTGAGGTACTCTGCTTGACATTTATGGGAAGTCTATTCCAGAGCATGAGCAGTCTCTGGGTTAAGAACCTGTCACTCCAGCATGTTCTATTGATTGTGGTAATGAGGTTTCTGGAGCGTGGTACTCCGGGATAAATAAATAGATAAATATATATATATATATATATATATATATATATATATATATATATATATACACATTTTATATATAGGTTCATAGGTTCATACTAGGCTATCTACCCTAGGGCATTTATAAGCCTAGCGAGAATGTGTTTGGCTTTCGTCACCCATTTTAAATTTATTTTGCTATGCCCTTTTTCGAGGTTAGTATACTGTGCCTCTGTCTAACAGTGACACAGAAGTGATACCCGGGGTAAACCTATGATCTCCCATCCACTCATCAAGATTCCTCTTGAAGAGAGTCAATGAGGGACTCTGCCTAACCTGGACTGGGATTTTATTCCAGAGTGAAGGGAGCCTCTGGGTTATGAATCTGACCCTCCAGCATGTCCTATTTATTTCAGTGCTGAGATTCAAGTCTCTCGAGCACGTAGCTCAATGGGATTTGGATTTTCTGAGGTGCAGCATGTCCATTAATACCGGGTTGGGCATGGCTTTATACGTCAGGCACAGATCGCCTCTGAACAGGCGGTATGCCACTGAGTAGAGCTGGAGTTTCTTTAACCGGGCAGCATATGGCATCTGTTTGAGCCCTTTGATCCACTTGGTGAGGTACTTTTGGGGTCTTTCCAGTTGCTGCAGGTGTCTGGTAAGGTACATCCCAAAAGGGGCATTGTACTCAATTATGGGCCTGATGAGGGATGAGTAAAGAGGCACGATGACCTCCCCTGATCTAGATGTGAATCCCTTCAATATTAGGTGGACTATATAAAATGTTTTTCTAACCACTTTGGCCACGTGGTTGTCAAATGAGAGATTGCTATCAACTTGGGTCCCCAGGTCCCTAATTACTTCTTCTGTACTTAATGGATTACCACCTATGTGGTAATTTGTGGGCACTTTGTTTTTGCCAAAGGGGATGACTTTACACTTTTTGGCATTTAGCTTGAGGCCATGGCTCTGGCACCAGTTGTCTGTTTCTATGAGGCCCTTTTGGATGATGCTTGTGTCGGCTGGAAAGTCGATTATGGCACCCAGTTTGCAGTCATCTGCGAACTTGGTCAGCCACAGTCCTTCCGTGTTGGCCAGCACCTCCGAGAAATATATACCGAACAAGAGAGGTCCCAGGACTGAGCCTTGTGGGACGCCATTTGTAACTGTTTTGGAGTCTGACATGGCTCCAGCAATTCTAACCATGTGGGTTCTGTCATTGAGCCAATTTGCAATCCATCTAGTGACATAGGGGTTTATATTTAAGCTGGTGAGCTTATCTATAATGCCCGAGCGGGGTATTGTATCGAAGGCTTTTGCGAGGTCCAGGTAGGCTGTGTGGACCACCTTCCCCTCGTCAATGGCCTTGGTGACTGTTTCAAAGAAATCAACCAGGTTTAAGAGGCAGGATCTGCCCTTAACAAAGCCGAACTGGGTAGCATCCAGTGTCTGTAGGTCCCCAATATCTTTATTTATGAGGTCCATGATGATCCTTTCCATAGCTTTGCAGACCAAGCTAGTCAGGCTTATGGGGCGATAGTTTCCAGGATCCATTGAGGCACCACCTTTATGGAGAGGGACCACTGTTGCTGTCGCCAATCTTTGGGCACATATCCTGTAGTAAGGCTGAGATTGAACAGTAGTTTTATGTTTGGGTTTAGCTCTTCTTGGAGTTCATGTAGGACACAGCCCGGGACACCGTCTGGTCCCATTGATGCTGTGTTTTTGCTTTGGAGAGGCGGCTCTTACCTGAGCATCTAAGATGTCAGGGGCAGCACTCTGCTGGGATAGATATTTGCCCTTTGGTGGGGAGTGGGGAGTTTGCTGAACCTGTCAGCTAGGATGTTGGCAATGTCTGTGGGTTTGGTGTATTTTTGTCATTTTGGACTAATTCTGAGCATATCTGGGAATTACCACCCAGGTTCCTAACATAACTAAAGAAAGCCTTGTGATTATCCTTAGTGTCCTGTGCAATTTTTCTCTCGAAGCTGGCCTTAGACAATTTTATGAGTGCCCGTAGTTTTGCTAATACTGATCAGTGATGCCTTCCCTTTTGGGATTTTGCTCTATCATTTAGTAGCTTCCTCCTTCTATTGTATAGTTTGTTTATGGCTGGGGTCCACCAGACAGGACATCTGCCTTTGGAGGATTGGGTCTTGGTTTTATTTGGGATCGCATGATCCATGCATTCCTGAAGGTGTTCATAGAATGCGTTTATAAAGGATTCTGCGGTCTGGGCCATATTTTCCACAGGCCCGGGGGCTTTGAAGGATTCCACCTTGGTTTTGAGGAGTGTGAAATTTTCTTTATATATATAAATATATATATATATATATATATATATATATATATATATATATATATATATATATATATATATATATATATATATATATATATATATATATATATATATATATATACACACACACACATACATACATACACATATACATATAGTTAACAATGTTTTTGTAGCATGACTCTGTTTCTGGATACTGCCAAGCTTGGCAGGGCTGCTGTGTTTATGTATGAGAGAAAGTTTAAATATATTACCATTGCCATTGTTTTTTTTATCACAGGTACACAGGCAACATATTAGCTATAATTGAGTACAGATGCTGTCTATGGATGAAAATGACTGAGCCTGTTGCTGTATGATCAGATTAAACAGTCATTAATCTTTCAGATAAGGACTGGAGTACATTTGTGTGAAACAAGTTGGAATAATTTACTGTGTCCATTCATTTTAAATCTGAGACTTGTGGGGTGTACAGCAGCCATAAAATCACTGTAATTAATGTGTTTGGACCCTAACTTTGGTTAAAAATAGTTTGCCTCTATTACTGTTTCGATTTTAGTTAAACAGCCACTGATCATGCTTGGCAGAAGCAGTGTCTCACATGCTATTTTATTTGCTGAAGTCATTATAAAATGGCCATTGCTGTAGCTTATGTATGTCTGGATATGCTGGTGCTGGGGTTATTGCAGTGTGTGTAAGACCATCAACATGGCTATAATTTCTTTCACTTTCTATTCCAGTCTAACATCGGCATCATTCACAAAAAGAGTCTTTGGCAATCTTGGCAGGATGTCTATGAAAGCAACTGAACAGTGCCACAGTATCACAGGGAGTAGTATAACCATCTCACAGCACATGTTTTTGTGTGGAGTCTGCATGACCTACTTGGCTGTGTGTAAGTTTCATCCAGGTGCTGTGATTTCCTGCAAACACCCAAAGATGTGCTGGAGGTCAATTGATGTTTCTCTAATTTTCCTGTATCTCTTGATAGACCTGGATTACTAGATGCAGTGTCAACATGTTTGTTTGCACGTATAAAAAAATAATCACTGATTTTCTCAATGGGCATACATATTGGGGTCACATACATAAATCGTCCTTTGGCTTTTTCCCATTAGGGGTCACCACAGCAGGTCATTGGTTCACACAATGATAGACAGTGGAGGTTTTATGGTGTTGAGTTGCCACCACAGTGCCCAACCTTCACAGAAGGCACACACACGCACACATTCACACCTGCGGCCAATTTGAGAAAGTCTAATCCACCTACCACATGCCTTTGGAATGTGGGAGGAAACTGGAGCACCCTGAGAAAATCCATGCAACTGCAGGAGGGCATGCAGACAAGGCACCCCAGCTGAGAGTTGAACCGGAGAGCTTCTTGCTGTGAGGCAACAATGCTAACCACTGCACCACCGTGGCCACATACATAAATATTCTAGCTAAAAAGAGAAGACATTAAATACATCACATAACATTTAGATTTAGAACACCAAAGCTTTTGGGAGGCCCTCAACTGCCAGTATGTATAAAAGGACTTTGACCAGTGCTTAATAGGGCACCCCCTTTTTAATCAGTTTTCAAGTCTGTTATTTATCCTGTATTAATAGTGATGGCTATATGAATGATTATTTTACATACGTATATTAATACTTGATAATAATAATGATGCTAGGTTCTGCAGAAAACAATACTATCCTCCAAAATTTTGATACTTCAATAATAAAGACATTTAATGTAATGAAGGGCTGAAAATGATACAGTGTTCTTAAATTTCTTATCACAAATGTGGGAGTTTTATTGCAGTAAAGGTGAAAAGAAATAGGGCATCAATATTACAACATTTATCTGATAGCGACAATGATGTAAATGCTATGTCATTATATGCATGGTATTTTTAAACCTACATAGCCTGCCTTTAAATTAGAAGTAACCAGTAACAGTCCTGCTCGTATCAAAACGTTTCTTATAAAAATTAATTTTTATATTGTTAATTGGATCTCAATGAGACGCATCTTGTTTAAGAATGAACTTGGCAACAAATGGTAAAATTGAAAGATTTTAGATGGTTGATTCATCTCCAACTCCTCAGTGTTGGGGCTTCTTCCCAACTTACTTACTTATAAATATCCTCAAATGTCATTCTTCCATAGGAGAAAGGCACTCACTCTTAATGAGTTGTAGCCCAGCAAGATGAGCCTCTAATGATCTCTTTCATTTCCACTTGCAATGCCCATCGCAAAAGTGGAAATTAATGAGCTGTTCTTCTAATAAAATATGTTTGCTATTGTATGTAATGCCATATGTGTAACTGTTTTTTAGTAGTGAGACAAAAGAAGCCTTTTCTTAGATTTAAATAAGAAGCTTCAATTTAGTTGCAGCTTAGGCATGTATTTGATGACACTGTAACATTTATTTATCAGAATAAAGCACAACTTGTCAATGAAAGAGCATCAACATTTGAATAAAAGTATAAACCCAATATATAATAACACTTTTTGCAAAAATGCTAATGTAACATTATCCATAAAATGCAACTTGACATATATCCAAACTGTTTACAAAGGATGTCCACACGGTCTTCTGTTTGGCCACTGCTCTGCCATTTTACTCATAGATTAACATATTAACTCTCCATCATAGTTTTGTTATCTTCCAACACATAATTGCCAACTTCATTGTAAGTATTTATTTTTAGTTCTCACCTATATGTTAATACTTTCCCTCCTTCTCACTTATCCAATTCTAGTAATAATATAACCCTAACAATGGGTACAAATCTTCATTATTATTAACCACCATCACCCTTTGATGACTCTACCATGGCATAATAAAATGTTTTCTTCAAATATCACAATAATACACAGTATACAGTTTCTGATCAAATTAACTTGAGACAGTGGCACTTACTGTTTTTACTCTGAAGACCAAAGACTCACTACAACCAGATTCAGTAATATTAGCCTCCACAAACATCTGCTATTGCAGAAGCTATCTAATTGAATAACATGAGAGCAGCATTTATCAGATACAACTAATCCGCAGTAAAGAACTGCCAAACCCTAACACTAAGCCGACATACCATATACAACTTCATGCCATAGCACTTCCAGTACCAGTATTCCATATAAACACCTTAACAAAACAACAGCCAGAAAGTCACTTTTTTGCAAAACTAAAGCAAAATGGGACATAGGATACCACTTTCATTTCTCCACATGAAGGTCAATCTGATGCATTATAAAGATATGAGGGTTGCATGGTGGGCAGTATAGGATTGCCTGTCGAAACAGTACTTAAACAAGGGGCTGTTGCTAAGCATTAATAAGAACACACATCATTTTTCAGCATTACCACTTGAAAAGACTTGCTAGAAAGAGAAATACTGCTTTTTTCTAATAATAGTATTGTTGCTTGTATTGCTAATGCATCATATTTATAAGTCAGTCCTAAGTACTAGGGAGGAATAGAGATAGCGAAGATTTTCTAGCGCTATAGGTATATGTTGCTTTTTCTAATTCTTCCAAGACTGTTTGGTGAAAAGCTGCACATGGTGGTATGAGTAAAGATGAGTCAGTATCATAAACAGTAATTCCCTGCAAGTCTCATTCACACCTTTGTCTCTGAAGAGATAAAGGAACAGGAGTATTTTGGACTGAAGGTAAAACAGCTTCAGTCATTCAGGATAATGGGTGCAGACCGAAATGTGGATGCAGACACACTTAAATAAGCCTTTAGAGAGCACCCTGCTGGCAAGTTGACAAGGTCACAAGAATTTCAGGGAAATTACATTTTAAAATATTACATTACCACTACTTTAACAACATTAAGTCTTGCAGCTGTTACATGGATATAAGATAAATAGAAGTAATATTAGGGGCCATTTCGTTTAGCAGACCCAATAAGAAAAATATTGACACCATAAACGGTGCTTCAGAAGAGCATATCTGCAGATAGCTTTGTTAAGGAAATTATCTACATTTCATTTTATTGGCAGTCTTTTGTGCTGATAATCATAAACCCGTGACATAAAAATAACATCCCTCTTCTCATTCTTCCAGAGTCAGTCAGTAAAAACTTTTTTTTGCAGTATGAACCAAGTAATGGATTAGTTTTGTTTTAGCGTTTTCCTCCAGTCTTACCATTTAGTCTTTTCATTTCCTACAGCTTCTGAAGTATACGTTTGTTAGTCTGTTTTCTGTTGTTGCCTCTGTGGACAATTTGATTTTTGTTTCTAAACTCTGTTTAACTTCTTGAGTTTTAATTTGGAGGGGGTGGTATCTTCAGTTTGTTCTTAAGGGAGAGTATTTTTTTCTCTTTTGTTATATAGTTTATTATTGCTGGTGGACCACCAAGGTCTATTTCCAAACTCGGTGCTGTATTTGTTGTGAATCAGGACTGAGATACTGATACAGTTGTTAAACTGAGAATAGAAGCTGTCAATGAAAGCAGCTGTGAATGCTGTTGGATCCTCAAGGTTGATCTCTCTCTGTCCCATTTGCTTGAGTTGGTGGTAGCTCAGATGAGAATAAGATTCCATAGCACTTATTAAAAAAATTAAAAGAATTTTCCTGGTACCCTGACCATGTTTTTCACTAGTCTATGGATACTGTCTCAGATCATACATGAGGAGAGGCTGTTAAGCATAAATAAACAAATTACTGTGCTGATGTACACATAGGGACCTGATCAGAAATTCTTTAATGTAGGCTTCCATGTCACTGTTAAGCTTTTTAATACTTTTAAAGACTGAGAAGAGGTACTGCATTGTATTGGAATTATTTATTTACTTTATTAAGTATTGGAGAAATGTGATTGTTTAGATATATTTAATTTTGTTGATGAATTATAAACTTTTTATCTGCTAAACTAAACATACTTTTATACTTCAATGAAAGACTGCTTGGGGTTGAGGGTTGGCATGGAGAGTCAGCAGTGTATCCAAGACTTTTGGAATTGCACATTCCACGCAGTTGCCTCCCATCATCTGGTACCACCCTTTTCTATGGTATATAACCTATAAAAAAATAATTAAAGATGCGGATATGTAGTAAAATTCTTAAATTAAAACCGGTTTCCCAAGAAATAATAAACGTTCTATTCTAAAATACATAAAACTGTGACCAGAAAGTTATGGTAGTGTTTTATGCTGTCAACAAACCTACCCTAGCAGGACTGACACATCAGTTCAAAACATAAGCAGATATAAATCCACTGAATCCAAAATACTGAATAAATATATTAAAGAATAGGCAACCAGATCACCTTTTTAGCTCCAACATAGTTGCTGTAGTAAAAAAAAATGTCGAAAGCCAATATTTTAATTGCAAAAGTGAAAAGGCAGTATGGGAGAAACAAATGAAAGCTACAAATAAATGCAATATAAACTATGTTAGATAAGTAATCTAGAACTAAATATACTTAATAGTATAAAGCGTAACATACAAAATAAAAATGTTAAGACATTGATGTAAGGGCAGAGAAATGATAGAAAAGTGTGTGTGTGTGTGTGTGTGTGTGGGGGGGGGGTAATCTGGGGACGAAGATGGCAGGAAAGGATTAAACAGAAGAGAAGTAAGAAAGGAGAGTAGGTTTCAAATTCCAGACGTAGGGATGAAAAAGAGGAAATATGTGGCCATCACAGATTAGTAGAGAAAAACTAAAAGGTATACATCCAAGAGCAGCAGTAATCTGAACCAAATTAGAGGCATAAAGCACAATACTGAGGTGAGGGGTCAGGGTATCATATCAACTGTCACCATCACTCTCAATTCATTTCCACTGTATCTTCTTCAACAGCCATACCTGGCTTTCGTAGGTTTTCTCTCACACAGTCCATCTCTTGCCTATACATCCTTATTTACTCTTACCTTCTTCCTGTCCTTACCAAATCTTCTTCACCAAAAGTGATCATTCTTTCACATACATTTCTTCAGTCAGGCATGAAAAATCTGTGTTTTTGTAAACAGAGCTGGTGTCCCCTTAATCGACATTGGCATCAACCAACTTGTTCCTGTTTTCTGCATTGGGTCAGGGTGTCTCATTAACAGTGATCATTACCTAGATCCAATGTTCAGAACACTGGATGGCTAGCCTTGCCAAGTAGAATTATTTATTTTGCCAATACTGTTCCTGTGACCTGTAATCAAAATGCTAGTTGTGCTGTCTGTTTTATGAGGTAGTATAGGAAAATAAGTCCCAAGAGTGGGTTTGGTATAGTGGTTAGGGACTTTACCTCATAGATAAAAGGTACAAGGCATGATTCTCTTCTGGGTTTATTGGCTAGGCTTAAAATGGCCTTTCGGGGCAGTTAGCCTATTATTCACATATAAACTCCTGAACTATGAAGAAAATAATGTGCAGTTTCACACAAGCCAAGACTTTCATGCAGAAATTAGTGAGAGTACCACTTAATGGTCATCATATTGATCACTGGTGCAGTAGCCTTAGCTGTACAGGTTATATCCTGCATAGGGTATAACAGCCAGCCAGCTTCCAAAGCTTCAGGGCATCTTCCAAGTACTCAAACCATCGGCTTGAGCTGAGATGACTAAAAAGATAGGTTTGGGTGCCAAGCCCATAAGAGTTTTCATGCCACTGAAGAGTTTGTTCCTCAGAGGCTTTTGAGGATCAATGGATGGCTTGTGCTGTCCCTTTGCTCGGTAGATAAGTCCCCTTTCAAGATGGATTTTGTTTATTAAGACTTTCTTGTTCAGAAAATTTATTTTTAAGCTTGGAGTTTGTGTTTTAATGGTCTGTCATGAGACTGTATTGTACTTTTAAATGAGACCTCACTTATAGGTTCATAGGAGATTACTAGGTTAATGGCTTAAGGGCCCTTACAAGCCTAGCCAATATAACCAGATTTTACCCCATATATGGCTCCCTAGAGGCAAGAGGATGGCATGAACTTGTGCTGTGCATTGAGTATCTTACAGATTGCCCCTGTCTATAAGGGACATAGGCACTACCCCCACTTTTTTCCTGTCAGTTTAAAAGTTGCTTAAAGTAATCGAAACACATTTTTATGTGGCTAAATTGTGTTTGCTTTACTTTTCTTAGTTGGAAAAGTGTGTTAAAGTGCTTTTTACTTTGTTTTTGTGTGAAAAAACATGACTTTAAAGACTTCATTTTTACTGTCTTGATGCTTGTTTTCCATGGGAAAGAGGCACTGTTTTCAGCTTGATAATGAAACAAACTACCACATGGTACAAACATGGTCAGGCATTTTTCCAGACACAAAAAGAAAAAGTTAAGCAAACAGTCTTTGCCACCAACAGACTAGCAATTTGCCTTGACCACAGGTGGGTGGCTGTGCTATGGCCATTATTTGTTCCTCATACCCCAGATCCATCTGTTGTAACAATATACAACCACTATGGAACAGGGGTTAGCCGTGTCCTCTGTGGCTGTTGGAGTCCCCTTCATGGGCAAGGGAAAGCCACTCTTGTCAGTCTTGGATCCAGGGTGAGGGAACAGGCAGGACTTTCCTGTTTTGTCAGAATGTTGTGGCCATCCCTGGAGAAGCTGCTGCTGCCATTAATAACATTGTTGTCCCTATTTTTCATGTCAAAGAGAAACAAAAATCTAAACATGTAATAATTGCTACTCAAATTTCTTTACAAAGGAGTAGTTACTGGATCTACTTCAGGCCCTTGCTCCTTCTTGTAAGGTGGCTTCAGAAAAAATAAAGATTCCTCTCTTCCTGAAGAGATTCAAGATTCTGAATCTGGAAAGGAAGATGCTGGGATGGATATATTTTTTTCTCCTCAGATTTCTGATTCAGACTCAGAGGAGTGTTCAGTTTATGATTCTCCCTGTGGGGGTTTCTCTTCCTCTGAGACTATTTCTAGAATGTGCAAGTGTTTTCAATCTCACAGAAAATACTATGAGCTGTTATGGAAGGAATTTCCAGAACCTTCACTCATTAATCAAGTTCAGCTTTGGGGGATGTCTGGGTCAATGCCTGCAATTTTCCTGCTAGTCAGCCATTAGCCTGTACTAATTCTACCCAACTTTTTTGGGACTTCAAACAATTACTGGATTGCAGAAATCAGATTTCTTGGGACTTTGTCATATGCTTTCTCCAAATCTAGTAACACCCAGTAGGACTCTTTCCTATTCAACTTCTCCAATATATGTCTGACTGCAAACATTGGGTCGGTTTTCTTACATCCTCATCTAAATTCAAATTGCTCATTTCCCTTCTTACTTTCTACTACCTTGATATAAGCACTCAGGTCCCCCATTATCATCATCAAGTCAGGCTGTCCTGCTTTATCAATCTCCCTCTCCAGCTTTTACATGCAATGTAACAAGAGTGTGATATCTCTGTACTGTCCAAAGTTATGAATGTCTTCTTTGTTCTTGTACATCAGCAGTAGAATGCTTATTGTCCAGTCATCTGGGACACTCCTTTCTCTCCATACTGTTATGAGTACCCTCAGTGGCCATTTCTCCCCTCAGTCACCGAATATCTTCACTGTATCTGATGTAATGTCATGTGAGCCTGCTGCTTTCCTTACTTCATTTTTTTAGTGCTGTTCTTTCATCAGCTGTGGTGGGTTCTTGTTCTTCTTCTTTCATCATAGCATGTGTACAGGAGGCGGTCAGTACAGATTATGTGGTGTTTTCACATTCAGAAGCTACTGGAAGTACGTCTTCCATATGCCTTTGATGTCCTGTGGACTGGTAAGTGTATTGGTGCTGGCATCTGTTATGAATCTTTATATTTCTATCTGTGTTTTGCCATCTGCTGTGTAACTTTCTAGACGTTGGTAGAATGCTTGTGATGTTTTTGTTGTTTGCTATTGCAATTGCTGTGTTAGCCTGTTTGTTTTACCAGCAAGTAATCCTTTTCAGCTTTGTTGTTTTCTTTCTCTCACGTTTTCCTACTCTCCTTCTCTCTCTGTTGATGATGTAATAGACTCCTGCATTCCACCACCAGCTCTCCTTATTTTTCTTATTTCCGTACATGACTCACCGTATATCTGTTCTTTAGTCTTTACACATGCTGTTTTGAGATTTCGCTATTCTTCAACTCCACTTATTTCCTCTTCTTCCTAAGGTGCTAATGCCCTACATATTTCCTTGAACTCCTGGACTTTCAGTCTAGTCAACTTCCAGGTCCTTAACCTAATATCTGCTGAGGTTTACTGTCAAAATGTTGAAATTCATTTGGTCTAACATTCATATGATCGACCCATATAGTCGACACATGAATATTACATAGTTCATTTGGTCGAGAGGAAGTGCATGCAAATTACCTGTCGAGATTATGTTGCAAACAGGGCAATGATTTTCCCTTGTCTGCATTGTTGTGCAATCTTGGAGTTGTAATATATAAGTAGCGGGGTAGGGTGGGGGTACAGGTGTTTTTCGACATTTAACTTTATAGACATTTTTTTTCGGTATTTTGAACATTCGGTGTACCGACTTTCGACGTTATGAACGTCGACCATGTGAATTTCAACATTTTGATAGTAAACCATCTGTTGACCTCAGAGCCTTCCCTGGCTCTAGCCACTTCTTACAGCTGATTATGGGAACCAGTGTTTATGCTGTGGGCTGACACTTTCACTGGGGATAACTTTGCAATTACTGATTCTACCCCAGTGCCCTTTCCTTACTAGGAGGAAGTCTACCTCAATTGCATGTTGACCACTCTCTCTTGGTGAACCATTTGTTAACTACCATCAAGCCATTTACCAGACAGAAGTCCAGAATGGCACTCCATTATCCCTGCTGTCCTTCCCATGTGGACCAAGGCAGTCCTCATAGCCTGTTCTGTTTGTCTTGATATAAGCATTCAGGTGCCCCATTTTCAACACCAACTCATGTTGTCCTTATTTATCTAGGAAGTCTTGCAACTGCTGCCTGAATGCACCCTTTTCCTTAACATTACAACTGTTTTCTAACTGCGGTGATGGTGCTGCGGTAGCGTTGTCACCTCACAGTTAGACGTTGCACGTTCGATTCTAAGTTAGAGCATCTTCTGTGTGTCGACATGTGTGAATGGGCGTTCCTTCATTGAAGGTTGTGCATTAGGCCCGGCAAGCCAGCACGTAAAAATCTACTGCCAATCATACTGCCAATCATTAGCAGACTGGAGTTCCGCTGTGGCGACCCCGAAAAGCCAAAAGACAGTTTTACAACTGTTCTCTAAAGAAATTATGAGATTATGAATACTGTCCTTTCTTTACACTGGAGTTTTATTGCCATGTGTGTATCAGCTATTCCGATTATATCACTCACTGTATTCAGAAGGCTATCTCTCACCATAATTCCCACATCATTTCTAGCCTGTCCTCTGGATCTGAAGCCAAGCTGAGTCCTGTCAGCAAATCTATATTCAGTGTCGCAAAAATGATGATGATGATTTGCTTAGAACTTTATTTTAATTTTCCTGATATATAGCTGCACTAAAAGTAAAACAATCTCATTAATAACCAGAAATTACATTTAATCACAGGCATAATCAATATAACTGCACTCAAGAAAATGGATTTTCATTTATTTATATCTTTTTTTCCCCTTTCCTCTGTGCTGGCTGACCATCTGAGCTACATTTTAACTATGACCATTCACTTCCTATTATTGGGATGACACCCAGTAGCAGTGAAGCCATGAAGGTTGTTTTCTGCTTGCTTATTTATTTAGTTATATTTTACCATAACCCCTCCCACATTGGCCATTTTGCTAACTCATAGATATGAGGACCAAATCGGACTTCCCATTTGAGAATGCATGTGACTGTACGTATCCCATGGAGACTACCATGCAGAGTTGGCATGGCAGAGCCAAAAACATACCCTTGACCCATATTCTGCATGTTGTGCACCGCTCTCAACTCTCCAGTATGTGCCGACATTGCAGTGGGCCGGACTACCCCCCCCCCCTCAATATCAAGTGAGCTGGAATCACCCTCTCTAATATACTTTTCAAGCACTCGTGTCTCTACTCAAATGCAGGTTATTTGGGTTACATTGAGGAATTTGTCTGTCTGCACTACAAGCTAATGTAGAATTTCATTTTCTTAGTGGATTTAAATCAGTGACTCTGAAGACTGCAGCACCTAATGTTATACCTAAGCTTTCCTGCTTCATTTCTTTCACATTTTGATGCTGTTTTATTTGGTATACCTACTGACTGAGATAACCTTGAAGAAAGTAGTTGAATACTATTTATCACATATGTCGTTCAAGAGTTCTGCTGTCTGCAGATAACTGTACAACTTTTTTTAATATTAACCTTTTTGTTCAGGTGTCGTAGGCTTCCTGTCATTTTCTTCTTTCCTTACATTTATTTAGTTCTACTGAGGTCTGTTTGAGTAGAGGCCTTTCCTGCTGTGACTTAAAATAAATAAAGTGGCTAAATCAACCTTTTTTGAAACTGGATAAATCATTGGTTCACTAGCTTGCTGATGGGAGTGAAGGCTGCCATTAGAAAGTTAAGTCTATCCTAGAACGTAATCTAATGATGTAGATGTTATAACCTGTTAACTGAGATGCTGTGAAAGATATAATATTATGATGATGCAGACTGTATGTCACTACTGTTTCTCTGCAGGTTTTAGAAGCTATTATATTAATGAATGATTGCATAAATAGCAGGTTTCAGAAGCTATTATATTAATGAATGATTGCATAAATATTTAACCATAATTAGTATAAGAACCTATCGCAAAATTAGTTTTGTTATAATGCCTTGATGCTAACAGAACATTTTAAAATATTTGTGAAGGACGTAAGGAAATAAGTATTCACATTTTTGTGTTTATATTTACACAGGAGTTGACCAAAAGGAAGCTGGGTAACATCACCACAGAGATCCGGGAAGCAACCGAGTTCTATTATGCTGAGGATTATCACCAGCAATATCTTCATAAAAACCCATATGGGTACTGTGGGTTGAGTGGTACTGGTGTGGCTTGTCCCATAGGCCTGAAGATATCAGGGGAGCTGTGAAATAGTGATATATGTCTACCTAGGATAATAAAATAACAACTGCATACTGTTAGCACTACCAAGCAAGCTGCCTAAATAAACAAAAACTATTTTATATGTATATGAGCAATATAAAGCTGGATAGAATTTAATTGTAAAATAAAAATGATTAATATAGCATACAAGCTTATCAGAATAATAAATTCAAATCATTTGCATATGAAATGGCTGTTTGTCAAAATAATTTTACTCAAAGAACCTTGAAAGCATATTGATTGCACATTATCTCCTGACCATTCCTTGCAGAATTTGCATCTGTTGTTGGATACCATTAGCAAGAAAAGAAAAAAACACAGTATGCAGGTTATGGGTGTTTATCATGTAACAAGTGTTTTAGGTATAAAATTTGCTTAACTGAGTAAAGGATTTACCATGGAAGATTAAGGAATTCTTGATAAATGCTTTATCTGCATAACTTATAATACTTGGTCACTCTTTAAAACAGTTATCAAATGGCTTAAAATCAGGCAATCAGTGTGACGGTCTAAAAATAACCACTTGTTTGCTGTTTAATGCTGCTTGCTACATAGTTCTGATTTCAAACCAAGAACCAAACAAAAAGAAAAAACTTGTCACAGCACTTTACTCAACTTTATTAGACCAATAAAATGTAGTTAAGTGCTTTCATCCCATGAGGGACTTTGTCAGAACTACTCCACAGATAAATTACCACATTTAAATATACATTTACATCACATGACCTTAATCTAATAATTAAAGTATTAGTCCACAAAGTATTAGTGCACCATTAATAATATTGTAGATAAAATGAGTTACCATCGTAAGTACAATGAATTGAAATATAAAATATACTAAATTTTTAAAACTGTATCTCTTACAATAAAAATATATAATTAAAAAAACTGTATTAAAAAGAACTAATCATTCCAAACTCTTACGTTTTAAAACAGGAGCAACAGAGTAACCTTCATTAAGACCGGGAAACACTTGTGCGTTCAAAATTAATTGCCACATGAGTTCCCAGACCAATAAATGATCTTCAATAATTTTACCTCTCACATCCCTTTGTAGTTGTTCGATAACAAAGTATTTGAACTCATGGGTTGGATAATCCTTAATGTGCCTATATAGGGTATTAGACTCTTTACGTTTCCAAATATCCCTCTCATGCTCATAAATTCTAGCTTTCACTTTTCTTGTAGTTTTGCCTATTTAAAAGGCAGAACACAGCTGGCACCATGCTGTATAAATTACCCAACTAGTTTCACAATTATACCTTCCATTGGTTTTGATGGGCTGTCCATTCAACATCACCAGATCACCTGCTGAAATAAACTTACTGAAATAAACTTACACATAGAACAATGTCCACATTTGGACATGTTATTAACTTTGTCACCCCTTCTTTGATCAGAGGGTGATTTTTCCATTAGCTCCTTGAAACAGGTGTTTCTCCTGTAAACTATCGCTGGGACAGTTCCCAACAATTTTTGAAGCTGCGTGTTCGAGGAAATAATGAACCAATTATTCCTAATAATACTTGCTATATGGTACGAGTCCAATGTATAAGTTAAGACACAAGGTTTAGAAAGATCTTTTGAAACTACTCCTGTAACTGAAAGTGTGTTATTAATAGAATTTCTTTCTTCTCCGCATCCATCCTCCGTATGAGACAATAAGGAGTATTATATTTTTGTGAGTCTTTAATCAACCACCTCTTTTTTAATTGGTGCTAAAAACCTCATTAAAATACCCCCGCTTTATAAACATGTCTAACAGTTTTTCACATTCCCCCAAAAATATTACATCATCTAGCTAATCTGACCAGCTGTCCCTTCATTACAGATTTCTTTTGAAACTTAGGATGGCAACTTTGAAAATGTAAATAACTGTTAGAAAAAGTAGATTTTCTATGGATGTTTGAAACAAAACAATTCTCATAATCCTTTGAGATTTCAACATTCAAAAATACTATTTTGTTCCTATCAAATGAATGAACAAATTTCAAGAATGAAGTAGTATTATTAATGTACTCCAAAAAGTCAATCAGCCTAACTTTACTGTCCACCCACACAATAAAAATATCATCCAAAAAACAGGTGTAAAACAAAAAACAATCACTAAATGGAGAATTGTACACATAATTTTTCTCCCAGTAAGCCATTATTAGATTAGCAAAGCTGGGGGTGCAGGCTGCCCCCATAGCCACCCTATTTGATTGTTTAAAACGCTGGCTTCAAAACTGAAGAAATTATTAGATATAACTATTTCCATTAAACTAACTAATATATTAATTTGCTTCTGAGGCAAGGCTTATATATCCATCAAGATATTTTCAAAGCATCTTAATCCCTCAGTGTGGGGGATAACCAAATAAAGGTTACTTAGTTCAATACTGACTAATAAATGGTCTCCCCCAAATTGCACCTTAGACAGTTTATTTAAAAATTACCATGACTTTCGACAAATTTGTGGGACAAGTGAAACAATCTTCTTAAGCTCATTGTCTATAAACTTGGAAATTAAATAGGTTTTACTCCTTTTTCCATCGACTATTGGCCTAAGTGGAGGGTTGCATTCCTTTTTATGGATTTTTGGTATCCCAAAAATCCCTGCAATTACAGGATATTTTTTATGTAAAAATTCAAATTCACTTTCATTAATCTGGCCTTGCATAAGCATGTCATAAAACTGGACATCTATTTTACTGTATGCAATGTTCAACTCATTTTTAGATATTTCCACATAGTCATCAGTGAATAATAATACATTCATTCTGTTAACATAATCCACCATATCCATAATTACAACCCCCCCACCTTTATCCGGTTTCATAATCTTCAAACTTTTGTTGTTGACAATACCCCATAATGTATCCCTTTCTTCCTTGCTAAGGTTGTAACTGGGATGTTTTACTGGGTCATTCAATATTTTCCATATATCTCTTTCACAAAGCTGTTCAAACATGAGTAAAGAATTATTGCATGGTGGATTAAATATACTGGACCATTTTAAACACACTTTATTATTAACATTAGTTTAAACAACACCCGTATTCCCAAACCAGACAGTTAAACTGCATTTCCTAATAAACTGTTTTAGATCCAATAAAGTTTGTCCAGTCTTTGCCCTTGCTGAGGGCACAAAATTGAATCCTTTTGACAATAAATTAGCATGATTAAAGTCAAATTCCCTATTTGAAAAGTTAAATATAGTAAAGTCAGAGTTGTGTATTCAATACCTTCCTCAAAATATCCACATTCCCATCAGATGTATTCTGAAATAATATCAGCGTTTCTGCCTCATTCCATTCTATTTGTTGAATCCCATCTTCGGCCTGGCTCCCTGTTGCTGATAAAAATCCTCATTCTAGAAGGAATTATGATCAACTGCTGGTTTCTGCACTTGAATTCTTTCTGATCTCCTAACTACGCCATTGCCATCACCTCCATTAATCGGAACTAGTTCCAGAACATGCGCATCATCCTCCTGTAGCCTGATAGGTTGTTGCCAATAAACTGCAAAGCGTCCTGTCTGCTTATTGGAAGGATCTGGATAGGCCAACCTGCTTTGGTAAGCGGCAAAATACCTTTGAAATTTCTTCTGCTTTTTCACCAAAATGTTATCACATTCCTTATCAATTTTTTCAAAAAATGTAATTTGTTCTGTAGTGATCAAACAGAAGATCTTCGGTAATAATACCATTAAGCCTATCCAAATCAAGCAAAAGGGTTCTCTGTTAGTATATCATTATTTTTAATTAGACAGTCAACCTCTTCACAGCCAGCTTTATTAAAAATATTTGTAAGTTTGACATAATAGTCCATACCCTTCTCCACCCATTAGGGTATTTCCAAAAGCAGAGACCTTTTGGAACAAACTCATTAGATAGACATTTGCGTAAATACACGTCTAACTACAATCTTCTGTATTGGTTCAGTTTCACTTCAAATACATGCAGCGTCACTCAAAGAATTATTAGAAGCACCCATAACAGTCCTATTACAAGTGTTAACATTTTGAAGTTCAAACTAATTAATTTTTCATGTCTGGAAATTGAATGCATCTACATTCTTCTGTAATGCCAAATTATGACTAGGGCTCACATGTACTGGAATTCTCTGAGTAAGGGGAAAGCCCATACTGCTTTGACTGTTGGAAGTTAATACCTGGGAATCAAGCAGACTGTTTTTCCTGTTGGAAAGTTGTTTATTCATTTGGAACATAAGTGTAGTCAAATCTCCGATGGATGTGGTTAATCCACCGATCAATTCAGCCAAGTCTCCCGTATTGCCTACTCCAGAAGCCATGACAAAAATGCAAACTGGACACTCAAAAACAGTCCAAACTACTCTGTGGAGTAGTTCTGATGAAGTCCCTCATGGGATGAAAGTGCTTAACTACTTTTTATTGGTCTAATAGAGTTGAACAAAGTGCGGTGACAAGTTTTCCTTTTTCCCCTTGGTTCTTCATTTGGAGTGTTTTTGTGTGTCCAATTTGCATTTTTGACATAGCCCTGATTTCACAGCTTATGTTTCTTCTTTGGTAATACTTACATTTACTTTACATGTATGTACTGGACAAGATTCCAAAACAGTTTAAGTTTGGGACAAAACACCGCCATGAGCTTTGGAAGTATGCCTAAGCATGGATGATTCCACAGAAAACACAGTTCCTCCTTACATAGTATGCAGATGAGGAAATGCACAAGTCACCAAAGGGTACCAACGAAACCTTTGTTACCCCATGCCTTCAGGCAAGTACCCTTGGTGTCCTTGGCTGTGTTACCCTGTGGAGATTCGGACAGTAACTTTGGCATTATTATGCACTCCACCTGTATGTCAACTATAAAACTGCTGGCATTAAACAGGGAATGATTTCATACCTACTGCACTACAGATGACTGTAGGTAGAGCTGTATTTCCGCCAGCCAGAACGTGTATGTGCTTACCTGAGTTGATGGCCTCACAGTGGGCTTGGTGTCTGTTGGACTGTGTAAATAGTACCTAATGAGATTGATCAGCATAGCTGTGTTTGTGAATGTTTTCATTTGTTCGTGGTATAGCATGTCATGCAAACACTGCTTAGGTGGAAAACTGCCTCTACTACTGGCTGACTCTGTCTTCCATCTTCATATCTGATGGTTGTGCCTTACTGACAGGAACAGGGTAGAGTGAATGTCAGAGTGGAGGCTTTCTGCAGTGCTACCTTGATCTCTAGGAGTGTGGCCCAGTATATCTGGCTTCAGTAACTTGAAGTAAAGTGTCTCAGTTGCTTTGCTGGTTAGGTCTTTAAACACATTTGGCTAAATATTGTGCCTTGTGAGCCTCATAAGAGATTTGGGTTACTTAGCAGTATGGCATAAAATCAACTTAATCATGCCCCTCAGTTAATTTTCCAGTGGCATTTGTTATTGGGCTGCTTTTAGTCCTAGAGTTAACCTTTCTATCCAGTCATAGATTTTGAATGGCATTCTTTTCACCTATTATAAGCACATAATGGTTTTTGAGTTTCTACAAGGTACTGCAGAAATTAACAGCAAAATCTACTAGATCTTCCTTTGTGCAATACTTATTTTGTAGCAAGACCAGCTTAGCAACAGTATTTGAATACTACATAGCAAAAGCTACCTTCAGGAACAGATTTGAAGTACCAGTTTCAACATGAACACACTTTTTAAAATTGAAATAGCAGCTCCCACATTATTCCTAGACTGTTAGCCACAACAATAAAATGGATCTATTTCATTTGAATATTAACCAATTACTTGTGAAACATTTTCCTGAAACCTCAGTATCCAGACTGGATTATTTTGTGATAGGTACAAAAATAGTTTTTCGAGGAAGATTGGATTTCTTTTAATTTTTGAAATAAGTACATGACTTGCCTAAAAGCAAAAACAGCAATAATCTTATTAAGTAAAACTGCTGTAAGTAGTTTACGTGAGCAGAAAATTCAACACTTTTTCTTCTTTCATGCAGTCTAACATTAAAAAGCACTTTTTGTTTTTAATAAAAAGCTAGCAGTCTTGTTTACCCCTTAGGCCTAATGTGCACATCCGTGTACCTTAGGATAGGATCATAAAATCTGGGATGACTTAAACTGTTTAACAGTTATCACACTAAAAAGTTTTCTACCACTACCCAGACATGCAGTAATAACTTCCTCTTTCCATTTCAATCAAGTAAACCATATCTAACTAGGAATTAGTTTCATTGTTTATTATTTCAAGCCTTTGTCTATATAGGTAATAATATGTGGTGCAGGGCTACAGTGTGATCCATGCCACATACTGCACATGAAAGGAGGGGACAAAAGATGGAGGTTTCTCAATTTACATCTAAAACATAACACATATAACACACAAGTCTAGTCAAATCAGTATGATGTACCTAAGCTTCTCAATGACCAAATTACTATAGGGGAAAGTCCCATATCATAGCCTTGCAAGATATAGGTCCCCCTCCATGACCCAGGAAACCCATAAATCATATTTAAACTTAGTGGAGACATGCCTCATTCAATCCAACAACAAATTCATGAGCAACTTTAAATACATCCATTATAGACTAGGAATCATACACAACCTCTTATATGCATGCCCAGAGATTTTTAGACTTTAACACAAATACCCTGGACCAGCTAATCTCTACGGGGCTTATATCATAACCTCGAATGCACATAATTCCGAATTGCAGTACATCGAACACAAAATATCGAAAGCAGAAAAAAAAAGAAAGTGCAGAATTGCAAAAACTGAAACCCCGGACGTACATGGTTGGCCTTCACAGAGTGACACATCCTGAGGTCGGTGAGAAATGTGCAATAATTTGAATAATGCCCCTATGAATTACTGAGGCATCCACAGCTATGGTCTATATAAGTAGGGTGTGTGTGGGGGGCACAGTCCCCCATGTCAGGGGGTGTGGGGGGAAAAGCCCCCCGCATAAGAAATAGTTTGTAGTGTTTGTGTGTTTTGTGTTGTGTATTGGGAGAATGGTTGTGTGCTGCTTTACTGGCTAGTGTTGGAATTACAGAAGAGGTGTGGTTTTGTTTGCTATGGTGAAGTGTCAGGTTGCACGGGTAAGTAGATGGCCAAGTGTTGTTGTTTGTAAACTCCGTTTTTGGAATTATGGGCTTTCGGTGTTTTTTGCTTTTGATGTTCTGTGTTCAATGTAATGCAATTTGGGATTTTGTGCGTTCGATGTTCCGATATAGGCCCTCTGTACGACCACTAGGGGAACAAATATCCTTGACCTGGTCCTCACAAACATAGAAAGATGTTGCGCCTTCCTTAGTGTATTGTCCTCATGGATAGTTTAGACCATAAAGCTGTTTTCTTAGAAATAAAAATAAAACCTGGAATCCCAGTGAACCCAATAACTTTTAGGAAATTTTTAAGGCAAACTTCCTACTATTAAGTGACACCTTGGCAAAATTCCAGGCTCCCTGTAAAACTTGAGAACACAGCTTCATATGAGGAATTGTTCATGGAAACCCTGTATAATTATTAACAGCTGCACAGAGTCAGCTGTACCCACCTTTAACAAACACAAGACTAACTCAAAAATCAAGCCTCCCTGATAGAATTCAAACACCAATAGATTGTACAATAAAGGAAGAAAATCATGGCAAAAGTTAAGAGGTGCAATGCCTTGTAAGGTACCCCCCTCCAATCAATCTAAACAGGAGTTTATCAAGTCTACAATAGCCAAATGTGGTATAAAAATAGCCTCCAAGGCCAAGGACAGTCACATAGCTTTCTTCAGCTATGTCAAAGGCAATACACAACAATGTACTGAATTGTAAATGTAGCCACTTGTACTGAGCTGGAAGATATCAAAAATCTACTGGCAAGCAAATTTAACTCCAGTTTAACCCCACCTCTCCCCTCGGGTACCCCTCAGGAAATACCCACAACCATAACTCTTTCAACTGTCACCAGGGAACAGGTCCTCAAGGCATTCCTCAAGGTCAAGAACATTGCTTCAATGGGCCCTAATAATATTCCAGGATACCTCCTTAATATAATGAAATATGAACTGTCAGGCCCACTGATATCAGTATTTAACCACAGCCTCCAAACAGGCTTTGTGGCAAAAGACTGCAACAGTTATTCCTCTACACAATGGCATACCATCCATTGACCTAGGGAACTATCATCTCTTTAGTCTGACTAGTCTAATAAGTAAAGCCATGGAAAGCATAATCATAGATATGTTACATGATGACATAGGAAACCTACAGATATTAGATACACCTCAGTTTGATTTTGTCAAGGGCAGGTCATGCCTACTAAACCTGATGGACTTTGAAAATGTCACAAAGTAGTGGACAAGGGCAAGATGGTACACACTGCCCATCTCAACCTGGCCAAAGCATTCAACACAATACCCTATTCAGGCATTGTAAACAGGTTTACTGAATTATGTGTTAAAGCGTACATCACCCACTGGATAACCAGTTGGCTCACAGCTGACCCAAGAAGTTAGGCTGTGGAAATCTACCTCCACAAAAAGACCAGTTATTAGCAGACTGCCTCAGGGCTTAGTGACTGAGGACTCAGTCAAGGGACTGGTCCTGTTTGGTATCTACTTCTCTAAAGTCAAGGCTAATGTCAAAAGGCCCCTGGCTGACTAGTTTCACAGATGCTTGCAAGTTAGGTGCAAACTTTGCATCCCCCCAAGACACAAATACCTTCCAAGAAGGTCCAACACAGACTAATTACTGGTAATGGAGTCACGGTTTTAAACTAAGTGCCAAGAGATGCGTTTACATTATCTTTCTGTAAGACAGCTGTCGCTGTTATGTGCATTAAGAAGACATTGAGGTTTGGGTGTTCATTTAAGTAGTTTATTGTATATAAATACATCAGGATGAATGTCAGGAACATTAAACTTAAAAGAACTATCTAACTAACTAACTAACTGACTTGCATACTCACACTCTGGCTGCTCACTCAAAATGGTACTCTTGTCTGCACGTATTCAGTACTTATATGCACTGCTGACTTACTGGAAGGCTTCTTAAAGGTATATCACACACACACACTGATCTAAATCCTCCCTCTTTACTGAGCTGTCTCATGTAAACAATGACATTTCAACAGGCATGCAGTTATACAGACACTAATAAAGAAAAAACAATAGTCATGTCCAGGTTGCAAGTATTTGGAAGTAGGTTTTCAGATGTGACCTGATTTCATGACATAATAGGACTGGGTTTAGCAACATGGACAGTCACTGGGGAATGTTCTGCTTGAGGAGTCTCAGGGATTTTCTCAGGAACAGGGATTGCTAACGGAATGTTCTCTGGAACAGAAACATTGGACAAGTCACTCTGAGATCTAGAGTCTTTGTCACAGGCAAGATGCTGTAACACTGGTTTAGACACTAGTAACAAATGCTTCCAGTTTTGTCTGAATTCATTCCTTGTGATTCCACAATGTACGCACTTGGCTTTTGACACAAACGTTTTACAAATCTGATGTGGTCAAAACCATTTGAGATCTGCATCCTCACTATCTCCCCTTTTTTCAATGAACTGAGAAGTTTGCTGGTTTTATCATAGTAAGACTTATGGGACAAGTGCTTTTTCAACAGTTGGGCTTCTATTGCTTTGTTGTTCTTAGCATTTAGAAGCAAGAAATTACTGCTGATTGGTAGTGTGGTTTTGGTTTGTCTCGACATAAGTCTCTGGGCAGGTGAACCAATATGTTTATCAGGAGGAATGTTTCTGAGATTTAACAAGTTGAGAAAAACATTGGTATTGACAAGTCTGGATTTCTCTAACAGCTGTTTTGCACTTTTAACTGCATGTTCAGCCAAGCTGTTTGACTGAGGGTATTCAGGACTAGTAATATGAACAAAGTCCCACTCTTCTGCAAATCTGTTCAACTGCTGTCTAGTAAACTGTGCAGCATTATCAGAAATAAGTCTGTGTGGACTACCATGGACAGAAAAATATTGCTTCAGGTTAGTAATGACAGTATTGGAAGTTAAGTTGGGAAGTACATCATTCTCAAACCAACTTGAATAAGAGTCTGCTAACACCAAGTAATGTTGACCATTCCCCTCAAAGATATATGTGGCTACTGTCGACCAAGGTAGTTCAGGAATCTGGCTTAACTGAAGTGTTTATTTTTTGTTGATGTGGCTTTGTACTATTACATACTGAACAAGATGAAAGTACTTTCTCAATATCTTTTGACACAGAAAGCCCTGCTTTTGGTAGAATCAGTTCCTGGGTGGCTGCAATGCAAGATCTTAATATACTCGTGTTGTAAGGACTTTGGAACAATCACTTTTGGACCTTTAATGATGATACCATCGTCCGAGAAAATCTCATCTCTGTATGGAAAATAAGGTTGCACTTCTGCTGGTAAACCAGATTGGTTTGAAGGCCATCCTCGACTGATAAAGAGGTTTAGTTTCTGGAGAATTGGATCTGAAACTGTGTGAGTTATGAGCTCATCAGGATGTGTAGAAAAAAAATGACTCACTTTCATGGCCTCAAAATCAAGTTGCTCATTGTTATGCTGTTTTGTGGTTTTCTGGGTGATCTGGATAAAGTATCAGCAGGATAAAGAAGTTTGCCTTTTTTGTAAACAAGATTGAAATTGTACTTTTGCAATTTGAGCATCATATGTTACAGTCTGGCTGGAGCTGAATGCATAGGCTTTCTCAAAATAGAAGAAGTTGGTGGTCAGTTCCAATCTGGATAGGCCGACCATAAATATAATTATGCAACTTTGAACATGCAATACAATTGCCAAAACTCTTTCTTGATCTGGGCATATTGCATCTCAGTTTGGATAAGAGTTCTCAATGCATAGGCTACTGGTCTGCCCTCTTGAAGAATGACTGCACTTAGACCAAATTTAGAACCATCACAGGAACGAGTAACTGGCTTGTGAGCATCATAGTAGCAGAGTTGGTGTGTTGGCAATTTTCTGTTTCAGGACATCAAATGCTTTTTGGTGCTGTTCTGACCATGACCAAATGACATCTTTGAGTGTCAGCTCTCTAAGCGGTGCTGAAAGTTGGCTTGAATCTGAAAAGAACTTGCCTAGATAGTTGACCTTGACAAGAAAATGTTGTAGGGCTTGAACATTGTCTGGAGCTGGCATCTTGAGAATTGCTGTTTGCTTGGAAGGATCTGGTCATAATCCTGAACTGGTAAACACGTGACCAACATAAGTTACTTTTCATAGCCTGAACTTCCACTTCTGAGGATTCAGCTTAAGATTTACTTCATGTGTTTTTTTTCAGAATTTTCTTGAGGTTTCTGTCATGTTCAACTTTACCATTGCCTCTTACTAGAATATCATCTACTATAATAGCACATGGATAGCCCAAAGAATTTGATCCATTGCACAGTGAAAGACCTAACTGGCAGAATTTATTCCAAATGGCATTCTCAGAAATATTTATCTTCCAAATGGCATACTGAATGTGGTTAACAATGAAGAGTTGTGGTTAAGCAAAATTTGCCAAAACAAACTCTTTGCATTAAAGACAGAAAAAACAGTGGCATTTTACATGAGATCAGCAACCTCTTTGACTGTGCACATTGGATGATGAGGCCTTTTTAATGCTTTGTTCAGATCTCTTGGATCAATACATATTCTGATATCATCTGAGCTTTTCTTATGAGCTACTACCATGGAGGGTACCCATTCAGTAGGTTCTTCTACTGGACAAATTACTCCTAGCTGCACCATTCTGTCTAGCTTGGCTTTGACTCTCCTCTGCATTGCTACTGGAACTTTCCATGCCATTCTGATAACTGGGCTGACCTCTAGGTCTAACAGCATACTCAGAAAAAATAGTTTGGGCAACATTTGAGCTGTTGTCATGCAAACTTACATGGTGAACTTGTTTATTAAATAAAAGCAGTCCCATTCTTAAACTATCTCTAAGACCTAATAATGACTGCACATATCTCTTGACTATGAAACATTGCAAGTCATAGCTGTTCCCAGCAGAGTAACATGAAAGCACTACTGAGCCTTCACTTTGAATCTCTTTACCACCATAAGCAACAAGCTTCACACACTTTGTTAAATCAAGTTCTTTAGCTCTTACTCTAGCAAAAGTTTCTGCTGACATAACATTGCATTTTGAACCAGCATCTACTTTGAGCTCTACGGGACTCCCATTAATACAGACACTACAAATGATCTCATTCTTTGCCCACCAATCTACTGCATTAACTGTTTCACCAAGCAGACGCACCATCTACATAAAAAGTTGGGTTGCAGCTTTCTAATTGATCAACTTGCCTCTTGGAATGCCCTCTCTTAATAAAATAACGTGTCTTATTTGATTTACAAAATCTTTTGAAATGTTTCAACTTATTGCAAGAATGACTCTGCTGACCAAAAGCTAAACACTTTTCTCTTTTGGGCTTGTGATTTCCACCACAGTTACAACAGTTTACTATAAAGCTAGGTGGCGGCACATGTTTTGACTTTTCTGACTCACCTTTATGCTTCCTTGAGCATGCTCTGGAATTTTCTGGAAAGACTTGGGATTTCCCAGGGATTGTTACAGGACCTACAGTAGCACCATCCTTGGGCCTATTTCTTTTAACCATGTGCTGCGTACTATCAACATGAGCTTTGCCACTGTGCCTTCCACAGCTATTCTCATTTGTAAGCATACTTGTGTGCTTTTCTGTAAGCTCGTATATCTGACAAATGTCAATGGCATTATTCAATATTAAATCACTATCTCAAAGCAAAATCTTTCTCACTGTATCATCCATAATACCACACAAGCCTGTCTTTTATCAGTTCATCTCTGAAATCACCAAATCTGTACATTTTAGCCTTGTTTCTCAAGTCAGTTATATATGCTGCAAAATTTTCACCAGTTGGTCCTTTGTGTAAAATAATCGCCTTTCCATTGTAATAGTCATTTGGAGGTTACACATTTCTCTAAATTTACATTTTAACCACTCTGGGACTTCCCTTATTTCAGCCAGTACCACAATGTGGCGGTCTTCCCCCCTCCCCTGCTAATACAGCAGGTGCATACAGAAATGAACGCTCTCTTTCAATGGCCTCTGAACCAGCTAAATTAAGCAGAATAAATGATTTTCTATGTGTTCCTTTGTCAGAAAAAGCAGCCTGTATGAAAATATTGTATTTCTGCTCAAACACTCTCCACTTTTCTGCAGTATTGTTATCAAATACAAGCTGTGTGGGTCTGCAAATGCCTTCTGCCATGCTCACAGATTATAGTAAAACACAATGCAAAATGGCCCTTGTAATTATATATGAACATTCACACACACACCAGGTACTTGTAATAATATTCAAATCTTTCTCACAGCAGAGCAAAAGGGCTCTCCCTTGCCCACAAGTTAGTAAACCATCATCTTAAAGTCCTATCCTTTCAAAACCTTCTCCAGCCCTACTGCTTCACTAGACCTCTATGCTCCAGCAGCAAAAATCTACTTCTACTGACCAAACCCAAGATCTCGGCAGGAGAAGTACTATTCTCCTGCGTCATATCTAGATTATGGAACAATCTCCCGCCCCTCTATAACCATAAAACCTTCATGCAATCACTTCAAGACTGCATTAAAAACTCACTTAAAAAGTCTCTAGCTATGCCCATGCACCAATCCCAACTAATAACCCTCCTTTTTCCTCCCCTTCCTCTCCCCTCCCCTAGTCACTGTGCCTCACAATCGAAGATCATTGCATTCCTTCCTCTGCAGGTTGTAGCTCACCCTTTACCATCCCCTTCCCTTCCCTCCTCATTTAATCTCTCAGACCTGTTATAACATGCTTAACTACCTCACTTCATCTCAACTCCAAAAACATATCAAACTGACTTACACCTAGATTCCTCTCACTACCATAAATACTACTCACTCAGACTTCTCTATCTTCCCCTTCTATCCCATTAGCTCATCTAGCTTGTTCCATCTTCGTGTGGAGCTTCTGCTTTATATCTGCTTGAGTTTAGTGCAATATTTGTATATAAGATTTAGGTATATGAGTTTAAAACAGTATATGCATGAGTTTAGTCCTATCTGTATATACATCATACCTTTATTCCTATCCTTTAGCTAGGTATTGGTATATCTGTTCATTACTATGTTTCATATTGTACGTATAGCTAATGTTTGCTGCAGTATGTATTATTTGCTATTGTATGTATATTCAAGTGTTCTTCATGTACTCTGCTGCTCATGTATTGTTCTGTGGAGCTTTTCTCCCTGGGCCTCCACTGAAAAAGGACCTGTCAAGTGGAACTTCCTGGTAAACAAATGGAAGTAAATAAAAAATAAAATAAATGCACAATAAGCTCTTTGAAATACTGTACTCTGCAATATATGTCTTGAAATAACTGTAATTTGCGAATTATTCTTTAAAATGACTGTACTTTGCAAAATAACTACACTATAATACTGCACACACTTGCAAATACTTTGCACACCTTTGATATTTTGAATAGCTTTAGTTAATGTGAAAAAGTAGCACATAGCAAAAAATTGCAGTCATTTTCCCTTTTTTGTACATTTTATGCAATTCAGATTTTGTTTTAAACATTTCCATAATTATTTTGAATATTTTTATCAATATGTCGCCTTTTCAGGCATTTCATTTAATAAGAAATTTGTTTTGAGTATTGTGTGTTCTATGTTTTATATTTGTAGCAAAGGAAATCATTTAAGACAGTTTTAGTACTTGGAATTTGTTTCTGGCCTGTTTTGTGAGTCGTTTGAGCAGTAGGGATGATCCGGTTGCCTCATGGCTCTCGATCCCATTCTGACACCATGTCAGTCTTCTTATGTGCATTAAGAAGATGTTGAGGCTTTGGTGTTCATTTAAATAGTTTATTGTATACAAATACATCAGGATGAATGGCAGGAACATTAAACTTAAATGAACTATCTAAATGACCGACTACATACTTGCATGCTCATGCTCTGGCACTCTTGCTTGCACATGTTCAGTACTTATATGCACTGCTGACTCACTGCAAAGATTCTTAAAAGTACATCACACACACTAATCTACAACAGCCACCACCACAAATTACTACATTAATAATACATCCTTAAGAGTAGACATGTAGAAGAGTAGTAAGCCTTTGACCCTTATTTATCTACAGTAGTAAGGCAATCATTCTATGTTGCACAACTTATAAACGTGTATGGCCCCCACATTCAAAAATGTCATCATTCCATTGTATTCTGCTGTCATAAGACCAATCATGAGTACGATGCGTACCTGACCAGGCAAATGCAACAACAGGAGCATATACAGAGGTTCCTTACAAAAAGAATACATGGTTTAGAAAACAAGTCATATGTGCAATGCCTTAATGCCTTGTTATTATACTTGGTCTCTTAAAGGTGTTGAAAGACGACATCTGCCTGGCCTACAAAACATCCTCTGATTCAGCCTTAATGGACCTGTTGCAATTGCATAAAACAAATAGCATTAGAATCCCCCAATGCAGGTACCTAAACATTGCCTGCAACATAAATAGGATATGTTGGAGGGACAGATGTGTGTCTCAGAGACTAAGCCTTTTCTGGAACTGGCTTCCCATCTGTGCACTTATGCTAACAAAACTTGGATCAGTGGATCAGGTATAGTAAATTAACCATGGGTCTGAAAACCATGTGTCTCTATTAGTCAATCAAAGGTCACCCAAAGATGGGGGCTCCAGTAATTCCAATCCAACCTGGCCATTATACAGGGAGTATGCCTCAAGACAAACCAGAATTCCAATACACAATCATTGAGAGTCCAAATATTTAGAGCAGCCTCTTCTTCTAATTAATTTTATTTCTAAAAACAAAATAAATCTAGTTCTAAATCCTCGTCCTTTTAAGAGACTGATAACAATCATTCCTTTTATAGATTTTATTGGGATAAACACTTTCATCCTTGTAGACTTCTTCAGAACCAGCTGTTAGATCTAAACTTTCTGTAATTATGATGCTTCTATAAATACTGTTACAGAGGAGGCATAGTACACTGAGGGACAACCCATTTCTACTTGATTGGCTTCTCATTTGCTCTGAATGAAGACATCTGATAGGATGCTAGACCCATCCTCATTTGCAAGAGGAACCTTTCTCCTTCTCATAATGTAAATATCAGATAGGATGGTAGACCCATCCTCATCTGCATGGGGATGCTCAGAAGCAGTGCTTGGTAAGCCCATATGTCAAACCTTTGGAACTCTTATGTGTTGCTAGTACTACATTACCTTAGTGTTTCTTTTTTATGTATAAACTTATAATCAATCAATTTAAGTTGAGTGGCTACCAGACTGAATTTTACAAATGGATTAGAGACATGTTTTGCAGTCAACAAACATCACTATGTTCTTTTAGTAAATATTCACTATTTAAATACTTTTAATCTACCAGAACAGCAAAACAAGACAACTACATCCATTAACATTTAACAGAGCCTGTTGGTAGGTTGTGTTAGCCAAACTGTGGTTTCACTTGCTCATCACAACATTCCTCAGATCTTGAGTTAATGGATGAATCATGCAGTGGTTGAACTGTGCAAAAGTATTAACACTACTGAAGTGAGATCACAATACTGCACTAAAGAGAGATATAAATAATAATATTATTTCAGGCCATAGCAGGGAAAATAACATAAGAGACCCAAGGCTCGGACACATGGCCTTAACAAACACTATTTGTGAGCATCACCATGCAAATGAGGATGGGTCTAACAACCTATCAGATGTCTGGTGAAAGGCCAGTCAGGTGGAACTTGGCTCTCCGCAGTGTACTATGCCTCCTCTGTAAAAGTATTTATTGCAGCATCACAGTTATAGAACATTTAGATGTAAGAACAGGATCTGAAGAAGTCTACAAGGATGAAAGCACTTATCCCAATAAAACTTATAAAAGGAATAGTCTGGAATCAGTTTCTTTTTTGAAGAAGATGGATTAAGAACTGGATTTATTTATTTTTAATAAAATTATTTAGATGAAGGGATTGCCCTAAATACTTGGACTCTTGACAATTCTGTATTGGAATTATGTCTCTGTTATTAAGATGAAGCTTGTAAATGCTCAACAGCTTTTGTCTAAGTTTATGTAGGCCCTGCAAAATCTAGGGGACCAATATCTAACAGTTCTGGAAACCATGGCGAAGCTTAAAAAAGTCCTTTAGGGTCATTATCCTAGTATTTTATTATGCTCCTGTGATCCCATGCACTGAATTGAAAATTGGAAAATTGCTTCCTTAGCTAAAGATTAACATTTTCAAACTTAAATGCAAAAGCAGACTTGCTATAGGTTGATCATTGAAAAAAAATACCCAGTTAACCAGACCTCTTTCAAACTCTGAGCTCCTCTTTTGTATAAATTTTAGTTGCTTACAAAAAAAAGTATGCAGTTAATTCTTTATCTCAGTAAAATAAACTGAAGGCATTAAATCTACCAACATTTTAAAAGATATAAGTCACAGTTTCTTAAAATATCTTTATTATAGCATCATCATAATTAAATCAGTAACATGGGTATATATACAGTAAAATAAAAGTAAGCAAACCCAAATAACAGTTGCCATTATTGTTGCTGTAATCCAGTATACGTTTTCTTTTTAACAATTTTCATTTACCCCAATATTACATTAGTTGATCCATTCTTGCTTTCCCTTAAACCTTACTCCATATATTGTTCCCAGAAATTCCATTTATTTCTATGAAATGTATTCCTTACTTTTTCTAAAGATCCCAGCTACATTTTTTATCTCCTTTACAATGTTTACATCTTCAGTTAGATTTTGATTCCAACTCTGTATTGATTTTCCAATGAGTGACCTCCCAAACCTGCTGTAACAGAGGCACATGGGATATTATTCATAGCTAGTGGGATTTGGCTTTATTGGCCTGAAATTGTCCATTAAAACGACTTCAAATGTAAAAGTCATGAGCAAGAAGAGACTAAACGAGAAGGATTTTTGGATCCCACTACCTCGGATCCAAAGTCCCTAGAGCCTCCACCAGATCCCATGTCCTCCTCAGATCCAATATGTTGAACTTCTCTTTATCTGTTCTTCTTCTTTGAATCCTAAGCTTTCTTCAGATCCTAAGCCATTGGATCAGACAGACTGAAGTCTTTAGAGCCTCATTCAAATCCTAAGACCCACTCAGATCCAAAGAGGTCAACTATTACCTCTTCATTGGATCCTAAGCCATAGGAGCCGACAGACAGAAATCTTACTCCACCAAACTGTCACTTCTTTTTTTTGGATCCTAAGCCTTTGGATCTGACAGACTGAAGTCTTACTCCAGAGAAAAATAGTTATGTACTTACCATAACTTGGTATCTGTGTTATCCTATTTCATTATTCATTATGACTGGGTCTTGGATCCGATGTCAGTACTGACCTGGCAACTTTACAGAGCAGATTCCTCCCACTCCCATAATCCCTTTCTACCTTCAAGGCCTCAGATTGAGTTTGATGACCAATGATAGAAACCCACTAGGGGACTAGACTATCTACCTAGACATAGGCAACAATAGCATTAGAATCACCAGAGGCAGAAGCTCAAGGGCCCAAACCCCAACCTCTCAAGAACCACCAGAAATATGGAAGGGGGAAGGAGGATGGGATGTGATGAATAATGAAATAGGATAACACAGATACAACATTATGATAAGTACATAACTATTCATCTGATGTTATCCATTTCATTATTCATATTATTCATCATGACTGGGTCAGAATCCCCAGCTACAAAAAACCCAGGTTGGTCCTAAGGAAGACATGCCTGATCACTGTGGAACCAAAAGATGCCCTGCCTTTGGAGACCATATTCAGTTTATAATGAGTAACAAAAGTCTGAGGGGTGGACCAAGTGACTGCAGCACAGATCTCATCTAAGGACATTCTGGCAGCAAAGGCTGAAGAAATAGCCACTGACTTGAAAAAAATGTGCCTTAGGAGAATGAGGCAGCTCCATCTTCCACACAGAGTAAACCAGGGAAATACAACTAGAGAACCATATAGAAATTGTTAGCTTTGAGATCACTTGGCCATGCCTGTTCAGAGAAAAGGCCACAAATAACTGATCAGATCTCCTAAAGGTTTTAGTCTGATGAAAATAGAATGTCAGCTGATGATGTACCTCCAAGGTATGGAGGGAGATAGTCACCCTTATTGGAGTGATTAGGGGAAAACAGGAAGTGGATGTCCTGGTTAAGAGTTTTTTCAGTAGCAACTTTAGGCATAAAGGAGGGGTTAGTTCATAAAGTTACCCTGTCCTTATGAAAAACAATATATATGTTTTATTTTACATTTGTTGACCGGGATAGTCTAACTGGATGCATGTCCATTTTCAGTGGAGACCCGGGGAGAAAAGCTCCAAGGTAAGCAGATACAGCATTACATAATACCAGCATTACATATTACAAACAGACTATTTACAGAGATTACATAAGTAAGCAAGTTAAACAAGTTCCATAGGTTAGAGTTAATCCCGAGCATAAGTCAGGATTAAATTAAATTACACAGTAAACTGGTTAACAGATTTTTACACATTCTAGAGAATGTTAGCCAGGCTTGATACACTGACATAGCCAGTTAAGTGACAAATGTTGTTTGAGTCTAGTTTTAAATTGACCTAAGGTGGAAAGTAAGGTAATATCATCTGGAAGAGAGTTCCAGGATCTACTTACAGAGTTTGCAAAGAGAGAGTCACCAGCTGTGTTATTAATTTTGCTAGTCTGAAGTAGTAGTTTGTTAGAGGATCAAAATGGTCTAGGATTGTTATAGGGGGTGATAATATTTTTAAGTACAGAAGTATTGTCCGGATTATAGAGGATTTTATAGGCCATAATAAATTGGTTATACTGGATTAGACTGGGTAGTTCAAGCCACCCAAGGTGATTTAGATTGATGCAATGATGTGTCCTAAAAGGCAGCCCAGTGGAAAACTTGGCAATGTGGTTGTAGCAAATTGAGGGTTTGTTAAGGACAGTCTTGTTTAAATTCGAGAGTAGAGGGGATGCATACAGAAGAGTTGAAAGAAGGTGAGAGCGAGCTATGGCAATTTTAGCTGGAGGGGTTAGGAAGGCTTTTATTCTGTAAAGTGACCCTAGTTTTTTATTGATTGTTTTGATAGTTTGGTTAACATGTAGGTCAAATTTTAGATTATTATCTATGATGACACCTAATAGTTTTGTAGAGGGGTCAGGGGAGATTATTGTGCCATCATCTGAATTTATGGTAAAGGTGAAAGCGGTAGACCTATGTGTTGGTGAAAATAACAGCATTTTAATTTTTTTGGCATTTAGCATCAGACGATGTTCAGAAAGCCAGTTTTCTATTGTATTAAAGGTGGTCTGGGTAGCTGACCATAACTCTATTGGAGATGTGGCCGAGCAAATCAGAGTAGAGTCATCAGCATATTGGATACAGATGACTTTTGGGATGACAGTATAAAGGTCGTTAATGAAGATGGAGAACAGCAAGGGCCCTAGTATAGAGCCTTGTGGTACTCCAAGGGTGTTACGTAGAAGGTTAGAGAGGTTGTTCTGCCAGAGGACAGCCTGCTGTCGACCGTTCAGGTAGGACTGAAACCATTGAAGGGCTCTAATATCTAGACAGAATGTTTGCAGTGTGTGGATTAAAAGTTGGTGATCAACCATATCGAATGCCTTGGAAAGATCCAAGAAGAGGGCTGAGGATATATAATTATTGTTGCGATTACAGTTTATGGTGTTAGTAAAGGCTAGGAGGGCTGAAGTAGTGCTGTGATGAGGACGGAAGCCATGCTGAGTATCTGCCATAAGGTGAATCTGGATTAGGTGGTGCATGAGTTGTTTATGAATACATTTTTCCATAATCTTTGCAAGTGGAGAGTATAGCTATTGGCCTATAATTGGAGAATTCAGTAGAGCTGCCTCCTTTGTGAAGTGGGATTACATAGGATATTTTCCAGATGGTGGGAATTTTAGCTTCTACTATGGTTCGATTGATTAGTATTGAGAGGGGTAAGCAATAGCATCAGTTGATTTTTGTAGGTACTTGACAGGGAGTTGATCAGCAGAAAGTGTAGTGGGTTTTAATTTTTTGATCAAGGTATGGATAAGTGAAGTGGCGACTGGTTGGAAGCTGAATGCGAGTAGGTTACTACTTTCAGGACCAGGGGAGCTAGGAGGTAGTTAGCTAGCTAGGGCTTGAATTGTCTTAGTAAAGAATCAGTTAAAACTGTCAGAAACATCTTCAGGGGTTTTATCAATAGTAGTAGCAGGGATTGGGGTTGAAGTTTGTCCAGGATGTAGTAGATTATTTAAACCTGCCCAAAACATCTGAAGGTTATTTTTATTCACTGTCTGTAAATTACAGTAGTATTGTTTTTTGTCTTGTAAAATGGATTTTTTAGTTTTGTTCTTGGATTGCCTGTATTTAATGTGATCTTGGGGGTCTTTAGAAGAATTCCATAAAGCCCATGCTTTGTTTCTAAGGGTAATTTTGAGTTTAGACTCTTTAGAAAGCCATGGCACAGTTTTTGCCTTTGTTCTCTTTGAACGAACACGTGCATGCAAATCAAGGATCTCGAGGAATTTGTTGTTAAAGTATGCTACTGCTTCCTCTAAGGGGAGGTGTTTTAGAATAGACCAGTTACATGAGTTTAGTTCTTGTTGGAATTTTGCAGGGTCAAAGTTTTTATTGTTTCTAACCTTTCTGAGTAAGGGTTGTTGGGAATTAATGGCTTTGTTCTTAATTACATATGTGAGAAGGTGATCGCTTAGGCCATCAGGGAGGGTACCAGAGGTGTACAGTTGGGGGTGACTATTTATGAGTACCCAGTCAAGTATGCTTTCTTTTTGGTTGGGTTTACCTATCCTGGTAGTGGTGGATTTGATTTGTGTAAATGCATGCAGGTTAATATGGGTGGTTGGGGATTCTGAGGAACAGGTGCCCCAGTCTATGTTAAAGTCTCCAAGTAGTAGGGTTTCTGGGGGGTAGTGACATGATAGCCAGTGCAGGATATCTTCAGGTGTAGATATATTGTTACCTGGGGGAATGTACATACAGATGATATTAATGCATTTATTTTTATTAAGTTGCAATTTGATGGCAAGAATCTCTGAGTTATTAATCTGAGGTGGTTGTATTACATCTATGGTGACATTCAACTCAGATTTATAGAGTACAGCTACCCCACCCCCTTCCTCGAAGCATGATCCATCCTGTGTATGTTGTACCCAGGTGGTAACACTTCATTGTCTGTAGTGTTAGGTTTTAATCAGGTTTCAGATAAACAGAGAATCTCAGGGGAGTGGACATCCAGAAGTGCATTCAATTCATGTACCTTGTTATTAATGCTTCTAATATTGAGATGACAGGCTAGGAGAGAGTTATTTGGCCTATTAATTGTAGGTTTGTAGCTTAGATTGCAAGTAGAGGGGGTATGTGTATCTGAAGTGGGTGGGCCAGGGTAGGGGTGAATATCACCACCAAGTATTAGGTTAAGTCTATATTTGGTGATGAACTTCAGGAATTTGTTTATTAGTTTGTGGTAGTGTTTGGATTTAGAGCTAATGTGCCTGGGGTTGAGATGTTGATAGACTGAACAAGATGTTGGATAGGACCTGGTACTGTAAGTATGGTTGTAGGTGGGAGGATTTACAGCTGGGATGATAGTATGGCCTTTCGGGACCTGAAATCCCGTGAGAAACTGGTTTTCTTACAAGGTAAGGAGGTATGGTGCGAACAAGAAGGGTAGTAAAGAGGAGTATATCATTATCTGTGATTCAGCTAGTGAGTTAAGGGACTGTTTTACCTGGTGATGCAACACCAGAATATAGAGTGGTGAGGTAAAGGTACTGGAAGGGGGATGGGAGAATGCCAGATGAAAGCTAATAGGTGCCATTAAAATGTAGGTAGAAGAATGGGGTGGGAGGAATTATCCCAGATGAAAGCAGATAGGTTCATAGGTTAATACTAGGCTATCTGCCCTAGGGCATTTATAAGCCTAGCCCAAAGTTTTGTGGCTTTCACCACCCCTTAAGTTTGAAGGATATAGGTTCATAGGTTCATACTAGGCTATCTTTGGGGGAGTGGCTATAGTACTATAAATTTAGAGGTACTGGGGGTGGGAGGGAATTGGGGATAGGGAGGGGAGTGAAGAGAGCCCGAGCGTAGTGAGGGCAAATGTAGTGGGGCTGTTGCAGTTTACAAGGTTTCCTAAGGTGTCCTAAAGCTATAAGGTAAGTATTATAGTTCTTAATGTAAGAGTCAGTTTACTTAAGTTACAGGGGAAGGAGGCAAACACTCAAGTAGAAAAAAGAGCCCTACTGCTGACCAAAATGGTGACCTGCTTACTTACACAGCAATGTAAGTGAAAGCTTAACAAATGCTTTTTGTGTGCAACCTACTCTGCTTAAATGCTGAGAGAAACTGATTTTGTTATGGTGACCAATTGCAGTCCTGTAGACTCCATTTTATAGGGAACTGTAGAGTTCAATCTGCTTAAATGCTGAGAGAAACTGATTTTGTTATGGTAACCAATTGCAGTCCTGTAGACTCCGTTTTGTAGGGAACTGTAGAGTTCAAACTGAGTCACACCAGGTCAGCCAAGAGTGGAAGAGAGGGGGAAATCCTATGCACCTAGATTTGAAAATATTGGTTTAGAAGATAAAGCCTGCAATTCAGAAACCCTCTTGGCCAAGGGAATAGCAACCAGAAAAGCAGTTTTCAATTGAAGATATTTGAGATCACAGGAATGAGCAGGCTCAAATGGACTTTCAGTGAAAGATTGCAGCATCAGTGTCAGATTCAAAGGTGGAATTGCACTTTATTTTTCTTTTGCCTCTTCTTAAAAGTACTCAATTGTATTTATTCTGCTGCATTTATTACCACTTGGTAGTAGCCTGATTAAATTGTAACTGTTATTATAAGCCTTTTGGTTTAAGCACTTGGGCTTCAGACCAGTTGTTTTACATTAAGACGGTTTGTGGTCTGCACTGTTGTGGCAGGGCAGGTAGCTTACAGCCTTCTAAATTGGGAATTGCTGATTGAAGGCTCAGTGTCTGTTATTCTAAAGGTGTATTAGTTCTGGTTTAAGCACTTGGGATTCAGGCCAGTTATTTTACATTAAGAAAAATTGTGGTCTGCTCTCTTGTGGGAGGACAGGTTAGATTCTGCCCTTCTGAGCTGGGGATTTCTGATTAAAGGATTATTGTGCCTGCTTATTTGAACTGTTTCTTTCTGAAATTGGTGCACCTTGTTTGCTGTAGCATAGACTAGATTCAGGCATGCTGAATCTAGCTTTGTTTGTATAACTTGAGCACTAATCCAGGCCATCCTTTTTGGAGAAGTGTGCAGGAGTGTGCAGTTAGAACTTGTCTGACTGAAGACTGCTGGACCAGGACTCAGTTTTGAGCTTTTTATTGGTTAATTTGTTTAAATTGGGTCTATATTGAATCAGTGAATGCTTAAAAAACTGAACGCTGATTCATCAACCCCAATTCACAGAACGCTCACAATCCCGAACACTCGGAACAGCAATTTTTTTCCCAGGGAAAAAAAGTCGCTGTTCCACAAAAAAAAAAAAAAAACCTTAAAACAATATTTAATGTGGGGGGCTTCACCCCCTACACCCCCCTACTTAAATATACCAACTCCGAGATCGCACCACAGTGGAGGAAATGGCAAACTCACAAAACTGGCTCAGCGATTTTTCTCTCTGGGAAAAAAAAATCTCTGTTCCGGGTGGTCGGGATTGCCAACATTCACTCAAATAGGGTCGATGAATCAGCGTTTGCTTTTTTAAGTGTTCATTGATTCAATATAGACCCATTTAAATCTGTTTGCTAATTTGCTTATGCATCGCTGCTTAGCTAGGGTTAAACTATTCCTGGTGCCATAAAGTCTGCTCTTCAAATTTTCCCTTAGAACTATTCCTTCTTTTAGTTTTAGCACTCAAATCTGTTTCTTTGAGCTCAGCACTTGTTTAGAACTCATTGTAAGGACTAAATAAGCTACAAATTACTACAGCATTCAACTTTCCTCATTTGTCTAGAGGTAAACAGTTTTTAGTACTTAATAAATAAGCACCTATCCAGGCATGTCTAAGGGTCAGCTCCCGGTGTTTTCTCCTATCTACCTGATGAATCTGGGCATCTTGGGACAATGCAGCAATTGCCTCATGTACACAAACAACCCTCTCCTCCTACCAACCAACACTACAACCTGTGTGAGATGCACTTATATAGCCAAACTGGAAGCAAACCTCTCTTCACCCAAGACTGGACTAGACAGTCAAGAGGAGATGGTAAACACTTGCACCACACCACACTCATCACATAGTCCCTCAAAACCTTTACCAACAAAACACACACATAGCAACACAAAACACACACCTACATTCACGGAGGCTCTCAATAAAAATCTGCTCAAGCAACAGAGAACTCCAAAGCAGAAATGCATGCAACCTCCACCTCCCAACACTACCCAAATGACACATAGCCCACAAACTCAGTGTGCCACTCAACCACAGCCCATAAGGCATAACAACATACCCAACACTCTATTCATAGGTGAATCTATAGTCAGGCACACTGATGTTCCACTCACCAGGCTAAACAAAGAGAAAGCTACTGTCAGCTGCCTATCAGGTGCCAGGATCTGCCACATAATGCACACACTCAGGTCACTCCACAACAAGTACAAATATTGTCCATGTTGGTGTGAATGACCTGAGATATACCTCCCTGGACTACATGAAAAGAGACATAGAGGAACTCTCTGATCTTGTAGCCCAAGCAGGTATGACCCTAGCCCTGAGTAACATCCTGCCATCAACCAGAATGATACTACAGTGCAAGGACAAAATGATTGACTTCAACAATTGGCTAAGCTTCTGGTGTCATTCTAAGGGGATCCAGTATCTGTCTGCCTGGGATGACATGATCGACAGGCCACGATGCTTTGCCAGAGATGACCTGCACCTGTCGCCCTTGGGATTCCGGATACTGGCTAAGGCTCTTGCCACCCCTATAAGTGCCTTTTTTGACAAATTCACCACCATAACAGGTACGATCTAGCAAAATCTGAGAGTAATGCTACTCAATGCTAGAAGTCTAAATCTCAAAATGCCTTCACTCAAGGCACTCCTTAAAATGGAGAACATTGACATCTGTACAGTGAGAGAGACCTGGTTCTAGGCTCCAGAGAGCACCCCTGCATTACCAGGCTATAATTCCTACCACACCTTTTGGCCACCTAACCTGGACCAAAACACTAAAGGTGGGGGCGTGTCCATATTCATTAAGGATATCCACACCTCCAGGCTAGTTGCTCAGCATAATGCATCTGAGATTATCCAAGTGCTTCCAACTCTGGGCAAGACCGCAATTCAAATTGTAACTTGCTACAGATTCCCCACCATGCCCCAGGATTACCACTCCTTATTTCTTGATACACTGGAAAATATTAGGGTACAACCCAACACCATAATAATGGGCGATTTCAACTACCCCACCATTAACTGGGAAAACTACTCATGTACCAACTCTTTTGCTCAATGTTCTCTGGAATTCATAAATTCCAGTGCCTTGGATCAACTTATCCACACCCCCACCAGGGGCAGCAATATCCTAGACCTGGTCATTACCAACATAGGCGACCGGTGTTCCACACCAGAGGTCAATTCCCCATTCGTCAGATCCGACCACAAGCTAATCAGCCTAGACATCCACATCCCGCCCCCACCCCCCATTAGGGAAACCACCGTAAAATATTTCTCCAAAGCCAACTTCATGCTTCTTAAGACAGAAGTGGCAAACTTCAAGACACCCATTCAGATGGACAATAGAGGTACGACTGCTGAATCCTACACAAATGCACTTTATAAGCACTTACACGAGTGCATGCATCATGCTATCCTTAACAGAACCAAGATGCTATCCTCCAAAAAAAGGAAGCCAATCTGGTGGTCCCCTGCCATAAACAAACTGTACAACAGAAGAAAGAAACTGTTGCAAAAAAAAGAGTAAAATCCCATGACTGGAAGAACTCCCTGGTCAACCTCAGTAAGAAGCTGAGATCCCTCATAAAATCTTCCAAAGCTAGTTATGAAAGCAAAATTGTCACTGATTCTAAAGACAACCACAAAGCATTCTATAGCTATGTCAAGAATCTCAAAGGCAACACTCAGATCTGCTCTGAGTTACAGCACAATGGCACTAAATATAGAGAACCAACTGATATTGCCAACATCCTGGCAGATAGGTTCAGTGCTAACCTTACCCTCCCTCTCACCCCCTATCTCTATCTCTGTACCAGAAGAATGCAAAGTTCCTGTAATCATGGCTGCACAGGTAAAAACCACACTCTCCAAAGCCAAGAACACAGCATCCATGGGACCTGACAACATCCCAAGCTGTGTTCTACATGAACTACAGAATGAACTGGCACCACACCTAAGCACCATGTTCAATTATAGCCTCACCTCAGGCTTTGTGCCCACTGAATGGTGCACAGCGACTGTTATCCCACTCCATAATGGGGGAGCCACCATGGACCTTGGGAACTACCGACCTATTATCCTAATGAGCCTGGTCTGCAAGGCCATGGAACGTATCATCGTGGAACTAATAAACAAAGACATTGGTAATTTCCAAACTCTGGACCCCACTTAGTTCAGGTTTGTAAAAGGCAGAGCATGTCTCCTAAACCTGACTGACTTCTTTGAATTGGTCACCAAAGCTATAGATGAGGGTAAGGTGGTTCACACAGCCTATCTAGATCTTGCCAAGGCTTTTGACACCATCCCCCACTCTGGAATTATAGATAAACTCACTAAACTAGGTATAAATCCCTATGTCACAAAATGGGTTGCCAACTGGCTTACTGACAGAACCCACACTGTGAAAGTAGCAGACTCCAAATCCGACTTCAGACCAGTGACAAGAGGAGTACCACAGGGTTCAGTCCTGGGTCCTCTCCTGTTTGGCATCTACTTTTCTGAAGTACAGGCTAACACAGAAGGTCTTTGGCTAATGAAGTTCAAACTAGGAGCCATAATTGAAACTCTTAATGATGTGCACATCCTACAAAAGGGCCTCACTGAGACAGATGTCTGGTGTCAAAACCATGGCCTCAAACTCAATGCCAAAAAGTGCATTGTCATCCCCTTTTGTAAAAACTGTGTACCCATGAGCTACCACATAGGTGGTAGTCTACTTAGCACCAAAAGGGTGATAAGAGACCTTGGGGCACAGGTGGACAGTAGTCTCTCCTTTGATAATCACATCGCCACAGTAGTCAGGAAGTCCTTCTACGTGGCACACCTCATCACAAAAGGTTTGTCATCCAGGAAAAAAGAGGTCATTGTTCCTCTCTACTCATCACTCATTAGACCCATTATAAGAGTACATCACCCCTTTTGGTATGTACCTCACAAGACATCTACAACAACTGGAAACCCTGCAGAATTGCTTCACAAAGAGGATTACTGGCCTCAAACAGATGCCCTATGCAGACCATCTCAAAAAACTCTAGCTTTACTCCATCACATATCGCCTAACATACAAAGCTATGTCAAACCCAGAGCTGTTGGACATGCTCCACTTAAAGAAATCCCAATCCCTCCGAGATACATGCTCTAGGGACATAAACCTTGTTACCACAGTGAACAGAGCATGCTGGAGGGATAGATTCCTGTCCCAAAGACTTCCCATTCTCTGGAACAAACTACCTATCTATATCAAACAAAGCTTCTCATTAGCACTCTTCAAGAAAAATATTGATGACTAAATGGGAATTAGGAAATTCACCCTGGGTATCACCTCTGTGGCTCTGCTTGATAGGGGCACAGGAAAATAATTTTCTTGGGTGGCGAAAGCCAGGGTACCTTTTTGGCTAGGCTTGTATAGGCCCTAGGGCCGATAGTCTAGTACTTACTTATGAATCTACCTATGAACCTATGGAAGCCTGAGAAGAAAGATGGCCTTCAAGAAGGCCTTGCATAACCTCAAGGAAAAGGTAGGCTCAGTATTGGTTTGAAAATTAGAAATGGCCAGCAACTGCAATTTGATAGCTGAGAAGCTGGCCCCCTCCTGAAATAAGGATGTCAAGAAGAGAAGGATATCCAGAATAGGAGCTGAAAAGGGGTGCAAATTTCATTCCACTGCCCAAAAGGAAAAGCATTTCCACTTGCTATAGTAGACCTTTTGAGTAGAAGGCTTCTGCATGGCCAGAATAATTCTCCAGACAGGAGAAGCCATCCTGGACTGCTTGACTAGGACTGCAAGTGGAGAAACCCTGTTGTCAGGCTAAGTGATCGAAGATTGGGCAGTTGTTCTGATGGGTGAGAGATGAGATACAGAATGGGATCCAGTATTCAGGGAAGATACTTGAGATGAGACCTGTGGAAGGGGAACCACACCTGATGAGGTATGAAGGAAGCAATGACTATCATGGAACTCTTCAGTCTGAAGGCATCTTCTAGTACATTGAGGATTAGAGGAAGGGGAGGGTAAGCATAGAGGAGACCCGGGGACCAATTGTGGACAACAGCGTCCCTGTCTGGGAAAATCATGGCAAAGTATGTGCTGCATTTGTTCAATGGGGAAGCAAATTGATCACAGTGAGGTTGGCCCCAATGGGCAAACATCTGAGATGCCACTGCTGGACTGAGGGACCACTCATGCGGATTCAGGATGGATCTGCTGAGCTTGTTTTCCAAAACATTGGACTCCCCAGGTATGTGTGTTGCAAGAAGAAAGTGACTGATAGATATCATCCATTTCCCCACTCTCGTGGCATCTCTGCACAGCTGGTAAGATTGTGTTCACCCTTGCTTGTTGATATACCAGACAACTGACATGTTGTCTGTGTAAATCACCACCATTCCCAGAGGAAGGCAATCCTGAAAGGCTTGCAGCAAGAGGAGGACTGCCCCCATCTCCTGGATGTTTATGTGCAACTTGGTCTCCGAAGGGGATCACTTGCCTTGGACAGTCCTGCCGTGAAAATGAACCCCCCTCCCTACCAGGGAAGCATCAGTGGTCACTGTGGCCATAAGAAAAGGAAGAGAAAATGGTCTTCCCTGAAGGAGATCCTCCAATTGAAGCCACCACTACAGGTGCCATCTGCAAACAGGGGTCAATGGAATAGCATAGACATCAGATCAGATAGAATAGACCACTGCCCTGCCAGTGTCCACTGAAGCACCCGCATGTGGTATCGTATTAGAGGAACAAGGAGAAAAGCTGTTGACATGGACCCCAGTGCTCTCAGAATGAGGTGTGCCTGTGGTGAGGGAACCTCCAAGAGGACCCTGACCTGCTGTCTGATCAAGTCCACTCTGTGGGGAGGCAGTGCTGCATTCTCTGTGACTGTGTTGAGATGGGTCCCAATGAACTCCAGGCTCTGCACTGGAGAAATCTTCAACTTCACCAAGTTGACAGTAATCCCTATCATTTGACAGTGTCTAAGATGTACTGTGTAACCACAACCAATTGATGCCTTGTGGGAACTTTGAGGAGCCAATTGTCCAGGTACAGAAAGACCTGAAAACCCTGAAGCCTCAGATGAGCCACAACAACTGCCAAGCATTTGGTAAATACCCTGGGGGCTGTGGTGAGTCCAAATGGTAGAGCTCTGAACTGAAAATGATTGACTCTGATGCAGAAACACAGGTGCCTCCTTGAGTGCTTGTCAATCTTGATATGATAGTAGGCATCCTGGAGGTCTGTGGAGCACATCCACATATCCTTCTGCAATAGGGACAAAATAGACTGAAAAGTGGCCATTGGAACTTTGACTTCTTGACTGACAACTTCAATTTGCTGAGGTTCATAATTGGACATAGGTCCCCTGTCCTTGTCAGCACCAAACAAACAGGAATAAATTCCAGATCCTCTTTGTCCTGTCGGGACCTCCTGGATGGATGATTTTTCTAGAAGTGCCATAACTTCTCATTGGGCCAGTTCTCTCTGACTGGGTGGCATGTCTGAGAGAATCTTCTTTGAATTGGGGGTGGTTGTGAAAAGGGAATGTAATAACCCCTGGGTATAATCTTGAGAACTCACTGATCATTTGTTATGGATGCACAGGCATCTGGGTGAAATGAAAAATTACTCCCGACTGCCTCCAGGGCAGGGCAGGTGGTCAACACCTCAGGGGGTGCTGAAAAGGCTTCTCAGAGAAAGTTCCATGGAGCCTTGATTTTGAGGACCCCTTCTGTCCCTAGAACAGTGTTTACCATTGAATCCCCTTCCCTGCCTCAAGAAAAGGAATCTTTTGGATCATCTTGGAAGGAACCCTGCAGCTTGCAGAACCATGTTTCTTACTACCCTGTTGGTTTTTGAAAAAGGACCTTTGGGGAGTAGAAAGCTTGATCCCGACCACCAACAATCTTGCCATCCTTTTCAATGCAAGTTAAAGTTTCTTTGATAGATGATCCAAATAGCGAGGACCCATTGAATGGGGCATTAGTAAAAGACACCTTGAAGGACAACGTGAACCTGCATAGCCACATCCAAGCATGATGGCTGATGGCAATACCTGCACTGACTTCTCAAGAGGTACCTTCTGTCACATTGGAAATTAACCTTATTGAGGTATTGGTAATAGAGGAAAGAGTGGTGAGCTTGGGAGATACCTTCTTGAGGTCCTCTGCCAGCATCAACTCTGAAAGAGACTTGGTGAGCTCGAAACCAGAATTCTTTGGCGGGGGTAAAATGCACAAAATAATTTAGGGGGCTTAGGCCAAAAGTGGCTGAAGCAAAAATGCGCTTCCCATGTCTGTTGATTGCCAAGATACACGATTCAGGGGATGGACATTGGAGCTCTGTTCTGCCAGCTCCTCCTTTGTGGCTTCAGCAACCATGATGGCATCAACAGCCACTCTCTTGTTCCAGTACTTCCAATCCACGGGTTGGTCCAGAAACTTATCAGCTTTCTTGGGAACTGGTTCCACAGTGTCAGGTTCCTTCCATGCGCTGCTTGCGATGAGATCAGTAAGTTCATCCACAGATGGGGTGACTCAGGAAGTAGATGGGCCCATCCCAAACACCTTCAGGAAAACAGATTCTTCTGAGGATGGGGGCTGGGGAGACCAACTGCTTTTCTGATTCAACAGCTCCAGAATGTCCCCAGATGAGATCTGGGGGATCTTTCCCCTTCATCAAAATCCATGTCCTCCATGACGGACTCCATAGTGAAGTACAAGTGTCTCCTCTTGCACGGTCTCTTCTGAGGTGGCTCCTCCATAAGGGACTGAGGAGAGGACTCAGAAGATATGGGTACCCCTTGGCTTCTTGATGCCTGAAGGCTGTCATGGGAGGGCTGACCCTGGACAGTATGAATAGTCTGAAGCCACCTGATATTGATAGACTGGGAAATTCCCCAGGGGGACACTGCTCCACACTTGTAAAAAGTCCAATGTACCACATGAAAGGCCAGTGGACTCAAGGAAACCCCGCTCCTGCCCCATAGCCGAAACCATAACAGAAGGGGGAGTGAAGCTTACCTCAGGCCTAGGCCCCACAGTCAGTACCGTCCCTGAGCTATTGAAGGCTGATGCCATCAAGGGAGGGGACTGATCCAAAACCCCAGACCAGAAACCTCCCCAAGGACCCTGCACTGACCTCTCAGAGCTGATACCCATTCTAGTCCAAAACCACAGAGTCCGAGCTAATCAGGGACCCTGAAGGAACAGGGAAAACAGACATTCTCTGATCCCCTGATGCCTCCTTATGGCAAACCAGGACCTGAGATTCTGAAACCACAGGAATCGGAAGAGGAGAAGCCATTTTCAGAGCTGGGAATCTCCTCAAGCTCGAGTGTGCTGGAAACAGCAAAAGGCCCATCTCCTCATTATCCTGTCCATGTCTGAGGGTCAGATGCTCTTACAGGATCCAGGGGAGGCTGAAGAGTGAGTAGATTTTGTGAAGGGGAAGCCCGCAGGGATCCCACCACTCTGTGGCATTCCTGATCTGGGCAACAACTTTTATGTCTAGGATCTGAAGCCTTCAGATCACTAGGGGATCTAACTGGGGAGCTCAAAATAACTGGCTTCAGATCCGATGAACATGTCAGATCTGAACTCTGAAGTACACTTTCTCTCATATCCGAGGGAGCTAAAGGAGCCAAAACAGAGGTAGGATCTGAAGATCTTCGATCTGAGAAAATGTCTGCACCAAAGAATGGATCCTGTGAATTTGAATCCAAATCTGCCAAAGACTGCTTCAGATCTGAGGGACTGTGATCCAAGAGTCTCACCCAGTTCTGAGCAGCCAGAGGAGAAGCCCCCAGAAAGGCAGTAGAGGCCTTCCTCTCAGGGTATTTATGGATGCTAGAAGAGGGGGAGCTCAAAACAAAGGTACCCCCTTGACAGAAGCTTATTCCGGTGATCCGTCAATGCTTGAGGATTAAATATAGTGCAAATAGAACATTCAGCCTCAAGGAAGTTGGATCCCAGATAATAAACACATTTCTTGTGGGCATCAGAATTAGGTGTCTTCCACCCACAAGAACATGTCATAAATCTGGTAGGCTTGTCCGACATGTCCTAGCAACAACCACACAGACAAACATGCAATACAGAGAACACAGATAAGAGGAACAACTAAGTACCAAGCCCCTGAACTACCTACAGAGACAGAACACAATAGCCAGGCCAAACACATTCAACCAAACTGAAAAGAGACCAAACAAAACCCCAGTAACTCCAAACAACTAACTAAACTAAGGGAAAGGGGTACAGAAAAAAGGCACCAAGCACCAAAAGGGAAGAAAAGAGAAAAAAGAGAGAGCCTAATGCTGAACAAAAGCTAAAACAGAGAAGGGAAGAAGACAGAACAATAAACTCCTAGTTACTACCCAAAAATTTGAACAAAAAATATACTAACCCAAGGAAAAAAACTTAATAAATGCTGTGAAGCAGGAATCATGTCTGTAGCTAAATACGGCAAGCAAGATCTGAGGGTTTGAAGGCAGAAAGGAATTATGGGAGTGGGAGGAGTTCAAGCCTTGAATTTGCTCTGTAAAGTTGCAGGATCGGATCCGATATCGGATCCAAGACCCAGTCGTGATGAATAATTAAATGAATACCATCCTTTAGAGCCTCCTTTGGATCCTAAGTCCCCACTTAGATCTGAAAGGGTCGATTGTTACCTCTTCATCAGATCTTAAGCTTTTGGATCCAACAGACAGAAGTCTTACTCCACAAACCAAAATATTTTAGATCCAAACACTCTGGATCCAAAGCCTCTAGAGCCTCCTTCAGATCCTAACTCCCCCTCGGATTTGAAAGGGTTGTCTGTTACCTTTTCACCAGACCCTAAACCCTTGACTTGCTCCAAAGAGAACTGGAAAGATTTTAGATCCCACCACCTTGGATCAGAAGCCTTTAAAACCTCCTTCAAATCCTGATTCTTCCTAGGATCTGATAAGCTTGGGCTCCTACACTGACCTAACAATACCCTTTGGATCAGACAGACAGAAGTCATGCTATAGGCTATGCTCTAAGGTCTATTTCTTCCTCACTTCCCACTCAACTCCGTCAATGGAGTTGAATAGAATGGGAAGGCAATTTTTCCAGGGCTTAGACCCAGATGGAGGTCTTGCCAACCTTTTCCTCTCATGAGGTCATCAATACGCCCACTGCTTCTAATTTGTATATCCCATGATACAATATCCCAAGAGAGGTTTCTCTCTAGCTCTTCACTTTCCATTTTGTTAGCAAGGGTTCGATCCTTAGAGAACTGTCCTCTGTTTTCTCTGATCCTTTCCACCTATTCCACCAGCTAGTACTGGATAGGTTTTTCTGAGGAATTTTCTCTATCATCTGAAAGGGTTTGATCCTTAGAGAATTGTCCTCTGTTTTCTCTGATCCTTTCCACCTGTTCCACCCGCTAGTACTAGATAGCTTTTTCTGAGGAATTTTCTCTATCATCTGAAACCTCTCTTGAACTCCCTGTGAGAAAGACACCCTTCAGCAGAAAGCATATGAGGAGACAATCAGCCCCCCACCCCCCAAGTGCAGTCTCTCACAGAAGAGAAGTAGGATCCCTGGGCTTCCAACTGTTGATGTCACCTTCCAGTAAACTCAATTGAGCATGGGAGCCTGGCTGATACTGCATTGGTGAAGTTCTAAAAGGTCACAGTTCAGTCCATCTGACCTCCTCTGCACACGGATGATTAAACGTGGTCTGTAGCTCTACAGGATGCATTTCTTCACATAAAAATTGACAGGCGATCCAGAAGACATCTACTTTGTCTAATGGGAGCCACTCCTTACCTATTCAGAGTGCTACCCTTTGGACTCACTACAGCCCCCAGGATGTTTATCAAAGGCATGGCAATTATAACACCTCACTTGAGACTCCAAAGATTCCAAGTGTTCCCATACCTGGATGATCGGTTACTCATCCCCCTTTTAAGCATCAACTACTACAAGCCAGGGACTATATGTTCCACGTGTCCAATAGTTTAGACATTTCCAGGAAACATGTCAAGTCACACCTAGCCCCATTATAGACCCTGGAAGTTGTAAAGACTCTCTTCAGTACTACAGCTCAGATGGTTCCTTACCTCTCCATCACTTCATTTCTTTGAGGTGTCAAGTGCTGCCAATGCTATTTCTCCTGTTTCCTACAGCGGGATTATGTCTACTAGCTCTGGACTCAGTGTCAGCTGACATACTTCTAGTCCCATCAGCTAGATTTTCAATGCAAATCCTTTAATGGACATTGGCAGTACTGTGATCCATTTTCTACTAACCCTTTTGTTTGCCATAAACCTCACCCCTATCTGCAAATGCCATATTTGTGTTTTTGGACAAACTGTTTAGCTCTTCTACCTAGAGTCACCACGGTGACCACATATGCTTCCCAGCTAGGGTGTAGGGGCACTTCTTCCAAAGATGGTCTAAGGCACATGGTCGCATAGTAACATACTAGAGATGTGACCTGTACCTTAGCAATGCAGACATTTCTGGATTTTTCTCCATCTAGGAATTTTTGCAAATCAATGTATCCGTAGTCTGGTACTTCAACAAACAGAAGGAATTGGATCTTAACCACAATTCAGAGAAGCCATGAGGGTCTGGAAATGGGCTTTTACCTCACACTGCTACTCATTATAACATACATCCCAGGGGAAAACCAACACACTGTTCAACTCATCCTTTTGAATGCCTCAAGACTGTCTTTTGCAATCAATCAGTAGTAAACATGATCTCTAACCCCTGGGGTCAACCTTGCTGTGCCTGATTTCCTTTGCCCCTCAACCTCTGTAATGACATTCCTATATGCAGTTGAATCTACAAGGGACATTCAATGGGACCGTACAAGGTATGCCCCTCCTACATGTTAATACATCAGCTGTATGAGGTCTAACTCACATGCAGGAGTGATGTGTACTGACTGTGATCTCTGGTATCACAAGTGGTGACAGAGTAGTTGCACATCTCCACAGCACACCCTCATGTCTCCCACTAAGAAAGATGTTTGGGTGTAGCCTTTTGTTCCTCAACCTACCCATATAGTTTTTTTCCTACAGATCTTTCAGACAAGACTTTTCTTTGTTTGGATAGTTCTTTCCTCTAATCCATTAGACTAAGGTCAGTGTAGACCTGACTTTGCATGGTTCAGCCTCCACTTAATGACAAATACTCCAAACTCCTGTCTTTTGGATTGTGGGCTATTGTCAGATATGAGCACACCAGTTTTTCATGCCTCAAGAATATAGACTTTAGGGCACTAATCACGTTTGCACTTGTCTGTGTCAGATTACATAAGAGATCTTGGAATAATAGTCCTTGAATATGAGATACACAACTTTCCTGTCTAAAACAGATCTGTGCCTGTATATGATCTGGAACTGTGTATGCTATCATTTATTTCTTCAAGTGGTTGTTATGGTATGCATTACCCTGTTCTACTTGTTCTAAGTTGACATATTTCTCTCTCTTTCTTTGCTATTTACTATTCCCATATGTGAGTCATGCATCCTGTCAAGCATCGGTCTTGGACATCAAACACTGGGCACAACTTATGTCTTTAAAAGAAAAATGAAAATGAAATTCTTTCCTTATTGGTGACTTTTACTTAGGCTTCCTTTCATTGTAATGTCTTTCAGTAAATGTAACTTTTAAGTTACTACAAGCGCACCCATGAAATTATTTTATTTTTTTCTTTTGTCATTCATAATTGCAGTATCACCCTAGGAATCTCTAGTTCCTCTAGCAGTTGTTTATACTTTTTGGTGTGTGTGCTCTTCTGAACATATCTACTTTCTATAATTCCTTATTTGGTCTGTATTTCACTTTCATGTTAAGATTATGTAGATTGTCATATCTTATTCAGTGTCAAGATATTACTTGTACAAAGAGTTTCTGGAAATTCTTTGCCAGGTTTTGTGGTCAGTTTCCACCTGAACTTTTTTGCCATAGACATATTTATGGAATTTCTGACATCTGTATACTGTTACTGACAGTTTATTTTTTTTCTGTAAATGCTCCTGACCCACAAGGCAAATAATATATTTATATAATTAGCTTATTCATTGTGTAATATTTTAATATAAAAGCATCTGTAACTATATTCATAAGCATCTCAGGCAATCCTTTCCTATTCATAGCTCTATTCTTGGGCTATATCATGCTGCATCAGCATTTTAGCAGTATATTTATCTCAGATACATTACAGTTCGTATTTGCAAGATACAGCATCGTTCCTAGAAATCTTGGCATGTGCACAATCGCTTGATTTTTTTTCTGCACCTGGTTGCAGTATCTTTGACATTACAGTATAGCCCATATATTATTGACTTGTTTCTCTAATTTTATTTTTGTTCTTACTTAAATTGAAATTACGCTGTCTTAATCTGTTTAACAGCTGAATCATTCTCATGTCATGTTATTCTTCTATCTGGCCATACAATAGTGGAGAATTAGTTATGTTTAAAACACCTTCCAAGGCTTCAGTTACTTAGACAGCAGATCTTTGGAACACTGACAACCTCTGATGTTGATGAAATACTAAACAGGAATCTAAAGGCCTGTACCTTCCTAAGAGTGAATTAAAGGTAACAATCCAGAACTTTGTTCTTTTAGCCTTATCTAACAAAAATCGTACTTTGCATGTACAACACAAAAAAACTGATAATTATGAAACCACTTTTTAAGCATAGGCAATATGTAATTTTTAAGTCACTTTAGTCTGATCTTGCAGGTAGTATAAATGAGTTTCTCCATTCATTATAACAGCGATCATACTATTTACCTGTTCTGTTGGCTGTAGTTAGGTTTATTATATTTAGCTGCTATTCATCATAACTTCTGAGTGCTAATAGTAATTTCCTGTGACCATGTATCATTGGTACTAAATTGTGCTTTATTTGTAGATAATATCCTTCTAGTAAACACCCTAAGCCTGTGGATAAATAAGGTTGGTCATACAAGATACCATTTTATGGCTTTGCACAATATCTGATCTGTCTTAGTGACATGATTGATATTTGAACCCACACACTCTGCATTTACAGTGTGATTTTTTTCTTGTCCTTCATAGTCTCACAAGTCACATAACTCAAAAATATTAGAAGTTGCTGTTTTAATTGAAACTGTTTGAAAGGCAAGACTCACTTTTTTTATTTTTAACAACCCATCCCTTGTTTCATTATTTCATATATTACAAATTGTTCTGTATCTTACTAAAGAACAACGCAGCTCACCAGATTCACAGTCATTGGCTCTGTTCTCCAGCTCAGTAACACAACTATCTATAGTATTTATAGGTTTCTTGTAAAGAATGAGTATCTCAGAAATGGCACATTCTTTTTAGGTTGGTAGCAATTACTGAACTTATCTTTAAGTGCTGCTGTTGAGTCTTTTTTTGTCTTCCTTAGCAACATTTAATAATATAGCACATTAAACCTTCTTAGATTTTTCTGCTAATCTAGTTACATTGAGGAATAATATAATTTTGGGATGTGAAGCTTCCAGTTTTATGACAAATGTTCTTTTGATAGAAGTATTGCTGTTGAATTCAGTTGAAAACATTTCCAGTAAGATTTACGCTTCTGTTAAAAACAAATATTTTGCTTCACTTTTGCAGATGTATACTTCAGTTCTAGAAAATATTTTTTTAACTTTTCAACACCGTGTTATGTGAGAAGGTTTAACAAACTGCACAAAGAGAAATGAAATGCATTATAACCTACATACATCTATATTCCTGCTGATTTCTTTGGAAATTCTTGTACTACATGCCATGCAGATCACAATATATAGCACATTATCCATAAAGCTGTAAACCTATATATGATAAGAGGGATATAAAATAATAGTACATGGATTTTGTTTACTCAGGTGAAAGGAGATGTACTACAATGGTCAGTGATGTATCTAGTCTTTTGTAATATCCATATGAGTGACAGCCGAATGTCTGCAATTAAAACCACATAGTTTACTGATGACACAAAATATGAAGTATCATTTATGCAGGAAAATATGAAAAATGGGAATAATATATCAAGATTGGTGGAATGATTTAATATATTTCAAACATGCCAAATATTGCTGCAAGAAAGAAAAGTAACATTCCAGGAAATGGGGTTAGCAGTTGAAAGGAGAAGTAACAGCAACATGGGTAGAAAGGGGCTTGGCAAGGGAGGATATGGCATGATGAATCAATCTGTGAGTAAGTGAGGATATGGCATGATGAATCAATCTGTGAGCAAGGGAGGATATGGCATGATAAATCAATCTGTGAGCAAGGGAGGATGTGGTATGATGAATCAATCTGCGAGCAAGGGAAGATATGGCATGATGAATCAATCTGTGAGCAAGGGAGGATATGGCATGATGAGTCAATCTGTGAGCAAGGGAGGATATGGCATGATGAATCAATCTGTGAGCAAGGGAGGATGTGGCATGATGAATCAATCTGCGAGCAAGGGAGGATATGGCATGATGAATCAATCTGCGAGCAAGGGAGGATATGGCATGTTGAATCAATCTGTGAGCAAGGGAGGATATGGCATGATAAATCAATCTGTGAGTAAGGGAGGATATGGCATGATGAATCAATCTGTGAGCAAGGGAGGATATGGCATGATGAATCAATCTGTGAGCAAGGGAGGATATGGCATGATGAATCAATCTGTGAGCAAGGGAGGATATGGCATGATGAATCAATCTGTGAGCAAGAGAGGATATGGCATGATTAATCAATCTGTGAAATTCTAAAGCACTCAGTTTCTAGACTTTCTTACCACCATCTTCGGTGTGGGCAGAGGCTGACACCACCCTCTCTGTAGTGAGCTTTGTTCCCTGCATGCCAAAATTAATACTGTTACTCCCATATCCCTGCAGCTTGGAGCAAACATAATCACCCCATCAGTTTGTAGATTTGTCCTTAGAATTCTGTGTTTTGAAATTCTGTGAATCAAACAATAATATGCTTCTCCCTGGAAGTAGACATATATCTAATGATGTAAAACTAACAGCGTTTTGTGACAAGGCAGCAGTGGAGGCCAATGGAAATGCTAAGAAGAATTGAAGAAGACATACATACATAATAAACATTTTACTTTTCATTTTGCATTTGTTTATCAGGATAGCCCATGTGAGTTTAGCATGAAGACTTTTTCAGAGGAGGACCAGGGTGAAAAGCTCCGTATATTGTACAATCATTAAAACGATCATGAAAGTTTAAACAAATATTGGATAATTATGCGTAATGTAGGATTTTGCATAAAAGAGTTTAAGCAAAAACAAGTATGCATTGCATACATGTAAGAAGATGTTTATACACAGAAGCAGTTTATGAGCAGCAGTGACTTTACTTTATGGGAATACATTAGTCTCACTACATGTGCTTGGTGTAGTAAAACCATTTTTTGTGTGTATGTGTGAAAACAATACTTCTAAGAGGAGATAAAATTAAATTAGGAAAATAGTAATAATAAGATGTAGGTGATTGAGTTTTGGAGACAATTATTGTAACGAGAAATCAGAAGTGAGGAAAGGAGTACAGTCAGGATTTGTTCTAGAGATGAGAAGTGATAACATTGGTGTTATAGCAGTCAGCCTGGTGAGGTGCAGGAGCAGATCCATTTTTCTCTCAGGTGACATTTTTTTCAGGAATTTCCATTTTGGGTTATTTTACAGATAAAAAGATGGAGTTCCACATTTTTGATATTTTGTTTGATTATAACTTGATTTTCCCATTTTATCGATAGTTGATAAGGCTGCATTTAGAGTATCAGTTACAACTCTGAATTAGCATTCACAAATATTTAGAAAACTCAGAGGCATTTGAGAGGAGGATAAAAGTAATAGTGTTGGTCTCCACCAGAAAGCATGTACAAATCTTCTAGAACTGATTAGTTCTGGAAGAAAGTAGGTGTGTTATTGGGGAGCATGAAAGTAGGTGTGTTATTGGGGAGCATGAAAGTTAACTATGTTAAGGAGTGTATAACTAGTTAGTATGTTTTGGATGAAGACAGTTATCAGAATAAGCAGCTATACTTAGAAGATACAAGGTGAGCAACTTTTGGGACACGCGCTAGTATTACTTTGTAGAAAGGGTACTGAATTGTTGGATGAGTAGAACAGATTTCCTCACAACTAAGTATGGTTGAAGATAGTAAAAACATTCAAGAATGCCTAGGACAGCTAAAAAGCAAGTTATTCAGATGGGTGCAAATATGTAAACAAAAAGAAAGAAAAAAAAAGAAAAAGGTAAATAGAAAGAAACTACAGGTTAAGTAGGTTCTATAGTTATCCAGTAAACTGGATTAACTGGGATGGCCGAATGGTCAAATGGTTGTTATCTGTCATCAAACGTTATTTTCTTAATGCTCTGTAAGACCAACTTCTCTGAATTCTCTGCATTCTGGAGATATTTGTGCAAATTTCCATTACACAAAGTTCACAGTACACCGATTATAAATTCAGTTTAATTTCCTGTAACATTAGAAGTAAATTCAACATAATGGTAAGCAGCATCACCATTTTTATTGAATTATTACTGCCTGCGTAGTATGAAACACTCTTAGACACATTGTTATTACAAGCTAAGAGTCTGTTTGGGAAGTATTTTGAGGTTGACAATATTATACCAAAAAGACAATGACAGTTTCCAACTGCATTAAAAATAATAATAATAATAATAATAATAATAATAATAATAATAATAATAATCTACTCCTTTCTTGTCATGGGAACATGGCATTAGAAAACCCAAATTTATTTGTTTGATAGTGCTGATACTTGTGGTAGTGAGGTATTTATCTTGCAGAAAGCTACTCTGTTGATATTTTCTACAAGTCTGCACATCTTTCTTTTTTAAGAAACACCTGTCTCCTTGAAATCTTCTTTAGACTGAACTAGATTTGGGTCATGCCCCTTTGTTTTCTGCGTGAAATAGCTGGTGATGCAGCTGAAGCCATTTAATGAAACATCAGGACCCCATGAAATCCATATGTGTACAAAGTACACATAAACAAGTGGTTTATGAAACTGATGTCCTTTTTTTGACAAGTATCCCAGAAGAAGAAAATTTTTGTGTGTAATTAGTGATGCATTTTTGTGACCTCCTTTTCTGCGCATGAGAGTGATCTTAGAGTGATAACATTAATGTAAACAAAGGTACAAGGATACATGCCCCCCCCAGTAAAACACCTTTTCCTTTTTGTTTGTTTGGTACATTTGCACAAAAAGTTTAAAGCTTCAGTTATATGTGTTCAGATTACACATGCACACTTAAAAAGTAAGTTTCATACAGTTGCAGCTGAGCAGGTGAGGTCTGAGCAGACTTTGATACGACACCTTGGACCCTTTTCTTCATGAGTTATCCTTGTATAATGACATTTGAATCACTAATGAATTCAATTTGTTAACAAAATGCAGTAACAAAATAAATGCAGCCTTGCACTTGCAGTAGTCCTCTGCTCATTACTTGGCAGGTGCTTTCAGGTTACTTCAGAAAATGAGCACAATCTTAACAGGGAAACCAGAAAGGCTGGAAAATGTGAACTGTGCTAGACTAGAAGAATTGCTTATTTTCTCATCCTTACAAATTTCTAACAAAAAACTTAAGCTTGGTATAAAAAGACACCTACATTTTATGAAAATTACATTGTTCAATGAGAAAATTATGCTTAGAATATAAGATGAGCAGTACTAATAAAAGATAATGTAACACATTTTTAAAAATAAACATGTCGATATCATATATAGATATTTATGCATTTATCAGTCTCATTTATCTAGCTATGCAGCTATCTATGTGTGTGTGTGTATAGACTAGAAAACTCATGACAGGTTCATTAGCCTATGACTTCCAGAAACACTCTAAGGTAGGTAAGATACTTACTAGTAACATTGTTAACAATGTGGGTAATGGAAGTGCCTGCTTGAGATGAAGACAGCCAAGCCTGTCACTGGTCAGTAAGTCACCAGCTTGATAACAAACAGTATGAACTTGCAAACCAAAAATGTATTGTCATAAATTAAATGAAACATTTGCAATCAATGGTTCTGAAACAAAGAGTTACCACTCCTGCCGCTCATTAAATGGAGCACGGATGCTGTATGAGGGATCAAAAATGACACAAAACATCATAATAATGAATTCACTCAACATTTGGGATAGTTAAACTGTATCTGCCACCCTTTCATGCTGCACAAACTGAGGGTGTAGAGGCAGTCTCCTGAAGTCTTTCTAAATCGTTCATGCGGACAGGTATGTGATGTCATCTGCGCTGCATCTGAATGCAAGCAGTCATGCTTCTACCACTTATATAGTCACAGAAAGTGACATTACTCAGGAGCTTCCCTAGTACCTCATGCTACAGCAGAATCACAGAGAAGTAGGGAGCATGAGCATTCTTATACGGTTCATGGAGCCTCCCACTGGGAAGCTATAAATCACAGAGAGAGTAGCAGATGTATATAGTCTTCCTGAGGGGGGAGTAAGTCAGAGACTGTGGAGGCTATGGGACTTGCCAACATTGTAATGAAGACTGGCAAATAAAAAGTTGTTTATATCGATTCTGCAACATATCTAACAATTAGGGAAACAGACAGTGTAAACCTAGCAACACTTAACATATTAACATTTAATAACATTATGATTCCTTAGCACTGATAATGTGCTTTCATTCTGGGCATCTTACCCACAGTGGGGCTGAATGGTCACAACTTTTCATACTTCAAATTTCATTATGGTAGCACGTTCGAAATAAGGCTTCCTTGCTTGGAACTTAAGACACAAAGCGAATATAAGTAAAATGTGCCATTCTGATATAATGTATTGTATGAAAATCACAAGAATTTCACGAATAACTTAAATTACATAGCAGCAATTATACTATTTGGTTAGTGCCATATATGAAACAAACTTTGATACCCTTATGAGCAACTCTGTGCATTAGGTCTGGTTCAAGAGAATCTTCAAAGGCAGTGAGCAAGGGTTGGTCTGCATATCTTCCACGGTAATAAAGATGAAGAAAATAAATAAATATTTCATACTTCCAAGGTATGGTATCAGTGGTGTCTTGCAAAAAAGACTCACATAGCGACAAAACTAAACAGAATATAGTTGGTGACCAGTGATTCTTTCCTTAAATATTATACAAGTGATTTTTTTGTACAACATTACTTGGCTTGACATACTGCATAGTTTTTAAAAGTTGTGAGAAGTAAAGATTGTTGGTTTCTAACAAAGCCTAAACAGAAAATAATGCTTTCCTGCATTCTGTATGACATAGACCTGTATGCAAGTAAACTACTGAAATCTCTTATGTTACTACACAGTGTGATTGGCTGTCTCAGCTTCACGATTACCACATACTGGCACAGCATAAAATAGTGCATATACCTATAATGGTACCATATATACCTATATGCAAATAATGCCTACACCTGAGGGCCAGGCAGGATTCACAATATTAGCCTTTTGTTTCATTAAATTCAGCTATTTATTAATAATGCTACTTAGCATACAAATTACAAACTAAACCTTTGTCCAGTGCAATTTTCAGTGATACTGAACAGCAACACAGCAGTGGGCTACCAAATAAAAAACTAATGGTACATAAATCAGATCAGATAAAAAATGTTATTTTTTGAACACCTTATTGAATTATCACTTAAGGTATAGGCAAACAGGACAAATCTGGTGAAGAAGATTTGGGACAGATGAGAAGAAAGCAAAACAAAAAAAGGGCATCTAGCAAAAAAGGTGTATGGATTGCGTGAGTGAAGACCTGCAAAAGTCAGGCATGAGTGTTGAAAGAGGTAGCAGACTGGCACTGAACAAAGAGAGAGAGATATGGTGACAGATGGCATGACATCACAACCCTGTGTAGAAAATGGGAAAATGGGGGTTGATGATGATGATTACATAGGCAAAACATGCATTTATATAAAAGAAAATAAAACATATTAACATGTTCCCAGGTATAAACATTGTATATCACATGCATTCTTTTGTATAATTATCATCAATCCAACATTACACAAATTACTTAGTTTTGCCTTCTGCTGAACCTCACTACCCCTCCAAAACATTATTATGCATGTGTTCATAGGTGTATACTAGACTAACGACCACTAGGGCCCTTATAAGCCAAGCTGTGCAACCGAAATGTGACCTACAAATTTGATTTATATAGGGAGTGATTTACTGACTGTCTCTGTCCATCAGAGATGTAGATGCCAGACCAGGGGTGAATTTCTGATTACCCATCCATTGGTTCAAATTGTGCTTAAATAGGGATAGGAAAGAACTCTACTTCACATGGATGGGGAGCCAGTTCCAGAGAATGGGAATTCACTGAGAAATATATTTGCCTCTCCAACATGTCCTATTTATATTGCAAGCAAAACTAAGTCTTTTAATCTTGTAGTGCTGATGCTGTTTGTTTTGCTGATGTGGAAAACGTTCAGCAAAACAGGGTCTATGGATGCCTTGTATGCCAAGAAAAGATCACCTGTTAGACATATATATGATAAAAAGTAATGAGGCAGGGCTTTGAGGTGATCAGCATATGGCATTTTGTTTACTCCCTGTATTCTTTTTGTAAGGATCCTTTCTCCATTCCCATGTTGGCTTAGTTCTTAGTATCAAGGGGTGGCGTAAGCCACAAAAATTTGGGCTAGGCTTATAAATGCCTTAGGGCAGATAGCCTAGTATAAACCTATGAACCTATGAACCTATACATTCTGCTACTTTATCAGTGTTATACTCTGTATGATTATTGTTATTCTCCTTAAAGGTCTGCATCCAAAATCCCAGTCTCTCCTTGTTTCTTGAGCTTCCCCCCTATTTCACCATCATCTCTTTCCACTTTGAATTATAGTTTTCTGCTTGTGCTATGTATAAGAGCCTTAACTATGTTGCTCTGAAATACCCCTTCAACTAGGGTAATCCCAATCCTCCCTGTTCCTTTGGAAAATTAAGCTTATCCCACTTGACTCTTGCCATCATCCACTCCCAGATAAAAATCCTTTAGCTCTTTATTAATTGCTATCCACAACTTCTCCTCTGGAATATGCCTGACCAGTGTATATGATTAAAGGGACTAAGAACAAAAGGGCCTCACCGAGACTGACACCTGGTGTTAAAATCATGTTCTCAAACTAAATGCCAAAAAGTGCATTGTTATCCCCTTTGGCAAAAACATGGTACTCATGAATTACCAAATAGGGGGAAGTTCACTTAACACAGAAAGTGTGATAAGAGACCTTGGGACCCAAGTGGATAGCAACCTCTCCTTTGATAACCACACTGCCACAGTGGTCAGAAAATCTTTCTACATGGCCCACTTAATCACAAAAGGGTTCACATCTAGAAGTAAGGAAGTCATCATTCCCCTCTACTCATCACTTATCAGACCCCTCATTGAATACAATGCCCCATTTGGGATGTACCTCACAAGACACTTACAACAACTTGACAGGCCCCAAAAGTACCTCACCAAGAGGATCGATGGCCTCAAACAATTGCCCTATGATGACCATCTCAAGAAACTCAAACTCTACTCGGTTGCATATCGCTTACTCCGAGGAAACCTCTGTCTGACATACAAAGCTATGTCAAACCTGGAATTATTGGACATGCTCCACTTGAAAAAATCACAATCTCCCTGAGCTACACACTCTAGGGACCTAAACCTCACCACAGCAATAAATAGGACATGTTGGAGGGATAGATTCATGCCCCAGAGACTGTCCATGCTCTGGAACAAGATTCCCATCCACATCAAGCAAAGTTTGTCATTAGCAGTATTCAAGAAAAACCTTGATAAGTGGATGGGTGATAGGAAATTCACTCCTGGGATTATGTCTGAGGCACTGCTCAATAAAGGGGCAGGAATTTAATGATACATGGGTGGCAAAAGCCAATACACTGTTGGCTAGGCTTGCTTTGGCCCTCGGGCTGATAGCCTAGTACCTGCCTATGAACCTATGAACATTTTAACTGCTTGTATCTTACTATTGATATCCATATAACAGAGCCTCCATTTTCTCAATTTTTGTATTATCTTTTGTTTAGTCTCTTTCCGCATATCCTTAGCTACCACACTGGTATCATTTTAATCCATGTTCCTAAATACTTCATTTTATCATGTCTCCATAAATATGGATATTGCTGAACCAATTTGTATGTGGGTACATAATTTACCTCTATTGATTTTGTTTTAGCTTCATTAATTTTGTATCCCAAAAAGGTTTGAAACTGTCTCAGTGTGTTCTACAGCACTGTAATGTCCATTTCTGGTTTTGTCAGATATAAAATAATGTCATCTGCAAATAGAGCCAGCTTTTCCTGACTACTATGCCAATTATTTCCTTGAATTTCTGAGCTCCTTATTTTCTTTGCTAGTGGTTCTAAATATAATCAAATAACAAAGGGGGGAGAGAGGACACCCCTGCCTGGATCCTCTGCTCAAGCAGAAATTATCAGAGAGGACCCCACCCACTTTAATTTTCGCCTCTGATCCTTCATATATCCTCCTGATCAACCTCATAATTTTATCAGGGAATGCAAATGCTTCCATTGCTCTGCTCATAAAATCCCAGCTTACTCTGTCATATGCTTTCTCTGGATCAAGACCCACCAGCAGCCATGGCATTTGCTTTACATGCTGCTTCCCTTTTGATCATCAATGTTCTATTGATGTTGTCAAATGTTTGCCTCCTCTCCACAAAACCACATTGATGCATGTCTATCAATTTTGGCATCACATGTGCCATTCATTTTGCTATTATAGACATAAACACTTTATTGTCATGATTTAGTATTGAAATGGGGCCTGTATGAAGTTGGGGCTGATGGAGCTTTACCCTGTTTAGGTAGTACAGCTACTAATACTTTCTTCCAGGATATTGATACTTCTCATGCTCTTAAAATATTGTTAAAGAAAACCTGCCATCTCGGAGTTTATCAGTTTTTTCCCTCCTAGTTTCCAAACTTCCACAGGAATACCATCTAATCCTGGGGATGTTTCTGTAGATTGGTTGTACATCACCATTTTTATTTCATCTCCTTCTATCCTGTTAGTAATTGAGTCTCATCTTCCTCTAACCTTGGAATATTTAATTCTACCATAAGCATTTCCATTTGTACCTTTTCTTGACTTCAATGTGTCTCTGCTTTACACAGACTTTCATAGACTTTCCAAAATATTTCTAATACTTCTACAGGAGCCCTTGTTACCTTCCTTGTTATAGGCTCGCTAAGCTTGGTGACAGTTCTTTCTGCTATCTGTTGCCTGAGCCATTGGGCTAAAAGTTTTTGTGCTCTAGAGTTATTATTAAAAACCAGTTCCTTAACAGCAATCTTTCTAAATTCATGCATATTATTGAGGTAATCCCTTATTTTCTGTTTAGCATTCTGTAATTGCTCCTCTTCTTGTTCTGTGAGATTTCCCCCCTTTAGCAATACTTTAATACTTGTCAGTCCCTCTAAATGATTCTTGTTACTTCTTAACCATATTTCTCTCTTTTAATTCCACCCTGTTTTTAAATTCCACTTTAATTTTATCCCACTCCCTACCTATATTTTCAGAAGAAGTTTCTTTCTTCTCTGATAGCTCCTGAATAATTTTTACTACCCATTCCTTAAATTCCTCTTTTCAACAGATAGGTGGGAAAGTACCAGTGTCTCATTTTTATTTCATTTCCCTGCATTTTTATTTTACTTATTATTGGCGCATAATCTGAAATAGATATTGGGTGCATATCAAAACCTGCAATTAAATCCACATGTTCATGTGAAATGTAAATTCTTTCTAGCCTAGACCAGTTTTTGTAACTTGGGGAATAATATGTAAATTTACTCCAAATTCATAGTACTGAATTCACATCTTCCATGCCAAATAGTTTCATAAATTGCTTTAAAAATCTATCCTCCTTTGTTATATTTGCCTTTCTGGGCCCCCAGACACTTCTTCACTGTTGCAAATCAAATTCCAGTCCCCACCTATAAGTAATGTTCCTTGCTTAAAGCTGATTATCTCTCCCAGATTTTTCTTTAGCTCCATTATAGCAGTTTTTGGTGGAATATGAATATATGGCAGTGTAATCCTCCTTTCTTGCCAGTAGACCGTTAGTATTACAAATCTACCATTATTGTCTTTTTTCCTCTTCTTTTACTACTGGAGCTCCTCTTGCAATTAATATAAGTACTCCTGCCTTCCTTTGCCTCAGGTATTCTGCTGAATAACTGTCCTGAAAACCTTTATCAAATTCACATGTTCAGTTCTTTCCAAGTGTGTGTCCTGTAGCATAGATATTTGCAGTCTACATTTTCTAATATAGTTCACTACTCTTTCTTTTTTGTATCTATCTGTGAGACCACTAATATTTAAAGACATTATAAAAAGAGTCATATTCTTGAGGGGTTATTATTCCCACCTTTTATATGTTAACAGCTTTTTTGTTAAATGTCTAGCTCCAGCCTTTGTGTTACATGCATGCACTGTTTGGCAGGTTAATCTTTTATACAGTTGCTTCTTGTCATCTCCATTTGACTTAATGTCAAATCTTGCAGAACTTTTTGTTTTATTGAAAACTGTCAAATAAACACACACACACACACACACCAATAGCTCCCCTAAAACCTACTAACTTAATAATTTGCTGTGCGCTGCTCTTGAGGTTCCCGACATAGATGAAGAAGGCCTTATGGCTATATTTCACCTGGGAGTTTATCTTAATCTCAAAGTTGACTTTGTTTGACTTGATTAGCCCTCCTAGTTGCATATTTAGTTTGATGAGAGAGTTTCTATCTTCATGGGAATTATCCTTCCTGATTTTTGCCATATTGTTTCCCTTGTGCTGTATATCCTGTTTAATTCGGGATGTTACAAGGGCAGTTTGCTTCTGGGGCTAGTCCTAGGCTTACTTCTGGTAGGTACAGCAGCCTCTATGTAGCCATTGACATGGCTGTACAGAGCTTTTGAGAGGAATTCATCATAGGCTGCTGTATTTTCAGGGTTTTGAGGGGCACTGAATTTTGACAGACCAACATTTCATAAAAGGTAATTTGCTTTGGAATAGTTCCTAACTTTTATTGATTTTAATGTGACTATGGAGTTGATTTTGACATCAAAGAAGTCAGCTTTATGGTTAGAACTTACCAGGGAGCATGGCACTCTGGGCGGGGGTGTTCTCTCATATTTGTGAGGATGCAGCTCAGTATGTTGGAGCCTTTAGTGGGTGTATTAACTATTTGGTGAAGTGTTATTGTCTTTATGAAGTCCTGGGATCTCTGTGCCTGTAGATTTGAGGCTATGTAGGATTCCCAGTCTATACAGTGGTAATTAAAGTTGCCAATAAATAGGTTATTAGGTTGGATGGTAAGTGCCTCCAATAGATCCAAGTATGCATTGTGAGCTTCTTGGAACATGGAAGGTGACCTATACCTGGCTAGGATATGATAGGGGATTTTGTCTATGGTGATCTGCAAGAGGAGGAACTCCAGCATGTTATCTTGTTTGACTACCCTAGAGGTATGCATGTTATTGATGTATATTGAGACACCTCCACCTTTAGCCCTTTTATATGCAGCTACTGGTCTAAAAGTATGGAAGGCACTGAAACCTTCCACTGCCAGGGTACTCTCTGCCACTTTAAACCATGTCTAACTAACTGCACAGACAGATGTCTGTATTCTCAAGTATGAGGATAGTTTGGAGGGAGTGAAGTTTCCCACAATATCCATTTTTGTCTATATAATTTGCTCCTACCCTTTTCTAAAGATCTAACTTCCAGTTCTTTTTTTCTGTTACAATATTCATTACTTCAAATAAAATTGGTTTATACTTTGACTTCCATTTTCTAGTAATTGCTTTTTGGTAGCCACCAGAATTAAACTTAACAAGGCCTTACTATGTCTAAACAATTTAGATCCTGTGTCCTAGTTCAAAAATCATTTCCTTAGTTACACCAATTTTCTCACCCAATATTTCTGACAGAGTACTCTGCAGAGAATTGTAATTCTTTCCCTCCAGTGGAGTTCAGGAAGTTTGCACTGCAACTTCCAATGGGAGGAGCCTAATCTTTTTGATAGAATCAAATGATGTCCTCATATTTCAAACAAATGTTCATATCTCAGAAATCATATGGGGTTCTAAAGAAGCATACATGGCAAACTTGTCAGTACGAACTATTTTTATAATGGAAGCATTCTTTAGGTTCTAGATCTTAAACTGTATTTTATAAGTCACAGTAAACACAATAACTATTAAGTTTGTAATATTTTGTAAACAACTTGCAATATCTCAGCAATCAATTAAGTTACACACATACTGTCAGCAGCACTTTGATCATTCAACTGAGAATTTTATATGAGGCTAAGCAGTTCTGTCCGTTACTTGGTTGTTGAGATACTTAGAAAAACATGACATTTTGACACTATAAATAAATATTATTCGAACAACGATTAATATCTGTTTACCCGCACTAGACAGAGGTCAACTATCAATACAGCTGAGTTTAGAAATGTGTAAGCTTTAAGATTAAATCTTTTAATACTTTGTATGTAGCATGGATTTGAAATTATTGATACAAACATTTACAAGCAATATTTGATGCCAAGAGGACTCTGTAGGATGTAACTGCAGAAGCACCTGGAGGTGTCATTCAGCTGTAATGTCAACTCATTATACTCCCAAAACATATTTATTTATTTTTATTTATTTATTTAAATTTGTTGACTGGGAGTGTCCGAGTGGATGTGGGTCCATTTTTAGCGTAGGCCTGGGGAGAAAAGCTCCACAGTAAAATAAACAGACAGTAGTTACATTGGATTACATAGCGATTAACGATTTAACATAGGTTCATAGGTTCATAGGTTGGTACTAGGCTATCAGCCCTAGGGCCTATACAAGCCTAGCCATACCAATTCCCTGGCTATTTCTTCCCACATTATTTACTTTCCTGGACCCCTGTCTAGCAGGGCGACTGACGTGATCCCTGGGGTGAATTTCCTTTCTCCCATCCAATCATCAAGGTTCCTCTTGAAGAGGTCCAAAGAGGCACTCTACTTGACATGTATGGGCAATCTATTCCAGAGTCTGGGGAGTCTCTGGGTCAGGAACCTATCCCTCCAGCATGTTTTGTTCATTGTGATGACAAGGTTTAGATCCCTGGAGCGTGTAGCTCTGAGGGATTGGGATTTCTTTAAGTGTAGCATGTACAAAAGCTCTGGGTTTGACATGGCCTTGTATGTTAAGCAGAGATCGCCCCTGAGTAGATGATATGTGACAGAGTATAGCTGGAGTTTTTAAGGCGGTCAGCGTAGGGCATCTGCTTTAGGCCTGTGATTCTTTTAGTGAGGTAGTTCTGAGGCCTTTCCAGTTGTTGCAGATGTCTTGAGAGGTACATACCAAATGGGGTGTTGTATTCTATAATGGGTCTAATGAGGGATGAGTACAGTGGGACAATGACCTCCTTTTTTCTGGATGAAAAGCCCTTCGTGATGAGGTGTGCCACATAGAAGGATTTCCTAACTGTTGTGGCGATGTGGTTATCGAAGGTGAGACCACTGTCCACCTGTGTACCTAAGTCTCTTATCACACTTTCTGTGTTTAGTGTACTGCCACCTATATGGTAATTCATGGATACATGTTTTTTCCCAAAGGGGATAACAATACATTTCTTGGCATTGAGCTTGAGCCCATGGCTCTGGCACCAAGCATCTGTTTCTGTAAGGCCCTTTTGTAGAGTATCCACATCATTTGGGGATTCAATAATGGCTCCCAGTTTGCAGTCATCTGCAAACTTTGTTAGCCAGAGTCCCTTAGTGTTGACCTGTACTTCAGAGAAGTAGATGCCAAACAAGAGCGGCCCCAGGACAGAACCCTGAGGTACTCCACTTGTCACTTGTCTGGAGGTGGAGTTGTAGTCGGCTACTTTTGCAGTGTGGGTTCTATCAGTAAGCCATTTAGCAACCCATTGGGTGACATAGGGATTAATGCCCAACTTAGTAAGTTTATCTATGATTCCAGAGTGGGGGATGGTGTCAAAGGCCTTGGCAAGGTCTAGATAGGCTGTGTGGACCACCTTACCCTTGTCCATGGCTCTAGAGACTGATTCAAAGAAGTCAATCAGGTTCAGGAGACACGATCGGCCCTTCACAAACCCAAACTGGGTGGGGTCCAGTGTTTGAAGGTTGCCAATGTCTTTGTTTATAAGTTCCGTGATAATACGCTCCATGGCCTTGCAGATAAGGCTTGTCAGACTGAGGGGACGGTAGTTTCCAGGATCCAAGGTGGATCCCCCCTTGTGGATTGGGATAACTGTAGCTCTGTGCCACTCAGTGGGCACGAAACCTGAGGTGAGGCTATGATTAAACATGACACTTAGGTGAGGTGCCAGTTCATATTGTAGTTCCTGTAGTACACAGCCCGGGATGTCATCTGGTCCCATGGATGCTGTATTCTTGGCTTTAGAGAGTGCATTTTGTACCTGTGTGGCCGTTATTACTGGAATTTGGCAATCTTCCGGTATTGAGATGGGCCATTTAGGGGGTGAGAGGGGGGTAAAGTTGGCACTGAATCGATCTGCTAGGATAATGGCAATATCCTTTGGATCAGTATATTTAATGCCATTCTGTTTTAGCTCAGAGCAGATCTGAGCATTGCCATTTAGATTCTTGACATGGTTATAGAATGCTTTGTGGTTGTCTTTGGAATCTTTGGCAATTTTATTTTCGTAACTAGCTTTGGAGGATTTTATGAGGCATCTCAGTTTCTTACTGAGGCTAGTAAGGGAGTTTTTTCATCCTGGGATTTTCCTCTTTTCTGCAAAAGTTTCTTCCTTTTGTTGTAAAGTTTGTTTATGGCAGGGGACCACCAGATTGGCTTCCTTTTTTGGATGAGAGCATTTTGGTTCTATTTGGGATGGCACGATTCATGCATGAGTGGATGTGCTCGTACAGTGCCTTAGTGTAGGATTCAGCAGTTGAACTTTCAGTTCCCGTCTGCATGGGTGTTATGAAGTTTGTCACTTCTGACTTGAGTAGCATAAAGTTGGCTTTGGAGAAGTTTTTTATGGTGGTTTCTTTACTGGGGGGTGGGGGTGGGATGTGGATGTTAAGGGTGATTAGCTTATGGTCAGACCTGATGGGCGGCCACGGTGGTGCAGTGGTTAGTATTGCTGCCTCACAGCAAGAGGTTCTCCGGTTCGATCCTCGGCTGGGGTGCCTTCTGTGCGGAGTCTGCATGTCCTCCCTGTGGTCGCGTGGGTTTCCTCCGGGTGCTCCGGTTTCCTCCCACATCCCAAAGACATGCTGCAGGTGGATTGGACACTCTAAATTGGCCCTAGGTGTGCATGTGAGTGTCCCTTCTGTGGAAGGTTGGGCGCCGGGCTGGCAACTCGACACCGTAAAACTCCACTGCCATTCAATGTGCAGACAAGGTGATCCACTGTGGCGACCCCTAACGGGAAAAAGCCGAAAGAAGAAGCTTATGGTCAGACCTGACTAACGAAGGGGTGACCATAGGTATGGAGCATTGATTTCCCATGTTGGTAATGACCAGGTCTAGGATATTGGAGCCCCTGGTGAGACTATGGATTAGTTGATCCAGGGCATTGGAATTTATGAATTCCAAGAGCCGTTGCGTAAAGGTGTTGGGACATGAGTAGTTTTCCCAGTTAATGGCAGGGTAGTTAAAATCACCCAGTATTAGGGTGTTTGGTTCTATCTTAATATTTTCCAGTATGTTTAGAAAGGTGTAGTGAAATTTCTTACAACATATTTACAGATGAAGAACATAGTACATCAGTAGACAACTAGAATCTTTATCTGTGAAGTACATAACAGGCATTACCAAATGTAACAATGAGAAGTTCCTGCTGTATAATAAGTACTAGGCTTATGAGCATCTGAGCTTGCTATAATCAAGGTAGTTAGTGGAGTGGAAAGAAAGGTAATAGTTGGATGGGGTGGATGATATTAGAGTGGGAGTTGCAAGGGCATAGCCAGCATGTTTTTAGGTGCACTTTTAGTAAAGTTTTGAAGTGGGTGCATGATGATACGCAGGTAATTGTGGGTGGGAGTGAGTTCCATAATTTGGCTATGGTGCAAGAGAATAGTGCTTCACCAGCAGAGTTATTGGCTTTAGTGATCTGCAAGTGATTTTTGTTGCTGGATCTTAGTGGTCTGGTGGTGCGATAGGGTTGGAGTAGATTCTGGAGGGATGGGACATTTAGTGGATGGTTTACTAGTTTGTGGGCGAGTGAGAGTTGATACCACTGAAGGAGGTGAGGGAGTTCAAGCCAGCCCAGTTCAGCAAGTGAGAGACAGTGGTGACTACGGTAGGATGCCCCTATGGCGAATTTGGTGATTTTGTTGTAGCAGGTCTCTAGCTTGTTTAGATCACATTGCCTTAGGTTGGTATATATTGGAGAGGCATAAAGTAGGGTGGAGATAAGGTGGGAATTTGCTATTGAAATCTTTGCTGCTTTGGTGAGAAATTGTTTATTTCTGTATAATGTTCCTTGTTTTTTTGTGGACTTTTTTTATGGTCATGGATATGTGAATGTCAAATTTTAGTTTATTGTCTATTTCCCATTCCTAGGTACCTCCTTTTCTTCCCTATCACACCTCCAACAACTGCCATCTACATGAGGAAAACATCTTTGAAGTTTGCTTGGAATATCAGTCAAAAATAATATTAATGTAAAAGCATTAATTTGCTATGAAATACTAAACAGTGTGTGTGTGTGTGTGTGTGTGTGTGTGTGTGTGTGTGTGTGTGTGTGTGTGTGTGTGTGTGTGTGTGTGTGTTTTAATTTAGGATATACCTATACCTAGAAGGTTCCAATCTTTGTACATATAGTAGATCTTGTAGCATATAAAAGTTTGTCAGGATAATCAGTAAGCAACACAGACCCTGTGGTCAAACTGTTAGCCTTTGTGATGTCGTTAAAAGAAAACTTTACTTTGAAACTCAGGAAATATGTTTATTTAATATGCCTTGATATGCTATGCTATGCTTATGCATCACAATCCTTGCAAGCATTTTATGCTATATGTTAAGTTCTTATACCACAAAATGGCTATCAGAGAGACTACCATTCTAACATTAACTGGTTTTAAAACCTCTCCTTCCGGTTACCAGAATGCATTTGAAGTCCTCTTTATATGTTTTATGCTAGATATAAGGAACAATTGTGTTTCTCTGCCATTTAGATAAACCTACAATATTTGAGTCATAGGCAAGCATCTTATGTAGCTCATGGGAGCAGCTTCTGTTTTTCTCCAAAATTACCATGATTTAGGATGGTAACTAAGCTTCTGCTAACCTTTTCAGAGCTCAAGTCTCTGTGAAACAAACTAGCTAAATTAAAGGATTTGCTGAAGCATTTCATTTGTAGTCTTTCAAGAGTTGACAAACCCTCCCCCACACTTTCATAGGTGTCAAACTTGTTGGTTTGGTGTTGGAGACATAGGGACCATTTCTAAAAGACTTGCTATCACTGTAAGTGACTTAGTCCAGTATAAGCGTGTTTTGTAGATAAGCATCACCTCTGAGCAAGTCACTCACACTGAGAGCAAATCTTTTTGGAATCTGGCTGTTGTCTTTCCTATGTAATTGGCAGTTACATGAAAAAGCCTTTACGGTACATTCAATTTACTTTTGGTATTCCCTGCTATCTACAGGAGTGTGCAATCTAAATTTTATATGCATGGAAATGCACTATGCTTGTCTATTCAAAGCTAGTTTCTCTCTATGTCTCAAATAATCTTATTTGCAAACCACAATTCAGTATTTTCCAGTAGGAATTTTGCAAAATATGTGCGACCCTCATATCTGAAAATGTTCAGGTTTTGAGACTATTCTTGCTTTTTCTTAGATGCAGATGTCTTTTTATATCACATTAGTCCAGTTATATTCCTACTCTTTTCATATAGTGCCTATTAGCATGCAGCTGCCTCATCTAGAACAGGGTCTTTGAGTCTTTCAAAGTACTTTTTCTCTGCGCTTTAGCTTAGCACTAATCCAGAAATCATTTTGCTTAAGACATGGAAATGTAGTTCTGATTTAGAACTTGTATGTATGTATATGTCTCCTTCAATTACTTTTATCACTGTATTCCTCATGATAGTTTTATACCTTGGGCTGAGTCTGAAAACGGTCTGCAAAGATCAGTGCTCTACCCTGGTCAATCATGCAGTCAGTCAGTCAATCAATGAATAAATAAATAAGAATTTGCACATGGATACATCAATACTCTGTTCCTGAATTCCCCAAAAATCTAATGAATATCCTATTTTCACCTAGACACCTCTCTAACCAAAGAACAATGTTCACCATATCATCTTTAGACAGCATAAAATTTGAACTAGTATCCAATACCAAGCTCCACTTTTTCTAACTCCTCTAGACCTAGACTCTTCTCTCATCACCTGCTCATGACTCCAGTTCTTTTATTATCTGAGACCTCATCTTGCCTCTGTTCTACTACCTCAGTCTAATGTGGTTAGTAATGCATTGCAACTATTATCCCTATTTTTTCTGCTGATACTGCTGTGAATTTGTATACAAATGTGACTGATTTTTGATAGTGATCTACCATGAATCTACTTTGTATATGTAATTGTGACTAATTATCAATATAACCTAAAGTATGTCTATAAGATTAACTTCTACATTACTACTTTTTGTTCATAAGCTTATTTTGTATTATTGTGTTATCCTGCTAGAAAAATAAAGCATTGTAACTGAAAAACACTTGTGCTATCTTCCCATGTAAACTGAAATCCAAAGCTACCATTGCTATTGCCCTCTCAGAGTTCTGCTTTGCTCATTATAACCATCTACGTTCCAATACATATGTATCTTACTGCAAAGTTCTGTTCAAAACGTTATACTTCTCCATTACTAACTACATGTTCTGTAGTTTCGTGGATCACATAATATCCACTAGAAGTCATTTCTTTTAGACACCCACAGCTTGTTCTCCAACATAAATTTTGCAAACATTCTTTGAGAAGTCACATTTTTGGTGCCACACACACGGTGCACTTAGACTTCAAGGGTGCGAGTATCATTTTACTTACATGCAGAACCAGTGAGACAAGTATAATAACAAGGCTAACAAATAAAGCTACTCTTGTTTTTCTTTCGGCTTTTCCCGGTTAGGGGTCGATCATCAGCAGAACTCTGATCCGCTAATGATTGGCAGCCGATTTTTACGGTGCCAGCTCAACGCCCAACCTTTAACGAAGGCATGCCCATTCACGCATGTCTTTCGAATGCCACTCGACTGCGGGGAGGACATGCAGATTCCACACAGAAGGCTCTCCAGCTGAGCATCGAACGGGAGAACCTTTTCATGTGAGGCGACAATGCTACCGCTGCACCACTGCGGCATATATATATATATATATATATATATATATATATATATATATATATATGTATATATATATATATATATATATGGTGTACTTTCATAAGTTTGAAAGCACATTCTTTGAATGTGCTTATAAGTGAACTGTTTAAGCAAATTCTGGCATCCGACTTCCCTAAATGTCATGAAAATATCAAATTTTGACATTTACAATCTCTCCACCACCAAAATGAGTGCTACTATGGGTCAAAAAGGGGGCGAGATTTTGTAATTCAGCCCATCGGTTTTCGCGACTTTTGAATTTTGTGGTTTGCAGTTCGCGGCAGCAGTTTCAAAGATGTGGCTGTCGAACTTATATATATTTATATATGTGTGTGTGTGTGTGTGTGTGTGTGTGTGTGTGTGTGTGTGTGTGTGTGTGTGTGTGTGTGTGTGTGTGTGTGTGTGTGTGTGTGTGTGTGTGTGTTTGCGTGCATCACAAAAACCCTTAGGCATGTTAGAACAAGATGGATGTGTTGTATGTGTTGTCCATCTTATTTCATGGGCTAGTGTAATGCTAGGGCAGTTGTGGAGAGGTGACAAATTACTTCATTTCCCCTTATTTTATTAGTTAAGAAGTGTTAGGTAGGCAATTAGTTCTCAAGGTTGGAGTTTGGATGTAGATTGTGGTTGCAGGTGTGAATCTCTTGTCCTCCAATTTGTGTTATGAAGAGGGTGGCATAATGGTTAAGATGTTTACCTTGGACACACACGGTACTGGGTTTGATTATCCACGTTTGAGAGGCATTGGTAGGCTTAAAAAAACTTGGAGCTATTAGCCCAGTAATTATCTTTGAATCTAAGTAGTGTATTTCCTTTACGAAGGCAATGACCTTGTCTGACTTTTTTTTTTGCAGTGTGTGTGTGTGTGTGTGTGTGTGTGTGTGTGTGTGTGTGTGCGTGCGCATATGTGCATGTGTGCGTGTGTGTGTGTGTGTGTGTGTGTGTGTGTGTGTGTGTGTGTGTGTGTGTGTGTGTGTGTGTGTATACACAGAGGATGTAACTCTCAACAGTCCCCAATTTGGCTTCATATTTTTAATCTGATTGTCATAACATCTGTAGTTTCCTAGCATATACTGTTTGATTGCAGCTATCAAATAATTACATAGATTTGAGTTTCTAACTTCATATCTTTCAGAAAATGGTTGCTAAAGATAACATGCTATACTAGCAACATTCTAAGTGTATAACATCAATATTTAAAATATGTCCCTGATTTTGAATCTTTGTTCCTGATTCCCATGCTAAGTAGTTAAGAGGACTTTGGGGTCATAGTTGTTAGCACTATTAGCATTGCATGGTTCTGACATCAACAAGCTGTGTTATATTTTTGGACCATTAATTATATATTTATTCGTTAATTTGATTGCAAAAGACATCTAAATTGTACACCCCCATACAAGTGCCTGTACTTGATGGTCATGTATATATGTGTGTGTATAATTATACACAGCAAAGTTTTTATAATGTTAAAAGCAGCAGGAAGGCCACAAAACTGTCAAAAAATGCAGTTTCATGCAAAAAATGGAAACATTTATAGGCAATATTTTGGTCAATTGGTTGAAAAGTTTTGAAATGTTGTTTTAATATGATCTATGTATGTTATAGAATTAAATTGAGTGAAATATTTTTTTCTCATTGGTAAGCGAGGAGGAATCACACTAAAAATGGTCCAGATATTCAAGAACATTTTAGTCGGAGTGTGGCTTCATTGTAAATGCTCAGAGCTGTTGTTTATTTCTAGGCTGAGGTATCTTCTGTGTTTTTTATTCATCTTCAACATAAATTTGTGTCTAGTTTAGGTATAGACTACTTTTGCTACAATGTGCACTTATAGCAAGCCAACAAAACAAGCATGTGTATCTTTTTACAGTGCAGTAAGGCTACATTTTTTGGCAAAGCTTTGTAAATGTGCATCCGCTAGCACCACAAGGACTCAAATTTTATAGTTAATACCTGGCAAATATTCATACTTCACTCTCAGAGGCATGAAATCTCACATATGCAAATTTTGAATGCTATAATTTTGGATCCTTTGTTTTAATTCTGATGGCTGCCTTCTATGATTTTGAAAGCTGAGAAGTTAAGAGGAATGCATACATTGTTTAGTCATGTATGCTGTAGTCAGATGTCAGCATACTGTCCTCAGGTCAAATCACATTTCTGACAACATGTTCTGCTTGGGAATATATAAATAAAAAGATGTGGGGCATCAGGTAATATATATAATACATAAAATGACTAATGCCAGGCTCAGCTTGACAACTATAGTACAAATTATATAGCATGAGTGTCATGAAATACATCGAATACATAAATGGATGCAACAGTATTATATAAAATGAAAAGGTTATAGAACTGGTCCTCCATGTATTGCTGCGTGCTGCATTATAAAAATATACATTGTAGCAAAATTACTGAATTAAAAAGGAAATAGAAGAAAGTAGATGCACAACAACAGAAGAAATCTGTAAATGGATTTACAGATGTAAGAGAGAGAGTAGAGGAACGAGAGAGACAAATAAAGAAAAGGGGGATATGGTAGAGTTAAGTGACATGGCCTGTGGGCCTGAATTTGTAGTAGGAGAATATTTTAATATCAATGTGAGTCCCTGGTAGAGTTTTATGACTAGAATAGAGAAACTGTGGTTGGTGCAGTGAAGGTTGGTCTTGGGTGTTTGTAGAGGTGGTCCTGAATGTGAATAGTTTCTAAGGATGTAGGAGGAAATGAGTGATATGAGTTTTTAAAAGATGGAAGTGACAGTGTCTTGCTGTAATACTTAATAAACTAGGGAGCTGAGTTTGAGGTCAGCTCTTTGCTGGGTAGGTAGACATTTAGCTTATACATGTATATTATGGTTATACTGTTTGGAGTGGTTCACATCACAAGCAAATGGGAAGGTAATTTATTATGTTAGGTTACCAATGACTAAATACAGAGATTGTGATCTAGCACACACAGGTAAACACCAATATGTATTGTAGAAATATCAGGGATAATAGATTAACTTGTTTCTTTGAAATGACTTCAGTGTTTTTTAGGAATAACACAGATGAAACAGCTGGAGATGGAGCAGTAATCTGAACTACAGGATGGCATCTCATGGGTGTTCACAAAGGAGGAAGACCACTGCATCACTATTGATGCAAGCGGTCAGAAACATGGCTAACTGCCCACTCAGTTTCAGTGAAGTGGTGAGGGAAGGTCTGAAGGACTGATGCCATACACAATTCCTCTGTCTCCATAAATTAATAAAATAGTGGTTTGGATGAAGAAAATAATACTCATGTATCTCTGCATCAACCAGGAGAATAACAACAAACTGAAAGTTCCAAGGTACAGAATACCAGCAAATGGGAAATTCCTGGGTACAGAATACCATCAAACTGGGAGTTCCAAGGTACAGAATACCAGCTAACTGGGAGTTCCAAGTTACAGAATATCAGCAAAATGGGAGTTCTAAGGTACAGAATGCCAGCAAACTGGGAGTTCCAGGATACAGAATACCAGCAAACTGGGAGTTCCAGGGTACAGAATCCCAGCGAATTCTGAGTTCCAAGGTAAAGAATACCAGCAAACTAGGAGTTCCAATGTGCAGAATACCAGCAAACTGGGAGTTTCAGGGTACAGAATACCAGCTAACTGGGAGTTGCAGGGAACAGACAGTGCAGGAGATGAATGCATTCTTGAAGTCTATGGCATCAAGCAGCAGGTGATGTACTATACAATGGAGGATAGCATTTTGAGTGTGATGCTAACCAGTGCCAAGTAAGTCAGGAATTTTCAGGTTAAGGTACTGTTAGAAAACTGTGATCAGCCTGCAGAAAAGCATGCAAGCAGAAGGACAATGGTGTGAGATTTTAGAAGAGTGACTTATGTTGTACTGAGGAGGAGGTACAAGAATGTATTAGGAGATCAGAAGTGCACTGAGGGAGTAAGCAAGATACAGAAATGGGTTAGGCATGGAGTTAGAAATAGGCCAAAAGGCAAAAAAGAAGAGAAGACAGGTGTGGGTAGATTGGAATGTGAGGCATATTCCCTATGATGACTACATTTCACACATATGTGACCAATAAAATGAGCCCTGCACCTCTAGGAAAAAAAAAACAGCATGGCTTTAAAGGAAATGCAGTGACTACTGAAACTAGCTGTAGCACCCTGAGACTGGTCTGCTGGGGACTTCACCCCCCCCGAAATCACAATGTGGGAGGCTGTTCCGCTAATCCTACTGCTTATGTGTACCAATCCCTGCTTCACTACTCTGACGTATGGCAACTTCATATTTAGTACATATGTCTTATATTCACATCTACAATGTTGTTATACTGCATAAGGTACTCATAATATTAGCAGGCACCTATTAGGGCAAAATACAGGACCTACAATAGGTAGAAATGAGGACTACAGAGGTGGAGGAAAAGGACAAGAAGGCTACCTGAAAGGCAACAAACTATGTTGTTGACAGCTACATAAAAATAAAAATGGTGTTTGCAGAAAGGATCAAGAATGGAAACAAAATCTTCTTAGTACAGTGCATAAAGGATAAAGGAAGGGACAGACTAGCCTCGACTAAGAAAGGACCAGAGGGAGATTGCAGAAAACTATTAAACATCATAGCTATTGAGCTGATACTTTTTCTTAGCCTTCACTAAGGAAAGTATGCCATACTGGGAGTAACTCATGGTAGTAAGGGGAGAACACTAGAAAGATACCACTGTCAAACAGTACGAGGTGGAATAGGAACTGGAAGCTCTAGGATAAAGCACAGTGACCATATGGGCTGCCTCCCAATTTACCCTCAAATCTGACCATTCTGCTTGCAGATGTCTAATGAATATCTTCAAAACATCAATGAGTAGTACAGAAGTTCTTGAGCACTTGAAACTATTTGTGTAAACCTTCTATGGAAGTGGTACCATTAGAAAGCGTGACTACCTGCTCTCTTAAGACTGGTGCCATGCAAAGAAATGGAAATATTCTGAGCTGACACCTGGTATCATCTCACAAGGATGAACATCAGTAGGGTTTATGGCCAGCAGATGTCAGTTAAGCCTGGTTTGCTGTAATGATTACGTTACAGGGGAATTTGATAGAACAGTATCAGCAGAAATGGTCCAACTCAACTTCAGCAAAGTCGCTGACTTTGAATGATACAGAGGCTAACAGGAAGACTGGGAGGTCAAGGACTGGATACATACTGAGAAAATACAAATATAGTGTTGCATTGCTGAATGGTATGACAGAGAAGGTTGTAGTGATAGGGACAGTGTTAGGGGTCAGTAGCAGGGTACAACAGAGGTCTCTGCTGGGCCTAGTACCCTTTAGTGATTTAAACCAAACATATTTAAATAAACAGGCAATAGGATAAACGTCTTTTGTGATGACAGGAAGGTGGGTTCAGTGGTCAAGATGGAGTGAAAGAGTCTAGTGAATGATTTTAAAGGGCTATGTTCACCCAAATAGGTTCATAGGTTTATACTAGGCTATCTGCCCTAAGGCTTTTATAAACCTAGCCCAAAGTTTTGTGGCTTACGCCACCCCTTATGTTAAAAAATACTGTGCCCATTAGTTTGTTGTGTCTCTGTCCAGCAGTGACACAGAGATGATTCCCGGGGTAAACCTACGATCTCCCATCCACCGGTCAAGATTTCTCTTGAACAGAGCCAGCGAGGTGCTCTGCCTCACATGGACTGGGATTTTATTCCACAGCATAGGGAGTCTCTGGGTGACAAATCTATCCCTCCAGCATGTCCTATTTATATCCGTGCTAAGGTTTAAGTCGCTTGCTCTAGTGGATCTGGTAGATCTGGATTTTTTGAGATGGAGCATGTCCATTAATTCCGGGTTGGACATGGCCTTGTATGTCAGGCACAGGTCACCTCTGAGCAGGTGGTATGCGACTGAATAGAGCTGGAGTTTCTTCAGTCTGGCAGCATATGACAGATTTTGGAGTCCCTTTATCCTTTTGGTGAGGAACTTTTGGGGTCTCTCCAATTGCTGCAGGTGTCGGGTGAGATACATCCCGAATGGGGCATTGTACTCGATCATTGGTCTGATAAGTGAAGAGTACAGGGGAACAATGACCTCACTTGATCTGGATGTGAATCCCTTCATGATCAGGTGGGCAATGTAGAAGGTCTTTCTAACCACTTTAGCAATGTGAGTGTCAAAAGAAAGGCCACTGTCAACCTGGGTCCCCAGGTCCCTGATAACCTCTTCTGTGCTTAATGGATTGCCACCTATATGGTAGCTTGGGGTTACCTTGTTTTTCCCGAAGGGTATGACTATACATTTTTTGTGTCATGTGGCACTTTTGGTTCAATGCATATTTTTTAGAACAGGTGTTAATATCTCAGTGACCATACCATCTAGACACCTAGCATCTGTAACTTATTTATTTATTTGTCTAGATGTCAGCTTCAAAATGAGACCTCAAACATCGTTTTGCCATGCTCACTTATTGAGATACTGAAAGAAATGTGAAAATTATAATATTTGTCATAATTGTGAAAATAAATAAACATATCTGCATGTGTAGTAGATAGAAATCATGTTTCAGTCAACATGTTGTCCAGTCTGTAGTCTCCAAATAAAGTGTCATCTGCCACATTGTCATCTTCCTTTCCAAACATATAGACATAATTATGAAACATTTCATAATGTTCCTTATCAGACAAGTAAATCATTTTACTTCTGCAGATGTGTCAGGTACATCTTGTATTTCAGTAGTAATTATTCCTTATTGATGCCAGCTTCAAACTGATACTTTACTTAAAATATTGCCCTGTTCCAGAATAGAAGTACTAGCAAAATTTTGAATGTTAACGTAATTATCATAAACTGACAAGTGAAAAGGCGTGTTTGGATGTGTACTGCACAGACATCATGTCCTGGGACCAAATTGGCCTTATTGATCTCAGCTTCAAAATGCTTCTTTAAGTGTTGACAAAAATGAAGGGAAATATCATAATTTTCATAAAATGAGAAGCAGACAAACTGTTAAGCCTCTACAGGATTGATAGGTAAACATTATGTCTTGGGACCACATTACCCCTATTGATGCCAGCTTCAAAATGTTACATTACCTATCATCTTATCGTATAACATTTCAGACATTTTGACATATTTATGAAAAATGATGCATTTCATGCTCTAATGAACAGGAAAAGAGTTATATATCTGTAGGAAGCTAGACAGATATGTCTTGGGGCCAGTTTATCCTTACTGATACCAGCACCAAACTGATACTTTATACTTTTAGTTGCTGTGTTCTGTTGCAGAGGCACTCACTGCAATATGAGCAACAGTGTCATTTTTTATTACCTGACAAGTACTGAAACTGTTATATATTTCAAGTGTGCTGTATAGTTGCCTTATGTTGAGACCAACTTGTCCTTACTGACTGAATGCCATAATGTCCAATGTCCAAAGATGGAAAGTATGTGGTAGTGTTCAGCTAAACAGTGCTGCAGTTTAAACAGCATGTGTTCCCCATTACTAAGGCACTGCTTACACTAGTTCCACAATTATGGTGACAAACCATCAAACCACTCTGAAGGATCATTGTCATGACTTCAGCAGATGCAATGCAGTGAAAGAGGCAACATGAAGTGACTCCAGAATGAAGGTTCACCCAGTTATACAGTGTCAGTTAAAGGCTACATGTATGGGATGGTGGCACCTGCCACTTTCCCATGTAAGAAATATGTTGGCTATTGTAATGTTTGGCTAAGCAGTAAAGAAGTACAGAATCTGCAGCCCTGTTAAATAAGTTTCCCAGATGGCCATTAACATACGGTTTGTCAGTATCCACAGTGAAAGGGTTAAGTAGTCTCTGTACACACTTAATGAATAGGCAAGTCATCACTACTGCAGCCAAGCTATGTGCCTCTAAGTAGAGAGAGAGAGATGGAGAGAGACCCTGTTGTAGTAAACAAGCTTGTATTATGATATTTAGAAAGAAGTAACATAACATTTCTAATACTGTCATCCAGAGTATATAGGCCAAAGAGGAGTTCCTACACTTCATGTGGCAACCATGCAAAGGCTTCTGATGATTAATGCAAGGCTGTAAAGGCAGATGAAGGATGCAACAAGATGGGGAGGTTCTCCAGAGCCAACGGGTTCTTTTTGCCATTGGCCCACCACGCAGTAAATGAAATCACTTTCAAGGCTTGCATCACAAGAGATAAACTTCTTCTAGGCAAGTATAGTGTAGTCTTAATAGGCATGAAAAAGGATGGAAATGCAGTTCTGCAGCAGATTTTGAGACTGAGGAATCCTCTTCAGGATCCACTCTCTTCAATCGTGCAAAGTAGGGGACTTTCTTACCTCTTCCTAACCTTATAACCATGTTGAATGAAATCACTGTCTGTGAGGCTCACAATGAGCATCAGTGAATTTCCTGCAAGGAGGAGCAGCCACACTTAGATGGGCAACCATTTTTGTGTTAAATTGTGCATTCCAACCCCCCTCACAAACACGGTCACAAATTGGCAGTCACTGATGGACTCAAGAGCACTAGAGGCCACAGTGACATTAGGCAACATTTCATGATCAGTTTCATCAGGCTTGTTACATTATGATTTGGCAGTGACATTCACAGGTTAATAATTAAGTACTAGGCAATCATTCTGCAGACAGCCTAGCCAAAACCCCATATTCTGACATTCTCTCTAGTCTCAAAGATGGCAATACAAAATAGACCAGGGAGACTTTGATGCCACCCATCTAGTTATCCACAGTTACCTCAAAAATGGTAAGGGTGCTACTCTGCTTGACATGCAGTAGAAGTTGTCTCAGGAGTGGGGGATAACTTTGGATGTGAATCTGTCATGCCAACAGGTCTTAGTTTTGTTGATGAAGGTTCATTTCTTTAACCTGTTATTTGAAGGAAGCATTTGTACTGTGAAGGTACAGATGGTCAAAGAGGGATGGACCTTTCATAGTTTGAAAGGCTGCTCATTTAGTTACAGAGGAGTCTATAAGAAATTGAGTATAGAAAGAGGGTTGGCAGTCTCCTGATAAGATTTTGAGGATGTTGATCATTTCAGTTAGGAACCTCTGAGGTCTCACAAGCTGATTGATATGTTTAAGCAAATACACAGAAAAAGGGGAATTATGTTCAATTATGGCTCTGATGAGATAAGAGTAAAGGGGAATTAAAACTTTTGGGATATACAAGAGATACCTTTGGAAATTAGATGCACAAGCTAGAAAGCTTTCCTAAGTACTGGAGATACACAATAGTCAAAATATAAGGAATTTCTAAAAAGAGTGCCTAGATTTCTTATGATATTATCTGATTGCAGGGGTATGCCTCCTATACAGCATAGGAAAATGTTTTATTTACCAAAGTTAAGCTATATTGTTTATGTTTAATTTGAGATCATCGTCCCTGAATCAGTTGTTAACATGGTCTCACCCACGTTGAAGCATTTGTGAGTCAGTGGAAGATAACTTAACAACTCCCAGTTTATAGTGATCTACAAACTTAGATAACCATAGGCCGGAAGAGTTGGCCTGAAAGTCTGAGAAATTGATTTTAAATAGGAGAGGGCCTAACACTGAGCTCTGAGGTATACCACTGGTACCTTTTTAACTTTCAGAAGTGCCACCTGCAACACTGACCATGTGGGTTCTGTCAGAAAACCAGTTAGCAATCCTCAGCACAGTATAATGATTTATATTGCTTATTCAGTACAAATGCCCTGGAATAATTAGAGCACCTACTAAGGGGAATAACATTTTGGATCCTGACGTAATAATATGGGAGTATCTTACACCATCCCTTGCAAATCTTCATCACTTGTTAGGTCTGACCATAAAGCAGTGTCCTTCACAATAAAATTGAAACCAGAGATCTCTTTCACCTAAGGTACCTTTAGAAATGTCTTTAAGACAAATTATTTACTTCTAAGTGATAAATTGGAAAGCTTCAAATCCCCATCAAACCCAGTAAACTCCACTGAATATACAGAAATGTACACCAGTACGCTATACCAGCATGCAAACAGCTACACAGATGCAGCTGTACCCCATAGGAGCAAGTGCAGGGCAAAACTCAGAAACATACCCCTTTGGTGGAACTATGATATCAACAAGCTTTATAATAAAAGGAAAACAATTTGTAACAAAAGTAAGAAGAGTAATTCCCAGAATGTTAGAGCCCTTGTCACTGAAATAAATAAACACCTCCAGGAGCTTAATAAAATCCAACAAAACCAAGTTTGATGCTAAATCACAATCACAAGGCATTTTTTTAGTTTTTTTAGCACTTTAAAAGTACAATGCAGCAATGCACTGAGCTGACTGTGAATGATGTTACCTACACTGAGGCTGAAGAAATAGCAAACTTACTGGTTGAAATATTTAGCTGAACTTTACCCCTTTCTCCTCTCCATCTGTCCCTAAAGATATACTTGAAACTGGCTTGCCTCCAGCTACTGCACAAGATCATGTCCTAAAAGTGTTATCAAAAGCTAAAAATACTGCATCAGTGGGTCCTGACAATATCCCTGTATGCATCTTATATAGTATGAGGTATGGTTTAGCCACACCCCTAACAACACTGTTCAATCTCAGCTTCCATACAGGTTTTGTACCAAGCAAATGGGGAACAACTACAGACATAAACCCAGGCAATTACAGACCCATAAGTCTTATCTGCCTCATATGCAAAGCAATGGAAAGACTTATCATGGAACTAATCAATCTAGGATATAGGGAACCTCCATACCCTGGACCTGTCTCAGTTTGGATTCATCAAGGGCAGGTCATCCTTACTCAACCTGGTGGATTTTTTGAAAAGGTCACCAAAGCAATAGATGAAGGCAAAATGGTACATAATGCATACCACAACCTAGCCAAAGCTTTTGACACGATTCCTCACTCAACCATAGCAGAAAAAAACTACATAAACTGGGAATATAACAATATGTCATCCACTGGATTGGTAACTGGCCCACAGATAGGATGCAGGAAATCAAAATAGGGGAAGCTACCTCCACAAAGTGACCAGTCACCAGTGAAGTCCTCCAGGGCTCTGTGCTGTGTCTACTCCTGTTAAGCATCTATGTTTTTGAAGTAAAAGCCAATACCAAATGTCTCTGGCTGACTAAGATTGCATATCACTGCAAGCTAGGAGTAGACACTGAATCCCCTAAAGTCTTAGCCATCCTACAGGAAGGTTTGCCTCAAATAAATAACTGGTGCCAAAATCATCAGCTGAAACGAAATGCCAAAAAATGCATTATTGTATCCTTTGGTAAGTCATCTATCCCAGGAAACTACCACATTAACAATATATCCCTAACAGCTGACCCAGTTGTTTGAGATTTGGGAACTTTTGTGGACATTGACTTAACTTTTGACCAATGTGTCCATTATTATAAGAAAGTGCTTCTATATTGCACAGCTTATAAACAAAGGGATTGTGTCTAAATCTAGGGGATGTCATTGCCTTCCTTAACTCAACCCTCATTGGGCCAGTCTTTGAATAAAATGCTCCCCTTTGGCATATATATGTCCAGAAACATGCAATAACTGGAATGCCCACAGAGATATTTTATTAAAAGGATACAAGGCCTAAACAACATGTCCTGCATGGAACTGACTCAAAGTCCTTTCACTATACTTGGTATTGTACAGATTGCTAAGAGTTGGTCTGTGTCTGGCATACAAGGCATCCTCCAACCCAATACTGATGGATTTACTGCACATCAGCAAGTCAAACACTATCAGAAATACTCGGTCTTGGGATCTCTTCTTGCACCTTCAGCAGAATGCTTTGGAACAGACTCCCCATACACATAAATCAAAGTTCATCCCTGTCCATAATTAAGAGCAAGTTGTATCTATGGATGGAAAACAGAAAATTTACCCCAGCCCCCCTCCCCCACATGCTACTTATGGACAGAGACAGCTCCCAAATGCTTTATTCTATGCATAGGTCCCCTCAAAGTTTATATGGTATGATCCCAGTTATTCTCATTAGGAGGACAAACCTCAAAAACTTTTGGGCAGGTGTAAACAAACTGCTCCACCCTGGCCAAACCACCACCCCCACCCCCTCAGCTTGTAACCTTAAAACTCTAGAGGAAACTGCAAACATCATTAACAGTGTTTTTACCAAAACTATCCAATCACTAGCTAGCCAACTATCCCCCACCAGCTACTTTCAGAATTCCTCCACAATCACTACCCCACTCCCTTTTTTCCTTCCAGCCTGTATCTACATCTACCATCCAATCTCTAATTAACAAACTAAAGCCCACTACCCTGGCAGCTGATCTCCTCCCACCAGAATATTTACAAAAAGGCACAGATGCCATTGCATACCCTGTCTCGATCATAATAAACCACACCTTGACTGAAGCCACTATCCCCTCTCTCTGGAAGGCTTCCCATGTCATTCCCCTTCACAAAGGAGGAAATTCTTTAGACCTCTCAAACTTCCAACCAATAGCCATACTATCACCACTGGCCAAAATTATGGAAAAATGCATCCACAACCAATTAATGCACTATCTCACCACACCACACACCACATCAGCCCTTCTCTAATTCTATCAACATCAACCGAAACAATAACAAACTTACCTCTGCTCTCTTCCTAGATCTCTCTAAGGCCTTTGATATGGTCAGTCACCAACTGCTTCTCTGTACCCTGACAGAACTGTCACTGAATAGTAGCTCTATTAAATGGTTCCAGTCTTACCTGTCTGATAGACAACAAGCAGTTTTATGGCAGAATACCCTATCCACACGTCTACCTATTACTCCAGGAGTCCCCCAAGGCTCCATACTAGGACCACTACTCTTCTCAGTCTTTATCAATGACCTACCCACCATCACTCCCAAGGCCACCTGCATCCAATACGCAGGTTGACTACTTTAATCTGTATCATCTCCTCCTCAACTGAGCTTATGACCCTAACCCAGAATACTTTCAATGATGTAGAAAAATGGTTTGCAAACCATCAGCTTCTACTAAACCCCAACAAAACTAAACTGCTCATCTGTTCCCCCACCTGCAAATCCTCCTCACCATTCTTTACTGTAAGTTCCAACAATGGCACTATTATATCCCCAAATACTCACACAAAACTCCTGGGTGTCACAGTCGATAACGCCCTAAAATATGATATCCATGTCAATAAAACCATCAAATCTGTCAACAAAAAACTGGGCTCCTATACAGGATCAAACCCTTCCTCACTCCATTTGATAGAACTACTATCGCTCGGTCCCACCTATTATCAACCCTCCTCTATGCCTCCCCCTCTTCACTAACCTAAATCAAGCCACCCTTACCACACTTATGAGCTGTTACAACCATATTGCTAGATTTGCTACAGGTATTACCTCTAGTATCCACCATTGTATCAACCTAACTCAACCAGGATGGCATGAATGGCCCAGTCTTCTCTGATAAAACCCACAAAATCCACAAAATCCTATACCAACCCAAAAATACACCATACAGCAACCTGAGGTCATAAAGCTCTGCTGACAAACTGCTGGTACAAACAACTAAGAGCATAAATGTGGCTGGGGCCTCTCTATTCGCCAGTTTAGTAGGCAAAACTTGGAATTTGCTACCTGCCGAACTTACTCACCAATCTGCCTTAACCCAGTTCAAAAAAAAGCCTCAAACTACACTTCCAACTGCATTTGCGATGTCCCTGCTTAAACCCTAACCACCACCTGCTGATCTTGCAATCTCTCCCTAAGCATTTCAGTCATAGACTCTACTAAGTGTATGAATTCTTGAAGGGGTTTAGCCTGTAACTGTGTGTATTATTGTCTGAAACTTAAGCTGCCTGATTTGATTTTTGTCAACTATGTTTTATCTATATTTGTAACCCTACTGAAAACTGCAAAATATACCTATCACTAAATGTTTTTATTGTTCCTAATGTAATTATACTATGCTTACTAGAGCTTTTCTCCCTGGGCCTCCCTGAAAATGGATGTATATCCAGTCAGACTTTCCCAGTAAACAAATGTAAAATAAATAAATAAATAATATATAATTATTGACCACAGAATGGGCAAGGTCAATCTCTCACCAAATGGTATAGGTTAATTCAAGCACAAAAAGGGAAACTGACTAGGCTTGAACTGGCCCACAATGGCAACTAGCCTAGTACTTACCTATGAACCTCTGAACCTATATTCTGATATACATGTCTGTCCATAATAACGGCATGGAAAATACTTTGAAAGACGTAGGCCATTTGGGTCTGCATTAGAGCATCAAAGTTTCAGAACTTCGAATGTTCTAATATCGACACCTACTAACCGAAAACAAATAAGACCGAAAATTTAGAACATCGAATTTTTTCTTAGGGAAAAATTTGCTGTTCCATAACACATACACACAACACAAACACACCAAACAAACAGCAATCCACACACATACACCTAAAATCTTACATCTAAACCTACTAAACTGTACATACACCACTATCTACCCACTTACCTTAACCCAAACCCTAACCCTAAGGTCCGTCACTATCGCACACACACCTCACCTGCGCCCTAACTCTAACTCACCTATCCCACTCTAACTCTCACGTCCACACATTCGCACACTTACCTGACCCGCGCCCTAACCCTAACTCACCTATCCCACCCTAACCCTCACTTCCACACAATCGCACACTTACCTGAACCTGACCGTAACTTTCCACCGCAGAGCTGAAAATAGCGAAGCGACAGGAATGGACAACCAAATTCTTTCCCTAGGAAAGGATTTGGTTATCTAAAACTTCTCTGTTTTCACCTTTCTCTTATTAGGTGTCGATATTAGAACATTCAAAGTTCTGAAACTTCGATGTTCTAATATAGACCAGGCCATTTCCATAAATGCCTGCATGGGAAATAGGGTAAAGGCCTTGGCCAGGTCTAGATATGCTGTTTGTCCTGCTTGACTGCTATTCACTGCTTTGGTGACTTTTTCAAAGAAAGTAAGTAATGGGGTTAAAAGGCAGGACCTTCCTTTGACAAACCCGAACTGGTGAAGGCACAGTTTTAACAGATTTTCAAAAAACAGATTGATGAGGTCTGAGATAATATGTTATACAGCTTTACATTTGAGGCTAGTGAGACTAATGGGTCTATAGATACCAGGGTCTGTTGTTGGGCCACCCTTGTGCAATGACATTGCAATGGCTGTTTTCCATGTGGCAGGAATGTTACCAGTAGACAGGAACTCCAAACACAGATACAAACTATGTTCACAAAACAGTCTGGGGTACTGCAAGGCACATGCTTTATTGATATTTATTGCTTTCATCTCTGCAATATGTTCAGAATGGTCATGAATTGTATTCTGAAGAAGTACTGAACATATTGGAGGGATGAAAAGGCTAAATATCAATAAAATGTGTGTCTTGCAGTACCCCAGACTGTTTTGTGAGACAGTGGAGTGGCTTAGATTAAAGAGGTTAAGTACAGGTTCAGATAAGTCATGTTTGGCACTGATAATCATCCCACCTGATATATTTATCAGGGCCCATGGATGAGGTGTTCTTAGCCATTGAAAAGGCTGAGAGGACTTGTTCCAGAGTAATTAAAGGGGGGGGGGGGTGGCTGAGACTATGGAATATGTGGAATAGTGATAACCAGAGCCAGATCATGGTAAAATGGGGCCATAGGCATGATAATGGATCAGCCCCCCCCCCCCCCAGCAGCACTTCTCCCAGCCATTCAGTGTCCCATTACTTCGCTATTTCTCCTCACTTACCATAAACACTGTTTAAACCTGTCAGTGTGCACACTATTTTCTATTTTACTTCTACAGTGATTACAGATATTTAAAATTTTTATTTCAGATTTTATAGCACAAACAGTGACAGCCATTTGCTAAACAAAACAATACAGTCTCACAATAAAAACAGCCTTAGCATGAACAGAAAGCTTCTCTGCCCTTGAAAACCACATTCAAAGAAAATGCATCTAGCCAGTGGTGGATTAACTTTACCTTTGGATTGTTTTCAAACCATAAGCCCCTTGTACACATTTTTTGGACCATGCATACATGCAGGTGTGCTTTGGTGCACCATCTTGATTGTATTAAATTATATTGCTTGTATAATATAGCACCACTTGTTAGAGTATGTTTTAAATTTGTAAGTCTGAGCATTTTTCCAGTAAGTAATGAAACAAAATGTATGAACCAATAATAACAAAACTTCCCATTACAGAACATTTTGACCACAAAAGGCCATTCAAACGTCTGTCATTACAATTTACTGATATCAGTCAATATACACAATCTCTGCAGAAGTAAAAGTCATCTGAATAATTCCATATTAAAGATATCTATAACTAATGAAGAGGTTGCTATTGACAAACAATTTTACATTTCAGTGTTTCATGGACAAATTCAGTGTCTGCTGCTCTTGAAGAATAAACTGCCCATGTTACATAATTGATAAGCTGGTAATATTGCATTAGAGAATGGCTATCAAACTGGCAACAGGTTCATAGTTATGAGACATTTCATCTAAAGGAGGATATCCTCAGGAGTGCAGCACCCCCCATCCTCCCCAAATGGGGCACTGCAATATCAGCACTCTGTCTACTTGGTGTGGGAATAGAACCCACAGCCTTCTGCACCCAAGGCAAGTATGCTGCCTATTGTGATACTATCACTGTGTTTAAAATTTATAGTAAAAAAAAAACTGATGGTGGTCATTTGCTAAACAGAACAGTTGCACACTGAAAACAGACTTAGCATGAGCAACAGTAAACTTCTCTTTCCTTGAAACTTAACATTCCTTGAAAATGCACAGAAACTGAACATTCCTTGAAAATGCACTGAAACTCAATAGTCTTTGAAAATGCACAGAAACTCAACATTCTTTGTAAATGCACTGAAACTCAACAGTCCTTGAAATGCACTCACTGATGATAATCTGGCAGTTGGTGTAGAGGATTCAAACTCTAGGGTCCTGTATTCAAGGTACAGGATTTGAGCCTGAATAAGTTTACCTAGCTAATCTTCACCACCATGTGCATTAAAAGACAGTTTTGCTTTATAAGTTAACCAAGCTGCCATTCCTAACTGTGGCATTCCACACACACACACACACACACACACACACACACACACACACACACACACACACACATGCATGCACACACACGCGTGCACACACATACATCTTAAGTCCAGAATGGCAACACTAATGCTCAATGCTTGTCTATGTCTGAAAACAGCTCTCTATATTGATGCTCGTGTCTTTAAAATTCACACATTGCTCCAGAGTGTAAATATGTGTGCATCATACTAAAGCTGCACACAGATGCTATTAGGGATGGACTCTGTGTGTGTACTTAAAGAAGAAACGTAACACATGCAGAGTGCGTTTTATGGCAGTCCCCCAGCCAATGGGTCCACCCAAGCCAGTGGGCCCTAGGTGGCTGCTTAGGTCACTTAGTGCTGGATCCAGCTCTAGTGATAACTGTGGATGGAGTAAACTTTATATTAAATTTGTCAGCTAGAATATTATCTATTTCCTTTGTGACAAAATGGGCAGTATTATTATGGACTACCTCTGAACATTGTTGGGTGTTATTTCATAAATTCCTGACATAGTTAAAGAAAGATTTGTAGTTATTTTAAATTCATATTCTCCTTTGAACTTCCTGATAGTCCCTTTAAGCTCTTTACTAATTTGTGTAAGTGTGCTCTTAAGGTAAGTAGAATAAGTATTAAGTAATTTATTTCTTGTTTTAAATGTCTCTTTATATGTAATGCAGATAGGAACTGCCTTTTCAATACATTTATTTAAGTGAGAGTAGAAGTCACAGGCAATGGTAGTAGCATTAGCAATGGGATCCCCTGAAGGAGGATTACAATGGAATTTATTTAGATCATCAAATAACTGAATGTTTGCTTTTGAGTCATCTCTAAACAGAGGTATTTAAAGGAGAAGTTCTGCAAGAATTAATAGAAAAGATCACAGATTTATGATCTGAATTAGAGAGAAGTTGACACATATAGATTTGTACAAGAATAGATCATATTTGTGAAGGTAAGATCAAGGCTATTGGGGTTTACCTGGCATACTGATGAGTCACAGGTGATTCACTTTTGAGCTCTTCTTGTGGTCCACTGTTCTTGAATGCTGTTTTGCTGTTCTGTAGATCTGCTGGTCTGCTGTAAGGTCCCTCTGCTGCTCTGCTAAGATAATCTCCTGCTGCTTTGTTGTGGTGTTTCTGGACTTGAAAGAATGTTCCTGCAATGCTTTCCAGTCAGGTTTTCTCAACACGAAAAGTGCAGAATAGTGGTACAGGACCCCTTGTATTAGCTGTCAAAATAAAGGGTTGTAAGTTCTGGTGCAGAGGTAACATCAATGGCAGGCTGGATTCTGTAACTGAGTAGTGGCTGTCAGTAACATTTCCTTTCAGGGGCGACCAATAGTTTGAATTTGCTTTGGGTCAAAATGTAATCTGCCACAGCATATGTTGCCATAAAATTTGGTTTGATTTCTGCATCAGTCTGTACTCTGTGTGGGAAAAGGGGCTAACTTGGAAGCAAATACAAGATCTGTATTGAGAACACTTCCAAGAAATTGGCCTGATAATAAAAGCAACAAAATGGACAAGGTATACAGCAATCCATTTTTTATTTCAGTGCAAGCTATAGTAGAAATCAATTGTAAGAGCATACAAAGTAAGGGAATAAGTTATATTACCTTTTCTGCTGTCCTTAACAGTATCAGTGTTTAACTAAATTGTCTATGCCTGGAAATGGGACTCAGAATTCTGAATGTCACATCTGTACCTTTTATGAGAATGTTATCATGACTGCAGAAAGTGCCCTGAGGTGGGAATAAAAGCTGTGCTGTATGAGGAATGTCACCCTTGTATAGGTCTAAATCTGAGGACCAGGGCTGGTCAAAGCTGCACCTGTGTAGTTCACATGCTCTTAGCACTCAGCAGGATTGTTGGACTCGTAAAAGCCTCATGATTTGTGTCTGCAGGTTCTTTTGATACAGTAATTTGCAGATCCTCCATCATATAAGGTCATTCCTTGTTGTTTAAGAGCTTTGAAATTTGGTAGTTGGAAGATGGCACTCATAGCAGATACCTCTGCCAACACAGCTGTTTTCTTGTGTTCAAGCAGACCCCTTAAACACAAGGCTAAGTAATGCAACATATTTTTAATAAAGGTAGGTATTCAAAAAAAGGAAAAAAAAAAAACAAGAAATCTCCGTGGTATCCCCGAAGTCTCAAAACAACCCACTAAACAAGTATAGTGGGTCCAAAAACAAAACAAGGTAAGAAATTTCTCTGTGAGGAAGATTTTCAGTCCATATATCTCTAGTTAATCACTGTATATTAATCAAATCAGACAATAGTAGTAGAAGTAGCAAACTTAAACTCGTCTAAAGTAAAAAAAAAAAAAATAATAAAAATATATAATTGCACAGAATTACTAAGTATTCGAAAGTAATCCAAGCAAGGCAGGCAGTCTGTTTCCAGTCAAAAATCCTTTATTAAGTACACAGACAAGTAATCCAAGTAAAACAAAAATAGAGTAATAGTTTCCTCACAAGCTTTCTAAATAAATATATATATATATATATATATATATATATATATATATATATACACTTTTTATCAGGCAAGGGAGTGGTTTATTGTGCTGTAAAACAAAATGTTATTGGTACACATGTTAAATTCACATCCCTTCCCCTATCAGTGTGACATTCGAGCTAGTCCTGCCCTACTTAGTAGCTGTCATAATGATAAATAAAACTGTTATCCTCCAGCATGTTCTCTATCTTTTGATTGTAGCTAGTGGTATCAGTCACAAGCATACCTCCTCCCTTGTCTGCCTTCATTACACACCTGAATTTATCATTGCCTAGCTCAATCAATGTTTTTCTTTCTCCCTGTGTTAAGTTATAAAGTTTTTTCTTAGGAGGATTTTTAAGGAGTTTCCTGATATCCATTTCACATTTCACTCACTTCGAAAGCAGCTAATGTTTGATGTAGTGGTGGACAATAACTTCTAGGCCTTTTTATAGTTTCATCAATAGGCTTATTTTCAGTGTCATTACTTTTTCCATATAACTGTACCTTTAAGTTGAGCTTCCTGACAAACATTTTAAGGTCTATCAGTACCTGAGCAATCTCACTCCTGCAGCTTGGTACAAAAGTAAGTCCTTTGGACAACACACTTTTTTCATCTTCAGTCAGTGCTTTAACAGAGTGGTTCCAGAAAAGTGGAGCACCTGTTATTGTGGCACCTGTTTTTGTTGTTATTGTACCTGTTATTGTGGCTGGTTCCTCCATCTGAGCCTGGGACCTGAGTTGTAGTCAGGGTTCCAGTCGGGATTGCCCAGGTATTGTATTTCCCTCACCCCTGTCCACTGTTTGGTTCTCCTGTCTCCCTGGGGGTTCGTGGATAGAGTCTGAGACCTCTGAAATTCCTCCTCTGCTTTCTGGAATCTCGGTGGGTTGTAGTAGTATTCCTCTCTGTGGCTGTGGTAGGGGGGAACCTGGTAAGAGGGATAAGCTCTGGGGCTCTGGTGGTGGTCGTCATTCTTGTTCTGGTACTGGAGCTGGCTTTGGTATTGGTGTTGTGGTTGATGCCTGTGCTGTCAATATTGGTCTTCCTGAAGAAATTGATCTCTGTGAAGGTGCTGCTGCTCCTGGTAGCTGGATTGTCTGTGGTCCCAGTTGTCCTGGTAGTCCTGTAATTCGTCCTGTAAAACTCTCTGTCAGTTCTGGTTGCCTCTGTGGCTTATGTTCCTGTCCTGATCCTTCTGTGATGTCAAAGGCTTCTGCAGAGTGTTGCTAGCCAGAGGGGATTGGGATGTTGGGGAATGTAATGTTGGGGGAGCGGCCTCCTGGTGGTCCTGTATTGTGCCCCTGTCTGGTTTATGTGAGCATCTCCCCTGGGAAAATCCCATTGAGGTATGCTGGCATGGTTATACTTTCCTTTATATCCCCTGTTATAACTAAAACCTTGTCTGTTGTTGGTTCTCCTGTTGTTGTTATTATTATTTTACCTCCTAGTAAGTCTCCCAGGACCATCTTTGTCCAGTTGATCTCATTTCATTTTATTAATCTTTCTTTCTTTAATGGACTGCTTGTATCTTTTCACTCTTTCTTTAAGCAGCTCAAATTTAGCATCTAGGTCATTGTGGTTCTCATTTTCCAATGTTGTTTTTTAAAGATGTGATATCAGCCTTTGTAGCTTACTGAACACTAAGGTTGTTCCTTACTAGCAGACCATACCTCTCAACCTCTTTGAGTAAAAAAATCTGGACAAAGCAATAAATAATGGGGGACAAAATCCCAAAAATAGGGACAATTTTAAACATTGCTCTTACAAACTTAGAAAGTTGATAGAATAACAGGTTTTGCATCAGTATGAATTTTCTGAAGATTATGAAGTCTGAAACTCAAATGTCTGTCATTAGTTTCTGACTTCAGTCTTCAATGATTTGCTAATGATTTGCTAGAAAACTACAATTTTGTGAAAAACTGACCAAAAATATCAGGCAAAAATCTGGACATTTTGCGAAAATCTGTACAGTTGAGAGGTGTGTAGCAGACGAATAAGTTTGTAGCTGGCATTCTCTAAAATATCCTCCCATTCCTTAGAAAGTGAATCATCCAAACTTTTCCACATTGGTCTTTTGTTCAATCTAAGCCCCCTGAGTAGTCTGTTCTTATCTATGCTTTGTTGTAAATAAATGTGTTCCCAGTAGAGACCCTGCATGCATTTCAGTTGCTTTTCTAGTTTAGAAAAAGTCTCTAAATTCATACGTTCTGGGCCCATTCTTCCCTGTCCATTTTCTGTATCCGTTTGTATCTGATCTGCTTCTGTATCATTCCAGATAGGTACAGTTAGTAAATCTTTTAGTCTGTCATTATCCATGCTTTAAAGTGCTGGAATTCCACACCAATTCAGGGATCCTTTGACGGAACAAAAACCTTGGTCTCAAAAACCAAAGTACCAAAAAAAAAAAAAAAAAAAGTAATCTTCGTGGTATCCCAGAAGTCTCAAAACAACCCACTAAACAAGTATAGTGGGTCAAAAAACAAAACAGTGTAAGAAACTTCTCTGTGCGGAAGATTTTTAGTCCATATATCTCTAGTTAATCACTGTATATTAATCAGATCAGACAACAGTAGTAGACGTAGCGAACTTAAACTCACCTTAAGTCAAAAAAATAATAAAATATATATAATTCTACAGAATTACTAAGTCTGTTTCCAGTCAAAAATTCTTTATTAAGTACACAGACAAGCGATCCAAGTAAAACAAAAATAGAGTAATAGTTTCCTCACAAGCTTTCTAAATATATATATACTTTTTATCAGGCAAGGGATTGGTTTATTGTGCTGTAAAACAAAGTGTTATTGGTACACATGTTAAATTCACATCCCTTCCCCCATCAGTGTGACATTCAAGCTGGTCCTGCCCTACTTAGTAGCTATCATAATAATATAACCGTTATGTACTTTAAATAAAATTTATAATGATGTGGTATCTCTTAATTAACCAGATCATTAAGCAGATTATTAAGTCTGTGATTTTATCCAAGACAATATACTACATGGCTGGCAATATATCAACCTTAGCCCATTTGGCTATCAAAAAAAAAAAAAAAAAAAAAAAAAAAATATATATATATATATATATATATATATATATATATATATATATACACTTTGCATGTAAAAAATCAATTGTAAAAATCATATTCTATTTTCATAACCTATTGTTAACAAAGATTGGTTTCGTCCTTGTAGACTTATTCAGGTCTGTGAACAAGAACCCTAAAAACTATCTATAAAATATTATTGTATAATTAGTATTGTTATTACACATCATTTTGAATAAAGTGAAAAAAGAGAATCAGAAAAAGAAAAAAATAATAAGAAAAAATGCATGATGATGGAAACAAGAAATACACTTAAATTACAACTGATTTAAAATGGTATTTAAAACCAACTGGTAGAATAAAATAAAATAAAATAAAATTAGTCATGTAAACAATGTGGCATTTTTCTAAGTTCCAGTACACTTTGAACAGTAGTAGTTTAGTCCAGGCTTCCTAAAAGAGTTCAGCTTTAATTGCCACATGAGTTCATGTTTCTCCGGAATATTCGGGATGTCTCCTTCAAGATCACCAATGTCTATGTGATCCAGGATCTGGAACCTAAAACCTTTGTGTTATTTATGAAGAGAAAGGTGTTTGGCTAGTGCATTATTTTTACATCCAGAGCAGATTTCTGACAGATGACATGAAGTCCTACACTTGAGTTTATTTACAGTCGTGCCCACATAGAATGCATCACATTCATTGCACTGTGCCCTGTAAATTACTTTTGTAGTGTTACAGTCACCCGCTGCACTGGTCTTAATGATTTTCTTTAAATAAGGGCAATAAAAACCTGTATACATATACAAAATGTACAATTAGTTTCACATCTTATAGTGTTTCTCTCATATAGTCTAGGTTTAAATTCAACAAAACTTCCAATGTTCCTGGCCTTCCTATAAACAAAGGCTGGGGCTTCACCTAAGATGTTAATCAGAAAAGGGTTTCCCGTGAAGATGTTAATCAGAAAGGGGTTTCCTGTGGCAATGTCCCAGTTTTCTTTAATAACATTTTTGATGCTGTGATAATCCAAAGTGTATGTCAGGATGCAGGTATTTTTGCATTTGTTATTCTCTGTGGAATTTCTTAACATTCTCCTACTGGGGAGGTTGAGTGAAGGTGCTTCAGTCCTTTTCAGTTCTATAATGGGTTCCAGGATGTTTTTTACCATCTGACTTTCATAGCCTCTCACTAGAAAATCATTATATAAGTTGTTCAGGTTTCTCAAAAATGGTTCCATCTCTGTGGTAATTCTAGCTAATCTATAGCCCTTCGACTTCACTACATTATACTTGATTTTTGTAGGCTGTAGGCTTTTACTGTGGAGTAATAAGTTAAACCTCATTGGTTTTCTGATTTTTTTTCTTATCATTTTTTCTTTTTCTGGTTCTTTTTTCCACTTTATTCAAAATGATGTGTAATAACAATACTAACTAATTATACAATAATATTTTTTATATATAGTTTTTAGGGTTCTTGTACACAGACCTGAAGAAGTCTAGAAGGGTGAAAGTGATCTTTGTTAACAATAGGTTATAAAAATGGAATATGATTTTTGCAATTCATAGGTTCATAGGTTCATAGGTTGGTACTAGGCTATCAGCCCTAGGGCCTATACAAGCCTAGCCATAACAATTCCCTGGCTATTTCTTCCCACATTATTTACTTATATATTTGTATATATATTTGTATATATATATTTATTTTGCCAAATGGACTAAGGTTGATATATTTCCAGCCATGTAGTATATTTAGAAAGCTTATGAGGAAACTATTACTCTATTTTTGTTTTACTACAACATATATAGAAATATATAGATATACACTTTGCATGTAAAAAATCAATTGTAAAAATCATATTCTATTTTTATAACCTATTGTTAACAAAGATCGCTTTCATCCTTCTAGACTTCTTCAGGTCTGTGATAATCACATCACCACAGTAGTCAGGAAATCCTTCTATGTGGCACACCTCATCACAAAACGTTTCTCATCCAGGAAAAAAGAGGTCATTGTTCCCCTCTACTTGTCACTCATTAGACCCATTGTAGAGTACAATGCCCCTTTTGGTATGCACCTCACAAGACATCTACAACAACTGGAAATGCCGCAAAATACCTCACAAAGAGGATAACCGGCCTCCAACAGATGCCCCATGCAGACCGTCTCAAAAAACTCCAGCTTTATTCCGTCACATATCGCCTACTCAGACGCGATCTCTGCCTAACATACAAAGCTATGTCAAACCCAGAGCTGTTGGACATGCTCCACTTAAAGAAATCCCAATCCCTCCGAGCTACATGCTCTAGGGACCTAAACCTTGTCACTACAATAAACAGAACATGCTGGAGGGATAGATTCCTGTCCCAGAGACTTCCCATACTCTGGAACAAACTACGTAACTATATCAAACAAAGCTCCTCATTAGCACTCTTCAAGAAAAATCTTGATGATTGGATGGGAAATAGGAAATTCATCCCAGGGATCACCTCTGTGGCTCTGCTTGACAGGGGCATAGGAAAATTATTTTCTTGGGTGGCGAAGGCCAGGGTACCTTTCTGGCTAGGCTTATATAGGCCCCAGGGCTAATAGCCTAGTACCTACCTATGAACCTATGAACTTGGATCACGTGTCTCTGTACTTAATAAAGGATTTTCAACTGGAAACAGACTGCCTGCCTTGCTTGGATTACTTTCAAATACTTAGTAATTCTGTACAGTTATATATTTTTTATTATTATTATTTTTTTTTTTACTTAAGGTAAGTTTAAGTTTCTTACGTCTACTACCATTGTCTGATCTGATTAATATACAGTGATTAACTAGAGATATATGGACTGAAAATCTTCCACTTAGAGAAGTTTCTTACACTGTTTTATTCAAAAAATGAAGCATCACAGTTCTTTCCTAAACAAAATAAGCACACAAGGGACAGTTCTTTAGAAGAATTAGCCTTTCACATTTACACTTGTTTGTTATATTTTTCTGGGCATCTCATGGACCTCAGGAATTACAATCGGAAGGTCACTTTAATACAAATAACTTTTAAAAGCCAGATAGCAGGAAAATAGGCAATAATATGAGACCAAATATAGATATTTGTCAGTCTGCTGGAGTTGTCTAAAAGGGACTAACAAAAAGGTGGATTTTTTGAATGACTGCTTCTTACAGCAAAAAAGAAGTGAAACCATCACAAGCTTCTTTTAGCTACAGTATGTATTGGACTTATGGTTTGGGTTAGAAGTGAATCCAGCTTCACACTGGAAACGTCTACAAAACAGATGGATGTTCTTCTGTGATAATACCCCATGGATACGTACTAGTACTGCAAGTGCAATCCTTAAAATGAATTTATAAGTCAGTGTCAGTACCCCGCTGGAATTTTGTTTTTATTTTCTTCTCTTACTGCTAACTGTGGTGTTCTCATATAATATCTAGTTGTTCTAATCAATTCTTTATGCACCTCTGGCAGATATGCTCTGCTCAATGTATCTGCTATTGTCTGTATTTCACTTTCAAATAATACCTCTATAGATTAAGTAACTTTCCTTCTGATTTGGAAAGGTTTATTGCAATGCAGATGCCTTATCTTAGAAGGTTTTTGCATCATGGTAAGCCTGACCAATTCGGAGACCTGTATATCACTGCTTTTTTTCATGACAATGTCCATAGTGTGGACACCAGCCTCACTGGAGAAAACCACATGCAAACACAGCAATCTGGGGGAAGTGGCTAATACAAATTAGTCATGTGGTGTTCCCCAAGAAATGGTCGCAACAGAGGATTAAAGTGGTAGTGCTGTTCAGTGACTTACTCCACCAAGTTAATTTGTTTACCATGAGGGAAAAATGAATGCCATTTAAAAGACACTGTTCAGCCATTCAACCTTATAGAGATGGACAGGTAAGCATTGTGCAGCAGAATGTGTGTGTGTGTGTGTGTGTGTGTGTGTGTGTGTGTGTGTGTGTGTGTGTATGTGTGAGAGAGAGAGAGAGAGAGAGAGAGAGAGACACCATTTTCAAGCAGGTTTGGGCATGGCCTTAAGTGACTGATAGCAATACAAGAACGCCCATATGCAGCAAGGGGGCTACTGCCCCCCATCCCTGACTGCACCTGCAACATATATTAAAATCAGCTGTTATTAATGCACCTTTAAGAGCCTTGCAATTCTGTGGCAGAGAGTGAAGGGGGCAGCCGCCCCCAGATGGGTATTATGCTGACTCTTTTCCCAAACGTAATGTGGGTATGACTGTCTGAGGTGGGGTTTGGTACTGTGCATCCTGTGGGATGTTTAAAGAAAGTTCCACATGGGCATGACTGCAGCTGCATGGAAGTGTGTGTCTGTGTAGATGTGTGTACCTGCGTGTGGTTGTGTCTGGGTGGTCGCCCTGTCAGAGGTAAGTATTGGAAGCAGTCTCCAGGCCTTATCTCAAACCATTCAGTGCATCCAGTGTTATTTTATGCTTTTCTATGTAACTGTTTTGTAGGAGAAGCTTTATTTGATTTTTAATTTAGTTTTTTACCTCACTGTTTGTTGTCAGAAAGGTATAAAATGTAGGCAGGTGTACTGTAGCCGTCCCAAGGGGCCCAGCTAGTTATAAATTGAGCCGTGGCTGTGAGCAGTCTCAAGCATGGGCTATCATGTCTAGAATCTTAGTCTGATGTGCCCGACAAGAACAGTAGGTCAGAATAACTATTTTATGAAGGACTTCCCTTTGTACAAAGTTGGCTTAGTGTACTTCATTTAATATTGGTTTGTATTGGTTTGTTGTTACATATATTAATGACTGAGCTGATGACATAAATAATATTAGGCATGGTTCAAAGAGAACACATTTCAGAATGGAAGGACCCTCTTCTTATAAATATCATTCAACCCCTATTAAACTTGATAAGTACAGATGATACCCTTGCAATTTGGGATATAAATAAACAGCAATCTGTGGATTCAGAGCAGGTCCGAGAAAATAAAAAGAGAGCGAGAAGCAGAAGGTCACAACCAATAAGTGAAAAAATCACTAATGTATAGAATGCTAAGAAAAACTATAGTAAACAGAAGGACACTATTTAGATGTGCAATATCCAGAGTACAGAAAATAATAGTATTATTCAACCACAAGACATTCAGTCTACAGAAAGTGACATCACTTTTCCAACAGAGAAGATAGAAAAAAGAGGTAAGATGCAAGTTAAAAGGAGGAAGTATAAATTTAACTTGGAAGGATTAAGAACATTGCTGTAAGGAAACATTGGAAGACAAAGACAGCTAGATGGAAGAGTAGGTTTGCAAATGATGTAGCTGGTGAAAACAGTGGGATTAATAAGACTAATAATGATGAAGACTATTCTTTTGAAACAATCAAAAGAGCAGAGAACTAAAACGGAGGTGGGAGATTTTTCAAATAATGACAGAAATTATATATTAGTAATAGAAAATTCATTTATTAAAGGAACTAATTAATAGTTTTACTTGTATTTGCACAGTGCATAAAGAACATTGAATAGTGTTTTGCCTGCTAGGAGTAAAAATTCAGGATGTGATTGCTTTTAAAAGGGAACATGCAGTCCTCTTAGATAACACAGTTTGTATCAGCATTAGGGCTTATTTTTCACAAATCATATATAGAAAGGAAAGTTATGAAAAGCATGAATGAAAACAGTTTGGGGTAAATACCTACACAAAAATGTGGTCCATTTTAAAAAGTGATAATGTATAGAATTTGGGCACACATATTTAGACAGGATGGAGTCCATTTGCTAAGCAAATAAAAAAACATTTTTCTAGTAGATATGTTACAATATTTTACTATTATAAGACTTTTTGTCAGGTCAGAAATTTTAATGTTACAGCAAAATTTGATTAACCTGTGCAGGTTGTCAATGCAAAGAGCATTAGTAATAAATTTTTTTTTTGGAAAATGTGCTGTGCTCACATGAGACTGATGTTATTGTTTTAGAAACAAAGTTAAGGAGCAATGACTGGAAATCGATACTATCAAGGTATGGACAAAAAAATCAGATGGAGGTATTACAACAATGACTAAAGATTGTTATGAGTCCTGTAATTCTTACATCTTTGATAACACCATTACTGCAGATTGTACAGCCGTGAAAATCTTCTGTTATGATCAGTTGTATTTCTTCTAGATTAAACTCATAAAGGACATTGGAATACCTTCAGCTTGGCACCCGATAATCCTAAATTCATACCAATAAAGATAACCCTGGAATGATTACAAGTATTGTGATGTGTATACCACCCAAAGGCAAGTGCTGATGACCTAGGAGAATTCATACATTTCCTAGATAAAAACATAATAGCTGGGGACTTGAATTTACCAGATGCAGAATGGAATAATATTAATTCTACAAAATCAATAAGCAAATTATCTACAATGAATGTACCAAAACAAAGAGTTGGAAGGTCACCCAGAAAAAACAATCAATAAACCCTAAATGAAAACTACAGCCAAGCTAGAACCTCCACTGAGTGACCTCTCAAACCTCTTGTATGTGAGGCACATGGGATATATGCAAATGACCATTATAACCATCAGGTGTTTCATCTGTATGGCAATTCTGAATGCCCATGACTTATTACTTTTTAAGCCATTTCAATGGACAATTTCAGGCCAATAAAGCCAAACTTGTCTAGCTGTGGATATGCATATTTCGGCCTTGTTATGACCTCATCAGCACAGCATAAGCAGATTGTTTGACTAAGCATAAGAAACACATGGCTGTTATACCCAGCTGATGTCCATTACCATTAGGGTCACTGCAAAAATATCCCAACTAACAAACTAAAACAATGTGAAAAGTGCAAAATAAACAATTTATTGATGCTCCAAGAAAAGCTTTACAAAGAATTGGAAAGCAAGGCAAAATGATTTGTAACACCACCAAAAAAGAGAAGAAATAGATACATTTTGGAGAAATATCAATGAAAATCCTGTGGAACATAAAGATGCTAAATGGATAGAAGAAGTAAAAGAAAGAATAAGAAGTTCAAATGTTCAGGATATGAAATGGGATGAAATAACAGCCAGAGAGATTGAAATAAAGTTAAGAAAAGTCTCTAACTGGAAAACTCCAGGCCCAGATGCAGTACCTAACTTTAAGCTAAAAGTATTAACATCTTTACATGAAGATTTAGCCATGAGTAAGAACTATTTGTATGTGCAGCCCAAGCAGAAACCAACCAGGTTAACAACAGGAAAAACAATAAATACTCCTACTTAAGAGTGAACCTGCAATCTATCCTGAAAACTATAGGCCAATAATTTGCCTTCCAATGATGTATAAACAATACACTGGAAACAATCCCTACTGAGTTTATAGCCATTTAGAAGAAAACTCAAGCATGGTTGTCAAAGGAAAAAACTTCAAAGACCAGTTCACGTTAGGTTCAAGCAAGGAACCCTTTATTACTTGCAGCAAGGAGACAAAACATGTATGCACAGGGTTTGTCTAAATGATTAATGACTAGTAGGTTATACTTATACAGTTCTCTTCTTGTCACATAGAAAATGTTACATCCTATTGCTGACATAGTTAGACACAGCTTTCTGTATGTTCTACAGAAAATATTGTTAGACTTATTGCTGACCAAGTTAAAAATATGTGTCATTCTGCAAAAAACATTTTGAGAAAAACAACCTGGCCTTGGGTTTATGTCAGTCCATTTCAGCATTTCAGTTCTTCTATTGTACTGTTCTAATACATGTGTTACATTTTATCAAGATTCAAGGTACATTTCTCGCTTCAGTATAAGTAATGCTGACTACGGTTTAAACTTTCAAGCATCTATTGTTTTCTTTATCAATGGCTTCTAGCAGCTGCATGTTTCTCATGGCATAAGCAGAAATCAATATCCCTTTGTTAATTTTCATAACATTAGCAGAAATGAATTACTTCTTGTTATTTGCTGACATTAGCAGAAAATAGAATGCTTCTTGTTAAGTTTCTAATGGCTGTGCAGATTCATGCAGTGTGAACAGAATAAATGTATTAACCCTTTTAAATCTCGAATGCACTAAATGTACTAAGAATGCATATTACTGTTACACATTTTTCCAACATTCCCCCCTTTTAATACTTTTATTCTACTTTCAAGAGAAGCATAAACAGTTTTTCTTCCCCTAACCTCTTCCTACTCAGGATTTGCAGTTAAGAGAGTCATTCAGTTTAAACTTATGAAAGCCTTTTTAGATTTTTAACAATTCTTCAAGTTCAGCACCTTGGTATAAGGTTTCTGAAACTGACATGTCTATAAAGTCTTTAAGCAGTCTTTTCATGCAGGGGATGCAGCAGCACACACATACCACCAGTAGGATCATTCCTACACAGATGGCAATCAGGATGTTCATCAGGATACTACCCCACCCCCCAAACAATCTCTGGAAAAAGTCCGTCAATGGATTTGGTCCTGGTTTGGTCATGGCTGACACCTGCTGAATTACCTCAAGATGATTGTCTATCATGTGTTTGTGGTCAGGAATATACGAACAGCACTCCTCCTGGATTAAAGTGCACATACCTCCACTCACCGCTAGGGTGAAGTCAAGAGCCATGCGGTTTTGAAGCACTACAGTTCTCATGGCAGTTAGTTCATCAGTCACCAATTCTAGGGCGGAAAAGGTTGCATTACTCATTATTTTGAGAAGTTTAGACAATTTTCTCAGTTCCCAGATTGATTTTGTTGCTCCATATGCTGGCAATACACCTGCCCATGAGATGATGGTATCACCCAAGTCCATATGTGACAGTCCATTTTTCCCTAAGCTCACAGCATGATGGTTTTTCCAATCCGCATTGATTTGCCCTACTGGATTGTCAGACTTCTTGATTTCTCGTCGAACATTCCGAATTTTCCCTTGAGGTAAAACTGCTGTGTGTCGTATGGCCGGAACTAGGTACCCCAAATAACAACTGCTGAACCAATTCTCCGGTAACCACTTGTATGCTTTCCTACCACATACAAAATAACAGTCTTCTACTTTGGTAGTAACTTTACTATGTCCTGGCTCTGGATGAAACATTTTTTTGTCTATCATAGACAGTTGTTTATAAAGGTCAGCATTATGTTTTACTTCATCAGTTGTCCTATGCATCAGTTCAACAAATGAATTATAGCTCGTGTTGCAATAGGACCCTGTGTTATCAGTTTTATTGTAGCATCTATAAGGAACGGTCACATTGCAATTGCTCCAACCCACCTGAACTGTATCATTTTTGTAAAAACACACAGTCCCCTTCTGTCGAACAGACAAGTGCAGTGCTACTTTATCTTGTGATGTGACATCTGATGTATCATAGACTAAGTTTTCCCAGGTCTTGTTGGCTCCTAGGGGAACTGAAGTTAACAATAACCCCCGTATGCTGTTGGCAAAGCTGTGCAAATCCAGCAATTCGAAACATTGAAGGTCTCAGCATACACATATTTGATTGCCTGGCAAGTGTTAAAGTTTGGGTGCCACTCTGCGTACAACTCTGCACGCTTGTTCAGTTCAGTTTGTGTGGCTGTGAAAAGGAATGGCCACAGCAAAAAGATTATTGTTTCTAGTACAGTCAACAGGATGGTTATGCAATACTTCTGAGGAAACGGTTGTTTTGCATTCCTGTTTTCTCCGACACTTCCGAAGTACATCTGGATCTTACTGGATCCTGTCATCTTTATTTCAGACATGTGTTCTTGCTCTCTGCCCTAATAGGACCTTCAGCACTGATGGTTTCTTCACTGGGGTTGAGACGGATCAGTCCTATTGATCTGACCCCCCTTTGTAACCAGACTTTGTGCTGAGGGCCCCGATGGAGAGGTAAGATTTTTGTCCAGTACAAAGTTCTTAACAAGTTTGCAGTGCATCAGGTGGATCCACAAAGCTCACTCTGCTATCTTGACTGCAGTGGGTGTCAAAAGAAGCACCTGGTAGGGCCCTTCCCACCTTGGCGATAACCAATTCTTCTTCTTGATAACTTTTATCCACACCCAGTCCCCGGGTGTCACTGCCACTTCCGATGTCTCAGTTTGCTTTCTATCTGAAACAGAATTTGACTGCAACAGATGTTTAGAATTCATGACTTTCTTCATATATTCAGCTAGTGTAAAATCAGCTTCCTGGTCTGATGACATGAGAAGTTTCCACTGGGGTGTATAGTAAGCCCTTCTTAATAACATTTCAAAAGGAGTCAATCCTTTTGCTGTAGGGACAGTTCTCATGCTCAACAGTGCCAGGGGTAAACAGTATATCCAATTTTTTTCCTGTCTCAGCTATCAACTTTCTCAATTTGTTTTTTAATATACCATTATGCCTTTCAACTAGCCCTGCAGATTGTGGATGGTATGCACAATGATTTTTTAAAGAAATACCAAAATGCTTACTTAACTGCTGTATGGTTTGGTTTACAAAGTGTGTACCATTGTCACTGTAGATCCTTTCCGGAATGCCGAATCTAGGGATGATTTCTTTGACTAGTACTTTTGCCATGTGGCTGCATCTGGATTTTTGGTTGGAAAGGCTTCCACCCATCTGGAAAACATATCTACAATGACAAGACAATGCTTCCTATTTTCACATTTGTTCAATTCTATGAAATCCATATAAATAGTGTGAAATGGATATAGTGGTGTAGGGGAACTCCATTGCTTGGGCTTTAACGCCCCCTGTGCATGATGTTTATTGCAAATCTGACACATCAAACAAAATTTTTTAGAGTAGTTTGTAAATCCGTACATTGTGAACACCTGGTTCACTAGCTGTACCATCCCCCCTACTGAGACATGGCACTGCCCATGGCTCAACAAAGCTGCATATCTAAACAAATTAGATGGTAGTATCGGTTTCCCTTCTCTAGAGATGTACAGCCTCTTTTCAAGAATTGCTCCTCGTTTTACCCATCGTTGTTTTTCAGCTTGCGTAGTGAGTGTCTGCATTGTTTTTAACATTTCTAAGTCTAAAATCTCAGAAGGTTGTAATTCCTCATTTAAAAGAAATACTTCTGTGGCTGCTTGTTTTGCAGCTGTATCAGCTCTCGCATTACCTTTTGAAATCCTATCTTGTTGCTTGGTGTGAGCTGTGCATTTACAAATGGCTACTTTCTGAGGTAACTGAATAGATTCAAAAAGATCTAAGATAAACTGTGCATGATTGATAGGTTTGTCAGTCGATGTTATCATTCCCCGGTTTTTCCACTGTTGCGCAAAAACATGTACAGTAGAAAAAGCGTACTGGCTATCAGTAAAAATGTTTACACATTTACCCTTTGCTAAGGTACATGCCCGTGTTAAGGCAATCAATTCTGCTGCCTGTGCAGATAAGTTGTGTGGTAAAGGTTTTGCTTCTGTAATCTCAGTATCAGAAACTACTGCACATCCTACTAGGTTCTGTCCTGCAGGACTCCTTTTGCACGAGCCATCCACGTAGTATGTCACCTCGGCATCATCCAAGGGGACATCCATGAGATCTTTTCTAGGTAGTGTCTTCTGCTCAATTACCTGCATGCAGTGGTGCGGTGTGCCGTCTGCAGGGGTCAGGAGCAGAGTGGAAGGGTTTAAAGTCATGCATCATTCAATTGTCATATGAGGTTGGCTCAACAATATAGTCATACAGGATAGATGCCTAGCAGGGGAAAGATATGCCACCTTTTCTTGTAGTAAAATAATCACGACTGCATGAGGCACTCTCAAAGTGAGAGGGTGGAATAAGACTCCTGAGGCCGAAGCCTGTACTGCCATTGCAGCTGCAACTACTGCTTGTACACAGTGGGGTAAGGATCATGCCACTGGGTCTAGTTGTGATGAATAGTAAGCAATGAGGTGTTGCTTATCCCCATGCTGTTGTGTCAGTACTGATATCATGTAACCCTGCTTACAATCTACAGTTTAGGAAAAAAACGTTTATGGTAGTTTGGTAATCCCAGAACTAATGAGGATGCTATTAACTGCTTCAGTTTGCAGAAAGCAGATTCTGCTTCTGGTGTCCATTGCAATAAATCTTGTGCTACCATAGGCTTCTTATATATAAGGTCAGTCAGATGTGCAGATTCCAAAGTATAGTTTGGAATCCAGCTCCAGCAAAAATTAGTTGTACCCAGGCAGGACATCATTTCCTTCTTGGTAGTGGGTTTTGGTGCTTGCAAAATTGCTATCTTTCTGTCCTCATCTAATGTTCTGCCTTCCTTGGATATTACATATCCTAGGTATTTGACTTGTTTTTTCCAAAGCTGTAGTTTACTTTTATTTACTTTATGTCCTTCAGCGGCTAAGAATTGCAGAAGTGCTATAGTATCTTCTCTACAATCCAGCTGGGTAGGGGCTGCCAGCAAGATGTCGGCAACATAAAGTAAAATCTGACTGCCTCTTGGTGGGGTAAATCCCACCAAGTTGTTTGCCATTTCTTGTGAGAATATTGTTGGACTTTCACAATATCCCTGTGGTAGTCATGTATATGTATACCTTTTCCCCTGAAATGTAAATGCAAACCAATACTGGCTATCAGGGTGTATCTGTATCGAAAAGAATGCATTGCTGATGTCTACCACAGAAAAATACTTCTGCTGAGGTTTTAAATCATTCAACAGGGTGTGTGGGTCTGGCACCGTAGGTGCCCTTGGTATTACTACATCATTTACAGCTTGTAAATCTTGGACCATACGCCATTCTCCATTTGCTTTTTTGACTGGAATAAGGGTGTGTTACATGGTGAATCAGGAGATTCTATTAGTATCCCTCCTTCAAGTAAGGCTGCTATAATAGGCTTTATCCCTGCCTCTGCATCTTTTCTTAAGGGATACTGTCTCTTTTGTGGTCTAAATGCTGACTTTGGCGTGATAGTAACTGGTTCTGCTGTATGAATAAGTCCTACATCTAACTTTCCTGTTGACCAGAGAGTCTCTGGTATATTTTGTAAGGCATTTTCTTCCTCCTTTAACAGGAGTGTCAATCAGCTGTCCTCACCAGACTGTAAGTGCACAGCTGGGTTGGTCTGAGTTATCCAATTCAACTTCTGTATTTGTATTCCCTGTTCTGATAGTTCTAGTTCTGTCTGTTTCTCCCATCTCGTGACTTTTTCTCCTAGGTCTGCCCATTCTATATTTCTGTTTTTGGTTAAGCTAACATGTGGTAATCGATTAGATTTATAAAGTGCAAAGAACTCCTAGGGCAATGAACAGCTGGCTACACTGTTCCCTTCTGTGTCCCAGTACAGGTTACGCAATATCAATCTGTTTGCATGATTCTTAAACAATTCTTGCTCATATTCCTTATCAGGTCCTGGTGTATTACAATAATACAGGGTACAGTGCAACAGTTGTTGCTTATCAATGTCAAGGGAGGGGAACTTGCTGACGGCTACATTCATTAACTCTTCGGTTACAGTCCCTGGACTAGTTGTAACCAAGTCCTGGCTGTACCAATAAAACATTTCACCCTCCGATTGCACTGCAAAGGTATCAATTTGTCGCTGTGCTTCCATACCCTGCATGGTTGGGACTACTGCTATACCAAATAGCTGCATGAGTTCTCTGCCCAAGAGGTTTACTGGGCATTTTGCAGAATCAACAATTTTGCTTTTTTGTGTCAATCCTGAAACTGGATCAGTTATTGCAATGTCACGGGAGAGAGGCTCCCGATACAGCTGTCCATTAGCTGCTTTAACCAGTATGTAATCAGGTGTCTGTGTTTTCTGGTAGTTTGGAGGGATGTATCAGGGTTCGTGATGCCCCTGAGTCACACAAGAATTTGACTTCCCTCCCTTCTACCAAAAGTGTAACTTCCGGTTTCGTGTCTGCTAAATAGAGCTCCAAGCTCAATAAAGCTAGGTCTAATATTTCATCTTCTTCATTGTCACTGACTTCCTGCACTTCCTCTACTCCCTCTATCACATTCTCATTTGTCCCTTCTTCGCCAGCCCTTTCTAGTGATTCCTGACTACCATATAGTCAGTCCTCACCCTCCTTGTCTTCCGTTGTTGTCTTCTTATTTTTCCTGCAATCCTTTGCCAAGTATCCATTTTTACCGCATTTAAAACATTCACCCCTTTTCTTTTGCCCTTCAAAGTCCTCTGATCGTTGATCAGATTGTTTGTTTCCCTGTGCATTTTTCTTGCCCTTTTTGTACTACTGTACTACATAAACTTCTGCTCCATCTTCTACAGAAAATATTTGAGCTTTCTTTTTCTTTTTGCTATTAAAATGCCTTTCGGCATGCCTAGCATATTCAAGTAATGACTGTAACCTGCTTGTACGATGATCTACCATGTGTTTCGTACTGCTTATAGGTGCAGTACTGCCCTTTAAAAATGCATTCTTTAACTGCTGTTCATATGGGGAATCTTGTGTTTGATCTTCAGGAACCTGCATTCCACAGTAGTTATTAAAACACTCTAATAGTCTGGCATAATACCGGTCAATAGTTTCACCTTCTTGTTGGATGCATTGATTAATGCAAATCCAGTCTGCCCTAGGTTTCCATTTTTCAGAGATGCTGTCTGTAAGACCTTTTACTCTGGTGTCTAATTCTGCGCTGCTATGTGGGAGAGGTCTTTGTGCAGTGTCACGGGGATTCCAGTTCCCACTAATCATATGCCAATCTGGCCCTACAATTTGTCTAACTACTTTTTCTACCTCTTCTCCATTTAAGTTATAACTCAGCCTCATTCCTTGTAAATCTTCAGAGAATTTTCTAAAATTAACCTTTGGATGGGGAATTCCCTCAGTGGCTTTCCGGATGTCTTCCGGAGTCCAAGGTCTATACACTAAAATAGTTGGGTCCTGATTGTCCTGACCTGCCTGAGGGTTGGGTACTTCTATAAGTGGACATATTTCTTCTCCTTCACTTATAGATCGTGAATTCTTAACCATTTGCCATAACTCAATGCCTTCATTTGAGTTACCTGCCTTTGTTCGAGACCTGGTCTCGATGGGATCTCTAATATACGGTTTTATTTTCATAATGCCTCTTTCTTCAGTGACTACAGGATATCGTGGGGGTGGACTAACCTGTTCACTTGCTTCATATTCTGGTAAGGGAGGCGGAGGTGCTGATGCTATTACTAAGTTATTGTCCTCCTTATCTAAAAACATTGCTTTTGAATTTTTGTTCTTTTGTTCCCTACGGTTTACTTCCTCAATCCACCTGTGTGCCTGCGGAATTCCTAATTTGCGTTGCTTTTTTACCCGACCTTTGGAATCAGTTTTGAGCTGTTTAACGTTTGATAAGTGAGGATTTTTCTAATTTTCCATCAAATTCATACTTATTAACCCATTTTGAATAATATTTAATATTGTTGGTGCGCTGCGACTACATGTATTTTGCGTCTTCTGTTAACGGCGGATTTTGGGGTCTTTTTGTGCAATTATTACCCATTTTGTTCTACCCTTTTATCGTTACGTAACTTTTCTTATTTTTAACGTGGTACCATGGATTTTGTTATAGTCTCTTCAGAATGACTGCCTACTTATTCTGTTTCTCCTGATCTGTGACAAGACAGTAATCTTTTTTGTCCCTGACTTGTAAGAAAAATACAGTCTAACAAAAACAATACATATCTAGTCCCTGATCTAAAACAGAAAACAGAAAAAAGTAGATTCACCTTACCTGAGCCCACGTGATTGATCACCAATTCGCGGAGACCCGTCCTTCAGTCGCAGATCAGAAAGTGGCTGGCCTCTTTTGAATGACAATTCAGTCGGAGGACTTTTCAGATAAGAAGAACCGATTTGGTTTCTTCCCCATACAGTTTCAACCACCTGGCCCGTCTGATCCGAGGTGAAGAGAGGGTTCCGGTCCGAAGGACCAATCTGTCAAAGGAAAAAACTTCAAAGACCAATTCACATTAGGTTCAAGCAAGACACCCTTTATTACTTGTAGCAAGGAGACAAAACATGTATGCACAGGGTTTGTCTAAATGATTAATGCCTAGTAGGTTATACTTATACAGTTCTCTTCCTGTCACATAGAAAATGTTACATTCTATTGCTGATGTAGTTAGACACAGCTTTCTGTATGTTCTACAGAAAATATTGTTAGACTTATTGCTGATCAAGTTAAAAATATCTGTCATTCTGCAAAAAACATTTTGAGAAAAACAACCTGGCCTTCGGTTTATGTCAGTCCATTTCAGCATTTCAATTCTTCTATTGTACTGTTCTAATACATGTGTTACATTTTACCTAGATTCAAGGTACATTTCTAGCTTCAGTACAAGTAATGCTGACTACGGTTTAAACTTTCAAACATCTATTGTTTTCTTTATCAATGGCTTCTAGCAGCTGCATGTTTTCTCATAGCATAAGCAGAAATCAATATCCCTTTGTTAATTTTCATAACATTAGCAGAAATGAATTACTTCTTGTTATTTGCTGACATTAGCAGAAAATAGAATGCTTCTTGTTAAGTTTCTAATGGCTGTGCAGATTCATGCAGTGTGAACAGAATAAATGTATTAACCCTTTTAAATCTCGAATGCTCTAAATGTACTAAGCATGCATATTACTATTACAAATTTTTCTAACAATGGTAATTGAACAAAAGGTTAACAAAAGAAAGTCATATGGAACAAAGGATAATTTGTTATTAAACAAAGTCATAATGGATAACTGTAAACAGGGGAAGAATCTAAGTATGGCATGGATAGACTACAAAAAAGCATTTGACAGTATTCCACATTCATGGATAAAAGAGTGCTTAAAAATGTATAAGATACACCCTACACTGATTGATTACATTACAGCAGCCATAAAACAGTGGCAAACCACTTTGCAGGTAAGCCATGATAAACAACAAATTTTTATTCCAGGGATAAAAATTCAAAGGGGGATATTCCAGGGTGAGTCTCTGTCACCACTGCTCTTTGTCATGTCCTTAACCCATTAAGCTGTCTGCTTAACAGATTAGGTCGTGGCTAAAATGTGGCTCCCAGAAAACAACAAAATGTTTTTTGTGGATGATTTAAAACTATACAGTTCATCAGATGAACTGAAAGCACAATTGCAAGTGGTCAAAAATTTTTTCAGATGATATAAGAATGTAATATGGTCTTTATAAATGTGCAAAAGCAACCTTTAAAGCAGGAATGCTACAGCACCAAGAAAACATCAGTTTGGGACAGGAATGTGATATAAAAGAACTTGAGCAAGGGGGAGTGTATAAATATTTGGGAACTGATGGAGAATCAACAATAAAACATAAACAAATGTGAATAAAACTTAATAAGGAATACTTTAGAAGACTACAATTAATACTGAAAACAGAGTTGACATCTGGGAATAAAATCCAAGCTATAAACCAATTTGCTCTTCCTGTCCTAACTTACAAATTTGGAGTGATTGTCCCCAAAAGGTGCTGGATTGGTTGGACAGGAAAATAAGAAGGATGCTTCATGTTCATCAAGTGATTTATAAAAATCAGTGTATACCAAGACTATATATTCCCAGGTTCTGAAGGAGGCATGGAGCTCCTTGAAATTGATTATATGTATAGAGCTGCAATTGTGGGACTGCATACATACCTCTGACCTCACAAGACCCAAATGTAGTGAAAGTTTTAAAACATGTGGAGAATAAGTCCAAGATGACTTCCCTGCTTAGTTTAGCAGAAGCATATCAGTGTCAAGGCAGAATGGAAATCAAACCAGAAGTAGATAAAAATCAGGTAGCAACTGAATGTGCCCAAAAAACAAAAAAAAACAAAAAAACAAAAGAAAGAATATAACGTGAAGAATCAGATGAGAAGGCAAGAAATGTGGAAAATGCGTAAATACAGTTGCAAGTATAGAACAACCTAATACTGATCAGGATTGAACACAGGAATTGTTAAGGAGAGGTGATTTTAAAACAAAAGACAAAAGGTTAATATTGGCGGCCTAAGATAATGGACTACATACACATTAGTTTACAAAGTCCATTGAACACATGGAAGAAACAGACAAATGTAGGTTTTGTAAAACAGAATTGGAAACAGTCAAACATTTTGTTGCTGGTTGTAATATACTAATCGGAGAAGGACTGAATACTGAAAGGCATAATAATGTGGCAAGACTGTTGCATTGGGGATTGTGCAAACATTATAATACTGAAGTAGCTGAAAAACACTGGGAACATGAGCCACAAAGCATTATACAAAATGATTAAGTTTATATCACATTGGATCACCCAATACCAACAGTTCAAAATATAGATGTGAGAAAACCAGATAAAAGTAACATTGATGATAGAAATTGCTACACCCAGTGACTACAGTGTGGCAAGACTGTTGCACTGGGGATTGTGCAAACATTATAATACTGAAGTAGCTGAAAAACACTGGGAACATGAGCCACAAAGCATTATACAAAATGATTAAGTTTATATCACATTAGATCACCCAATACCAACAGTTCAAAATATAGATGTGAGAAAACCAGATAAAAGTAACATTGATGATAGAAATTGCTACACCCAGTGACTACAGTGTCTTGCATACAGAGACACAAAATCATAAAATACCAGTATTTGCAGGTGGAAATGATGGCAATGTAGAAGAAGGATACCCAGAAAGTTCCAATAGTAGTAGGAGCAATGGGTCTTATAACAAAGAATTTACAATCGTTCTTCGATATGTTACCAATATATGTAACTCCATATGAATTGCAAAAGGAATCATTACTGGGCGCATTGCAGGTGCTGCTAAGAGTACTACTGGATAACATTAAAGATCAAAACAATGCTAATTTCATGAACTTTAATCATACTTTGACTTAGGAATGGTGTCTATTCTCAGCCCCAGTTTACATATTTTTAAGTACAACTTGGACACATTATAAGGTTAACCAATTTGGTATACTGACAGGCTAGAATAACATTACTGCCTACGCCTGAAATATACATATCTATGCATGTATATGTATATATATATATATATATATATATATATATATATATATAGGTTTACTATTAAAATATCGAAGTTAAAAAAAAATGGTACTTAACAGCGAACTATGTCACTGAAAGTACACATTACCTAATGGCCTTCATGTCGAAAATCAGCTGTTAATGCTGAAAATGTAGAACATGACATTTTATGGCACTTAAGAGCAATTCTACTCTTGCCGTAAATCCCTAACTAGTACACCTAACATCCTGTTTATGCAGGGGGGCTCCACCCCCCAACTATATATTCCAACTCCGAGATCGTACTACAGTGAGGAAAGGGATGTATTTCCCTTACCGCACTATACTGCGATCCCTGTACATAATCGACCGTTCATGTTTGCAAATGCACAGTACATTCGCATATGTAACGTTCGATCATGTAGCTTGCACACATTTGAACTATTTGAACATCTGTAGTTTGAATAGTTTATAAGCGTACAATGCTACATCGGCATTGTAATGGTAATCCATATATATATATATATATATATATATATATATATATATATATATATATATATATATATATCATCATCATCAGCCCATTTTAGCCCCCTTTTTCCCATTTTTCTACATGGGGTCAGGGTATCGTGTTAACTGTCACCAACTCTTTCAGTTCAGTGCCACACTCCTGCCTTCTTCAACACTCATGCCTGACTGTCTCAGATCTTCTTTCACACAATCCATCCACCTCTTTGCTGGATGTACTCTCTTCCTCTTACCTTTTTCCTGTCTGTCCCAAATCTTCCTCACCAGGTTGTCTTCTGCTTTTCCACACAAGTGCCCAAACCACTTTAATATGTTCTCTTTGATCTTTTCTGCAATTGGAGCTACTTTGGCTTCTGCTCTTATGTCCTCATTTCTTCGTCTGTCCCACAGTATGCATCCTACCACCTTTCTCAGGCACTTAATTTCCATAACCTCTAGCGTCTTCAACTGTTCTGCCTTTACTTCCCAGGTTTCTGTACCATATAGTAGTACTGGTCACACCACTGTCTTGTACACCTTACTTTTCAGCTTCTTTCCCATTCTTCTGTCATAGACTACACCTGATACTCTATGCCAGTTGGCTGCAGCCCCTTTTATTCTAGCTTTGACCTCTTCATTCAGACTACCCTTCTCAACTACTCCACCCAGATACTTGAAGCTGTTAATCTGTTCCACTATTTTCCCTTCTATCTCTATTCTCAGCTTCTTCTGATTTCCCCAATTTGCTGCCATTGCCACCATCTTATCTGTGCTTAGTTTCATCCCATGTGCCTTCAGATTTGCATTCCATTCTCCTGTCCTTTGCTGAAGGTCTAGCTCAGAGTCTGCCTGTACTACCACATCATCTGCATACAGAAGATTTATTGATCCGTCCCCAACAACCTGTTTGCTAATGTAGTCCATCACCAGTAAGAACATCAGTGGGCTCAGAGCTGAACTCTAATGTACACCCACTGGGAACCCCTCTGTGAGGCCAAGCACTGTCCATACTTGAGTCATTGGGTCCTTGTACATAGCCTGCACTAATTCTACCAATGTTTCTGGGACTACAAACCACCACAGTACTGCCCAGATCAGCTTTCTTGCGACCTTGTAATATGCTTTCTCCAAATCTAGGAATGCCCAGTTGGACTGTCTCCTCATCGCTAGCTTCTCCTCAAGTATCTGTCTCAATGCAAACATTTGGTCAATTGTGCTGCATCCTGATCTGAATGCAAACTGCTCATCTCCCATATTACATTCTACTACTCTGCATATCCATTTATCATTCATCCTCTCCAAAACCTTCATGCAATGTGATAGAAGTTTGATGCCTCTGTACTGCCCACAGTTGTGGAGGTCCCCTTTGTTCTTGAACACTGGCATTAGTATGCTTATTCTCCAGTCATCTGGAATACGCCTTTCACTCCACACTGCTATGAGTACCCTCAGGAGCCATTTTTCCGCTATCTCACCTAGCATCTTTATCATATCTGCTATGACATCATCTGAGCCTGCTGCTATCCCTGACTTCATCTTCCTTAGTGCTGTTCTTACTTCTTCTAGGGTGGGCTCCTCTTCTTCTCTCATCATAGGCTGTTTCTGGGGCAGTACAGCTTCTGTGGAATTTTCTTTATTCAGAAGCTACTGGAAATACTCCTTCCATCTGCCTTTGATCTCCTCTGGGATGGTGAGCAGGTTGTTGCTGGCATCCCATATGAAGGATGTCTGACTATCTTCTTTATCTTTCTGTCTTTGCCTTGCAACCCGATATAGTTTCTTTGTGCCCCTTACTGAGACACTTTCCAGAAGTTGGTACAGTGCCTTTGATACCCTATTCTTTGCTATTGCAACTTCTTTCTTAGCTTCTTTGTTAGCAAACCAGTAGTCCTTCCTAGACTGGTCAGTCTTTTCTGTCTCCCACTTTTTCCTGCACTCCTTTTTCTTTTGATGACTTCCTAGACTTTTGCATTCCATCACCAGCTTTCCTTATGTACCTTATTTCCATACCTGGTTTGGCCACATATCTTTTCTGTAGTCTTAACACATGCTGTTTTTAGGCACTGCCATTCTTCTTCAACTCCACCTATTTCCATTTCTTCTTGGGGTGCTAGAGTAATTCCTTGAACTGTTGTACTTTCTCTCCAGTCAACTTCCAGTTCTTCAGCCTGGTCTCTGTTGACCTTAGACCCTTCTCTGACCACTGCCTGCAGCTGATTGTGGCAACTAGTGGTTTATGCTGTGGGCTGATTGTTTCACTGGGGATGACTTTGCAGTCTTGGATTATGCCCCAGTGCCTTTTCCTTACTAGGAGGAAGTCTACCTGAGTGGCATGATGACTGCTCTTGTATGTGATCTTGTGACTGTCTCTCTTTCTGAATCATGTGTTGGCTACTATCAAGCCATTTGCCATACAGAAGTCTAGAATGGCTTCTCCTTCTTTATTCTTGTTGCCCCACCCATGTGGACTCAGGCAGTCCTAATATCCTGTTCTGTCTGTCCTGATATGTGCATTCAGGTCACCCATTATCAACACCAATTCACATTGTCCTGCTTTATCTAGTAGGTCCTGCAACTGCTGTCTGAATGCACTCTTTTCCTCACTATCACAACCCTGCTGTGGGGCATAGGCTGAGATTATGAATACTGCCCTGTCATTACACTGGAGTCTGACTGCCATGAGTCTGTCATTAATTCTGATGATATCCCTTATTGCCTTCTGAAGCCTGTCTCTCACGACAATTCCTACACCATATCTAACTTGCCCTCCACATGAGTAGTAGACTCTGGATCCCAAGCCAAGTGGCTTTGCTGCACTGCCCTTCCATCTTGTCTCCTATCTTGTCTCCTGGATACATAGGATGTCCAGCCTTCACCGTATCATCATGTCATACACTTCTAAGCTGCATACTGTCAGTGAACTTACATTAAGTATAGCAATTCTCAGTTTATGTTTGGCAGGTTGATTGGTTTTACGTCCAGCTTTCACTCAACAGAGCTATCCCAGGTAACCCAGGCTGGGCAACTAGACACTGGCCAGCCAGTAGCTTATTGACCCAAGGCTGCTGGGCTTTATGCACACTGGTCAATAGGGGCACATATTCCCCTCCCACCATTAGCACTGGTCCCTGGCATGGGTCACAGTAGGCCAGGTCCTCAACCCACTTATCACCGGTAACTACCCATGCCCATTTTTGGCGATATTAGTCAACATGACCGAATCACCTAGAGCCATATTTTACACCATTGAGTGACTAGCCCTGCCATGGCATGCAGTCTGTGTTCTCCTGTCTTGAGGATACTGCGCACCACGGTAGATGCCCAAAGCTATTGATCTGTACAACTCTTCTCCCCATAGGGCACCATGTAGAGTCTGTGCTGCTGCCCACATTTTCATTCATTGGTGAGTTTGAGATAGAAACACTCAGCATGTTTTTCTGACATGGGAGAAACCCCACGGAGACACAGGAAGAACATGCAAACTCCAAACAGGCATTGGTCAGAGATCAGGATCGAACCTTGTACCTTGTGCATGGGAGGAGAAGACTTTAACCACTAAGCCATTATATATGGTTTACCTTTGAAAGGTTGAAAATCAACCTACCAAATGGCCCTTTGTGCGAACCGGAATGACGAAAATCGTCAGTCCGATCTGCACCGAAGTTCGTAAATCAGCAAATCGAAAACCAGACTCGCTGATTTTCGAACTTCAATTCAAAGACAAAGCATAATGCAGGGGGGCTGCACCCCCCTGTGCCCCCCACACCCCCTACTTTATTATTCTAACTCCGAGGTCGCACTACAGTGGGGAAAGGGTCCACTTCCTGATCCCCAGTATAGTGCATCTCACACCAAAAATGCCGAATCTGCAATGAGTGAACGTTACTGTACATTCGCTCATTGCAAATTCGATGCATTCTGTTTTTGGCCTTCCGGAAACTTGAAAAAGTCCTTTTGGACTTTTGTATTTCACACATTTGCATTATGCACATGTAAAGGTAAACCTTACATATATATATATATATATATATATATATATATATATATATATATATATATATATATATATATATATATATATATATATATATATATATATATATATATATATATATATATATATATATATATATATATATATATATATATATATATATATATATATATATATATATATATATATATATATATATATATATATATATATATATATATATATATATATATGTGTGTGTGTGTGTGTGTGTGTGTGTGTGTATGTAGGTTTGTATGTGTGTGCTTGTGTGTATGTGTGCCTGGATCATGTTTATAGGTATGTGAGTGATTGTGTCTATGAGTGTGAGCAACTATGTAGGGCTTGTTCTAGGCTGCTTGGGCATATGTGTGTATGTGTTTGTGTGTGTATCTGTGTGTATATATTGGGAATGCCTATGCTACCACAATGATTAGGCTGGAAGAGAAAACATTAGAGCAGTCTGATGTAAAAGCACATTGTGTGATGCAGACTCATGGAAATTAACTGCTAATGAGATGTTTCTTTCTATGGCTTTATCTTGTTTTTAAATCATAGAGAATTTACACTAATTTACCAATCTGTGTTAGCCAACTGACATGAGTGGAAAATATATTTCTGAATTTTAGGGTTTGTCTGCAGTCTTGGAGGTGTCTTTTAGAGAGACTTTCTGTGTATGGTTTGCAAGGGTTTGTGATCTGTTTCCCTCCTGAACTTCTTTACCATAGACATATTTATAGAATTTCTTCCATCCATATACTACTACCGGCAGTTTCTTTGCTGTCTTGGCATATCATTTTTGAGTGTCTATAAATGTTGTAGACCCATAAGTAATGGTGGACATTTTCTTTCATGATCACAGCTTGTATACCATACTGACTGGCATTTAATTGCAACACCACTGGCTTATTTACACCATAGTATTTCAGAGATGGCATTTCTATGACATGCCAATCCTTCCTGTTCATAATCCTGCACATACCTATCTCAGGCATATGATATTGGGTACAAGATGCACCATTCCTACAAAATTCTGTAATGCCTGTTTATTTTCTGTTTTAGTATTTGCACAACAGATCTGAAATTTTCTATATGAGTCTTTAGTTCTTTAATTTGGTCTTCAGTAATAATACAATATGACGTGTACTTCAGCTTTGTCATTCTTCTTTTATGTTTTCTTTTTTTAATAATTATGCTGTAATAATTTAACAAACAGCTATATCCAGCTCTTGTCATGCTCTTTTTAAGTCTGGTCCCACATTACAGATCACAAGTTATAACACCTTCAATGCTTTCAATTCCTTGTGCAACACCTGTTTGAAAAACCTTTACTGGTGATGAACATTGAAAATATATGCAATTAGGGGCTTCATCAATCTATTTTTATCTGGCAGAAACCCTGGTTTACCTCTAGTACTGAAATTACCTTAGGATTTTGCACTGATGAAACCACTTTCTCATCTGAGAAATAGATAATGCTCTCTTTTAATCAGTTTACTTGAACATTGCAAGTCATTCATTACACATGCAAATTTTGTCTTGCTTTAAACACGCCAACCTATTTACCCATTCTGTTGAATCAAGTTGCTTTTTAGTGACACCAAAACTTTCTTGTCTCCAGTTCCTGCTCTATTCCATTCCTGAGAGTGACTGGTACTTTGCTTGGAAAATGTTCCACTGGAATAACATTGGGATCTTTTTTGTATATGATAATTTACTTGCAAACTTCCAAAGCCTGCAAGTAAATCAGCATAGTTGTGAAGAATATCATTTCAGATGTCCCTTTGACAGTATTCTGGTCCTGTACAAACTCTCTTCTTTTATGGTGTATTTTGTTTTCCCATCTGTAACTTCTTGGAGATAAGCAACAGAAAATGTTAGGAATTTTAAAGAGGATCTTCTTCTTCTTATATTCTTACCAATAACTTTGATCCAGTGGTTTTACATGATATTTTGCATATGTTAAAAGTGTCCACACAGCTTTAGTTTCTGCTCCCTTTTGTACCAACATATTACATTTTACGCTTGTGTCAAGTTTAAATTCAACATTTGTTTATTAATTCTTAGCACTTTGTGATCTTGCTTCATTATTTCTGATTGATATTGAGACTTCGCTGTGTTTTCTATTTTCACTTTAACAGCATTCCAGAGCTCTTTGTTGGTATGACTCAGTTTCATGTTTTTGTTAAACAACATGCCTGCTCTTTAATGCACTTATCTTTCATTGATATCTTAATAAACAGTCTAAAAATTTGATTAAAATTAAGCCAAAGTTTTTTCTTGTGCTTATAACTGCACATTGTAAATGATTCTTGACTTTCAAACACTTTCACACACACCATATGCTTGTAGTACTTATAGTGCCGTTTCTTGTCTCTGTTGCTACTACAATGCATTCTCTCTCTGTTTCTCATTTTCCGCTTTATCTTCAAGATATCAATATCTTCAGTTATTGCTTGTAACTGTGCACTTATATTTTGCAGTTACTTCATGTGCTCCACAACTTTTCATAAAAACAAGCCGGTTTCTGTTTATAATCTTCCATTAATCAAAAAAATTGCAGGGAAGTAAATTGTGTGGGAAGAAACAGCCAGGGAATTGTTATGGCTAGGCTTATATAGGCCTATATAGCCTAGTACCAACCTATGAACTTATTAGTTTGTTCACTTCTCCTATTGCACACTATTCTGTCTCTTGTCTATAACTCTCACAACTCACCAAATCCAATGCCTGGCATATTTCTTCATTTCAATAAAATAAACATCTTCAAGCTATGCAGTAGCTTGTGCCCTGGTGAAGAATGTATGTCGACTAAATGAATTCTTTCTAGGCTCAACATAATTTCTGAACACCTCTTTAATTGCTGCTGTTTTGTTTTTTCTCCTCTTTAAGAAATGTATAACTGTTAAATGCCTTGTTTATTTATTTATTTAAAGGGATGGGAACTTTTTCAGCCAAGACTCATGTCAGGACAGTTATAAAACAACCTAACAAGTTAATAATACCAGTAGTTACCAAAATTTACAGTAAACCCCCACTTACTCTTATTTTTAGTCATAGAAGGCAGCATATTTTTGTTTGTTTAAACAAGAAACATCTTTATTAAATTACATGTACAAATTACTATTTAAATATCTTTACACTACACATTATTACAGACTGTACATTTTATGATTCCTTTTTTATACGGCGACCAATCTAACATATATAATAAATTCATAGAGATCCTTATATGTTGATGCATTACATTCATAACATAAAAATATGCTGTAGAGTTTGAGTCAATATATTTAGCAATAGTCAGTATTACATCTGCCTTTGTATTTTTCCCTGAAGTGTAATACAGCTTTTCCCTAAATGTTGAATAGTTGGTCTAATTTCATATGTGAGATGGTAGAGCATTCCAGACTACTGGTGTTATTTCAGAGAAAGCTCTTTATTCAGTATTTAGGTTAAATCTGGTGCTATACACAGTGAGAATGAAGTGTGCAATTGACAAAGCATGGCATTAAGTAGAGGGAAGTGGTTGGAATTTGTTAATTTGTATGTGAGGAAATATTAATAGGGAGATCCTAGATATTACTGGGAGTCGGTTAGATTTACTCAATATAAAACAGTGGTGTTCAGTGGTATTCAGTGACTTGAGATAATGCTGTAAAATGACACATTTTCCCTGAGTCTGTCTGTATGTTTTCTATGCTCTGGGAGGAGCTTAACATTACTGTAGGCAGGCTATATTCTAATCTGGTGATAAGCATGATAATTACAGTAATTCTTCTAGTCTCAGTGGTCAGTTTGCTAATAATGTGAAGGAGCATTTTAGTTGTTTCAGGATTTGCCTCAGCTGTAGTAAATCTTAAATATTTCTTTTGACTGTCTTGAGATGCAGGGGATCCATTATAGATCTCTATTTTAATTTGTTGTGTTACTCAATTATTCAGTGAGTCACTAATTTCCATGGGGTGCTAAATAGCCTGAATGTTGTTTTGTAGCAGATAGTTATCGGTCTCTTTTCCATTTCAAATTTCAAACCTATCAGAAATAACTTTGGAGATGATATTCTAATGCCTTACCATTGGTGATAGATTGAAGGAGTATTACATTGTTGTATAAGATGTCATATTTAATAAACAGAGATTATTTGGTACATTATTAAAAACTATTTATTTATTGGGGAAAAGACAAGTGGCCCTAATACTGAACCCTGGGGAATACATGTCTTAAATGTTCCTTTCTTTAAAGATATATTTTAACTAATTGCAATGATGTATTGGCTACAAGACACAATTATTTACCAGTTTTTTACAGTGTAGGTATCAAGACAGAATAATCAACTCTTTTGAATGCTTTCTAGATTTATATGGTCCACTTAGCTGTCTTTTTTCTATGGTGGTATATATGAGATTTGTCACTATATTGCTGCAGTAGTAATATATCCTACTGTCAGGCTGTGTTGATTGCTAGTAATTAAACTGTATTTCGAGACTTACTTGAGGAGCTGGTTGCATATACGTTTTTCTGACTTTTTTCTTATGGAGGGTTTGCTATACTCCTGAATTTCAAGGCTGTGTTGGGTGTCCCGGTGTTTGGGAGGACATGGACTACATGTGAATATTTCCTGTTGAGTAGTAGGATTCCAGTAGGGTGTGCCGGTTTTTGGGACATGGACTATGTGTGCATATTTCCTGTTGAGTAGTAGGATAACAGTAGGGTGTGCTGGTGTTTGGGACATGGGCTTCATGTGCACATTTAATATTGAGTAGTAGGATACCAGTTGGGTGTGCCGGTGTTTAGGACATGGGCTACGTGTGCATATTTCTTGTTGAGTAGCAGGATACCAGTAGGGTGTGCCGGTGTTAGGGACGTGGAGTACATTTGAATATTTCCTGTTGAGTAGCAGGATACCAGTAGGGTGTGCCGGTGTTTGGGACATGGGCTACATGTGCACATTTCATATTGAGTAGTAGGATACCAGTAGGGTGTGCCAGTGTTTAGGACATGGGCTACATGTGCATATTTCCTGTTGAGTAGCAGGATACCAGTAGGGTGTGCCGGTGTTATGGACATGGAGTACATGTGAATATTTCCTGTTGAGTAGGAGGATACCAGTAGGGTGTGCTGGTGTTTGGGACATGGGCTACGAGTGCATATTTCCTGGTGAGTAGTAGGATACCAGTAGGGTGTGCCGGTGTTTGGGACGTGAGCTATGTGTGCATATTTCCTTGTGAGTAGCAGGATACCAGTAGGGTGTGCCAGTGTTAGGGACATGGACTACTTGTGAATATTTCCTGATGAGTAGCAGGATACCAGTAGGGTGTGCCGGTGTTTGGGATATGGGCTACATGTGCACATTTCATATTGAGTAGTAGGATACCAGTAGGGTGTGCTAGTGTTTGGGACATGGACTACTTGTGAATATGTCCTGTTGAGTAGCAGGATACCAGTAGGGTGTGCTGGTGTTTGGGACATGGTTTACATGTGCACATTTCATATTGAGTAGTAGGATACCAGTAGGCTGTGCCGGTGTTTGGGACATGGACTACTTGTGAATATTTCTTGTTGAGTAGCAGGATACCAGTAGGGTGTGCCGGTGTTTGGGACATGAGCTGTGTGTGCATATTTCCTTGTGAATAGCAGGATACCATTAGGGTGTGCCGTGTTAGGGATATGGACTACATGTAAATATTTCCTGTTGAGGAGTAGGATTCCAGTAGAGTGTGCCAGTTTTTGGGACATGGACTACTTGTGCAGATTTCCTGAGAGTAGTAGGATAACAGTAGGGTGTGCCGGTGTTTGGGATGTGGGCTACATGTGCACATTTCATATTGAGTAGTAGGATACCAGTAGGGTGTGCCGGTGTTTAGGACATGGGCTGCGTGTGCATATTTCCTGTTGAGTAGCAGGATACTAGTAGGGTGTGCCGGTGTTTGGGACATGGACTACGTGTACATATTTCCTGGTGAGTAGCAGGATACCAGCAGGGTGTGCTGGTGTTTAGGACATGGGCTACATGTGCATATTTCCTGTTGAGTAGTAGGATTCAAGTAGGTTGTGCCGGTGTTAGGGACATGGGCTACATGTGCACATTTCATACCGAGTAGTAGGATACCAGAAGGGTGTGCCGGTGTTTAGGGCATGGGCTACGTGTACATATTTCCTGTTGAGTAGTAGGATACCAGTAGGGTGTGCTGGTGTTAGGGACATGGACTACATGTGAATATTTCCTGTTGAGTAGTAGGATTGAGTAGTAGGATAACAGTAGGGTGTGCCGGTGTTTGGGACATGGGCTACATGTGCACATTTCATATTGAGTAGTAGGATACCAGAAGGGTGTGCCGGTGTTTAGGACATGGGCTACATGTGCATATTTCCTGTTGAGTAGCAGGATACCAGTAGGGTGTGCTGGTGTTAGGGACATGGAGTACATGTGAATATTTCCTGTTGAGTAGCAGGATACCAGTAGGGTGTGCAGGTGTTTGGGACATGGGCTACATGTGCACATTTCATATTAAGTAGTAGGATACTAATAGGGTGTGCCGGTGTTTAGGACATGGGATACGTGTGCATATTTCCTGTTGAGTAGCAGGATACCAGTAGGGTGTGCCGGTGTTAGGGACATGGAGTACATGTGAATATTTCCTGTTGAGTAGCAGGATACCAGTAGGGTGTGCTGGTGTTTGAGACATGGGCTATGAGTGCATATTTCCTGGTGAGTAGCAGGATACCAGGAGGGTGTGCCAGTGTTTGGGACATGGACTACTTGTGAGTATTTCCTGTTAAGTAGCAGGATACCAGTAGGGTGTGCCGGTGTTTGGGATATGGGCTACATGTGCACATTTCATATTGAATAGTAGGATACCAGTAGGGTGTGCTGATTTTTGGGACATGGACTACTTGTGAATATTTCCTGTTGAGTAGCAGGATACCAGTAGGGTGTGCTGGTGTTTGGGACATGGGCTACATGTGCACATTTCATATTGAGTAGTAGGATACTGGTAGGCTGTGCCGGTGTTTGGGACATGGTCTACTTGTGAATATTTCTTGTTGAGTAGCAGGATACCAGTAGGGTGTGCCGGTGTTAGGGACATGGACTACTTGTGAATATTTCCTGTTAAGTAGCAGGATACCAGTAGGGTGTGCCAGTGTTTGGGATATGGGCTACATGTGCACATTTCATATTGAGTAGTAGGATACCAGTAGGGTGTGCCGGTGTTTCGGACATGGGCTACTTGTGAATATTTCCTGTTGAGTAGCAGGATACCAGTAGGGTGTGCTGGTGTTTGGGACATGGGCTACATGTGCACATTTCATATTGAGTAGTAGGATGCCAGTAGGGTGTGCCCATGTTTGGGACATGAGCAATGTGTGCATATTTCCTTGTGAGTAGCAGGATACCATTAGGGTGTGCCAGTGTTAGAGACATGGACTACATATGAATATTTCCTGTTGAGGAGTAGGATTCCAGTAGGGTGTGCCAGTTTTTGGGACATGGACTATGTGTGCATATTTCCTGAGAGTAGTAGGATAACAGTAGGGTGTGCCGGTGTTTGGGACATGGGCTACATGTGCACATTTCATATTGAGTAGTAGGATACCAGTAGGGTGTGCCAGTGTTTGGGACATGGGCTACATGTGCACATTTCATATTGAGTAGTAGGATACCAGTAGGGTGTGCCGGTGTTTAGGACATGGGCTACGTGTGCATATTTCCTCTTGAGTAGCAGGATACCAGTAGGGTGTGCCGGTGTTAGGGACATGGAGTACATGTGAATATTTCCTGTTGAGTAGCAGGATACTAGTAGGGTGTGCTGGTGTTTGGGACATGGGCTATGAGTGCATATTTCCTGGTGAGTAGTAGGATAACAGTAGGGTGTGCCGGTATTTAGGACATGGGCTATGTGTGCATATTTCCTGTTGAGTAGCAGGATACCAGTAGGGTGTGCCAGTGTTTGGGACATGGGCTATGTGTGCACATTTCATATCGAGTAGTAGGATACCAGTAGGGTGTGCCAGTGTTTGGGACATGGGCTACATGTGCACATTTCATATTGACTTGTAGGATACCAGTAGGGTGTGCCGGTGTTTAGGACATGGGCTACATGTGCATATTTCCTGTTGAGTAGCAGGGTACCAGTAGGGTGTGCCGGTGTTTGGGACATGGGCTACGTGTGCATATTTCCTGTTGAGTAGTAGAATAACAGTAGGGTGTGCCGGTGTTTGGGACATGGGCTACGTGTGCATATTTCCTGTTGAGTAGTAGGATACCAGTAGGGTGTGCCGGTGTTTAGGACATGGGCTATGTGTGCATATTTCCTGTTGAGTAGTATTGTTTCAGTAGGGTGTGCCAGTGTTAGAGACAAGGAGTACGTGTGAATATTTCCTGTTGATTAGCAGGATACCAGTAGAGTGCGTCTGTGTTTGGGACATGGACTACTTGTTCATATTTCCTGTTGATTAATAGGATACCCATAGGGTGTGCCGGTGTTTGGGACATGAGCTACGTGTGCATATTTCCTGGTGAGTAGGAGGATACCAGTAGGGTGCGTCTGTCTTTGGGACATGGGCTACATGTGCATATTTCCTGGTGAGTAGTAGGACACCAACAGTATTTGGGGAAAGGGCCAACATATGCATGTTTTCCACTTGTAGTCAGAAGGAAATTATAAATGAAGGTTAGTGCTTTACTAATATGTAGAACCATAAGTGAAGCCTGGAAGTTTTGATATATCAATTTTGTTTTTCAGATTTTCAACTTTTCTGATATACAGTGCTATAAAGTGATGTATGACCTTCTGATTATTCTAACTTCCATTACAATTTGTCCTACATGAGCCTAGTGTTGTATTGTTAACAAGCTGGATTTTGACTGTGTTGGTTTCTGGTCTGCAGCATGTTTTGAGTTGTTTGAATGAATGTAACTTGTTTAAACTAGAGTAATATGCCTTCCATGTATGCCATGTCCTATATCAAGGCTTAATTTTATTTCTCCTTTGTACAGTAATCCAAGAAGAGTGTTTTCCTCTCTGCTGCCCTAGTTGGCTGAGTGGAAATGGTATCTCCTGGATTGCAGAAAGCATGCTAATGCAGTGGTGGAGTTTTTATTTTCTATTAAATTGCAATCCGTGGAGTAAAGTCCTAATAGGTTTGTTTTGAAGGATTTTAGGAATGAATGAATGAATGAATGAAGTACTTTGAGTACAGGAGGCATCCCTGAGGTCTGAGTGTCCATGAAGTTAATACAGGGTATTGGTTGCAAAGTGATTGTAAGAGTACCTTTACTTGTTTGCATTTTTCTGGGGGGGGGGGGTACGATTTGCTGGGACAAGGTCTAGTGAGTTCTTTGATAAACTTTGTGAGACTCTATAGGTCTTAATATATGAGGTAGTTGTTATTTTGTCATTTACAAATATAGTTGAGATGCTAAGAGTATGGTTAGCTTTTTTACTTGTAGTAAATTGTATTACTTTATCAGTGCATTGTTTAATTGAATTTGAAGGGGTGGGATGTATAAAAGAGCTGTATATATGTCTCATGATTACTTGGTTTACGTGATAGTACTTCTGTCTATTAATGTTGCTAGGATGGCTGGGGATGTTATAATCACAGGTATTATTCCCTTGCGTGTGTGTATGCGTGTGTGTGTGTGTGTGTGTGTGTGTGTGTGTGTGTGTGTGTGAGTGTGTGTGCGTGTGTGCGTGTGCATTCCTGTATGTGTGCATTTGTGTGTGTGTGTGTGTGTGTGTGTGTGTGTGTGTGTGTGTGTGTGTGTGTGTGTGTGTGTGTGTGTGTGTGCATTCGTGTGTGTGTGTGTGTGTGTGTGTGTGTGTGCATGTGTGCACTTGGATTATTGTCAAAAAACACTTATATTTATGGGTTATGCATTGTAATGAGCAGTAGTCATTTTTGTGCCAGGTGGATGTTGTTTAGTTCATGTGTCTAGTAAAATCTGTTTATTCTGTTAGACTGTTCCTGTTTTGTGGTTGAGTTTATACTGAAGAATAATGTATAATTGCTAAATGTAGTGGTGCTAAATGTGGTTATATGTTTGTTGCATGGGATATTATTTGTGAAGTAACAAGGCAAAGGGAAAAAGAGTTTTTGATTACTTATGACTTGTTTTGAAGAGGTGCATTAATGGATTTTAGCTATAGAATGGCAATCCAAATGGCTATATGTAATAGTTGAAGCTACCATGTCTTTATTGTTATGAATGTATTTTCACCGAGCAGCTTTTCATATAAAATCTGTAATCTTTTCAGATACTTTTGGTCAGATAATTTAGGGCGTACTTGGTTTTACTTGGCTGGACTCGAGAAGAGTAGAATTTTGATTAGTTTAATTTAATGTTGAAAAACATTTTTCTTCCTGCTTTCTTCAAGTATTGTTGATATTTTGGAAATTGTGTTATTAGAAATTATCTGAATTCACTTTGGTTTGATAGAGGGATATCGGTATATTAGCTGCTATGAATAATGTGTCTATATTTTAAAAATGGTTATTGTTGACATGTAAGAGGAACATAGTATGGATAAGACTGAAACAGGTTAGCTATAAATATAATGAGGGGTAGGATGGTTGAGGATATTGTTGGAGGGTGGGTGAAATAGGCCCCACCAGTTGTTCAGCAGGAAAATATTTAACCATGTGTGAGCTAGTAATGCCTGAACATTGATCCCTGCAGGTAGCCATTTGTTATTATTGCAGCTTTCTGTTTTTTTTTTCCTGTCAGCTCTTTGTCTTTGTTAACATATAGTGTTACTCTATTTTGGGCCTGTGCTATGCACTGCTTGACACAATATTAAAGATCTGTCTGCTGCACTCCAGCATGTTACACACACACACACACACACACACACACACACACACACACACACACACACACACACACACACACACACACACACACACACACACACACACACAGACACACACATACACATTCACACACACACATCAAGCAGTGGCAGGTTAGAATAGGTGCAATTTGGGCAGTCGCCCAGTGCTCAGAGCTCTAGGGCACCCTTTGCTGGCCACTCAGAAATAATTTTATTTTAAAAGTTTTATATTCAGCTTTGCTAACTCATTCTAATTAGCATATGTGCCTGGCATAAACTCTAGCAAAGAAGGATTACTTTTTAGTTTTAATAAAAAGAGAAATACTTATCTGTAGATGCTCATGTTGCCCACCACTTGCATATGTGCAGCATGGACACATTATACTGCTCAGGTAGAGGAGTTCTATTTGTTTATTTATTTAAAGTGAAGAAATGCTTTTCTTTAAATAAATAAATAAACCAATAAATGTCCCATGGCTTTTGAGAAATGGGGGATTGATCCAATGAGAAACGGTTAAAGACTGTTGTGAAATCATTAGTAGATCAGTCTTTATCTGCCTTGAAATCTGCAGATACGGGATCACATGTAGAATCTACCAGTGAACTGTCTACTCCTCCCCATGATGCTGCCATCTAGCTAAAACAGTACACTGACTACTATACTAATTGTGGTAGACTAATCAAGAAACTTCTTTGATATAAGGACTGGATGTATTTGCAACTAACTAAAGTTTTAATATTTTTTTCTGATACTTAACAATTCCACAACTCACTAGATGCTGTGTAAAGAAAGCTCTTTGATGTCTGCTTATCATTGTACATAGTGTGTGGTTATAGGGACATGTGATATATTTGGCATGTGGTCTGGTATATATGAAATGTGAGTCATGTGACAAGGTAGGGTTCAGCATTTTTGTGTAAAGGCTTAGTTGGCCTGATGCATTAATTATCAAAGATGTTTCCTTCCATATCGAATGGACAGTACCTTGAATGTTGACTTTATATCTTTGGTAGTATATACACACAGAAGACTAGGCCCAGACTGCAAATAGGGAAATTACATGGGTAAGTGAGTGAACACTTCAGTTAACTTGTAGTTTTGGCTGTAAACTACATCACGCATATGCTGATAGCTTAGCAGTCCTCAATATATCAGATGTTGGAATAGGGCCTGCAAAGCTGCAGAATATGTCCTCTGTGGAGTTCCTTCTAGGCAGGATGTAATAAAATTTCATACACAACTTATTATGTTTATGACGCTACAGGTGCGGTGGACAGTGCAGTCACCAGTCTTAGTTTCACATCACCAGTATTTCAGATAATCTAAAGATGAAAACTACTGATTTATCCTTTAAGGGTTTCTTTCTTCCTTAAAGCAATGAGGTAACATGAATGAATAAAATCTTGTAGGAGAGATGTCAAAACTCCTTCACCGTGCATAATATTTCCCTACCACATAAAGAATATAGGTATACCTCATAAACAAACTATGTTTCTAGTCAGTTGCAGCCACATTTTTCTTGCACACAAAAAATGTACACAGACAAAAAAAAATAGTGCAAACAATTTTGACCACAAATACTCTCAAAGAAGTGCATGTAGTAAAGATTTGCAGTCTAGAATATTAAATACCAGTCAACTTCACTGTCTACTCCACAAACTAGTCAGACAGGGTCATGTAGTGTAACCTCTTAATCTGTCTGTCTGTCTGTCTTTCCCCAACAGTTAATTTCCAAAAGCCAAATTAGTGGAGATAACATACATATATACATACAAATATTTCAAGCACAGGCATTAATGCCCTTCTACCCTGCCAGTATAACAGAACAGTTGTTCCCATAATTAGTGTCCAAGCTGCTCTTAAAAATATTGAAACTAGTGCTTCCTATAATGTAATTTGGTAGTCTAGTCCATGTATTAGCTGCTCTGTCAGAGAACCAATTAGTACACTTTTCATTCCTAAAGAATCTTCTACATATGATGATTCTCTACTAGTTGTCTCTAAATGCCCTGTGAAAAACTGAAAGGCTGCCAGCCCAGCCAGATAGAATTATGCAAATAATTCTATGTGATTTGTAAATATTAATATAATCCACAGGCTGGTTTTACAAATCTAAAAGAGAACTATAGGTTATGATTAAACTATATGTTGTACTGAGCTTTAAAAATGTAACTACAATGCACTCTGCTAGAAAAAGCTGATAATTCAGGCATTGTATGACTGATCTCAAACTCAGAGCCATGATGTCTGGACCAGCAAATTCTTTCTATTGTTTTGAGACCAGAGTTAATTGCTAGATTTTACATGTATAATGTCTATTGCTGTGGTTTCCTGGCCAGGTGCAAGATTACAAAGATATGTTAAACTCCGAGTTTCTGTTAGCCTGGGAAATTAAACCATAGAAGTGTCAAGAATTATGTCATCTAAAGTGAATCAGCAGTGATGTATTATCAATTTAAGAGTTTATCAGAGAGAGAGAATGAGAGCATTTTGCATTTGTCTTCAGAACTGACAGTATCACCAACAATCTGCCTTTGCTCTGTATGTATGTGTTATATTTAGAACATTGTTTCTCTTAAAAATAGAAAGAAAATAGTAAGATTAGACTAGCTGTTTTCTATATTTATGTCAGACTATTCTACAGTATTATTTTAAGCATTTTCCTGTGATGTCTGAACTCTTGACTAGCACTGTGTTGAATTAAGGAGATTTGTCTTGTGTTTTTATTTATTATTAAATATTTTTAAACCTTTCAACTGTGGCTATTTTGTGTAGAGTTAATTTAAGCTCTAGAGTACATTGCATGCGTATAATGATACTGTCCAAGCCACTCCAATAAGTCTTGCTGTACGTCATACTTGCTAATTGGATAGTAATAATATTGCACAGAAAAATTGGACACCCTTTGGTAAGGGTCTTATTACTAGCTGATATTAGTGGTTGATGGCAGTGATTTCTACCTTATAACCTGGGCAGAAAAGGAGGCATAGCTGGAGAACCTGTGACAGCCTTCCCCAGGAGTGTATGTGTGTTTGTATATAACTCATATCTCAGAGTGTGTGTCAGCTACTTGGGCAGGGACACAAAGCACTGGTTGGACAGAGAGCATGCTGGAGATTTTAACTTGACCACTAGGCTGAGACCTGTACCCTATAGCTGTGCCAGTGGGGAGTCTTATTGGGGATCTGGAGAGAAAGGGAGAAACCAGCCCCAGACTGACTGTGATCTATATGTGTTGTTTAGGGAAATTTACTTTACTTTGTGTGTACTTGTTATCCTTCCCAATGTGCATGCCCCTTACTCTTGCTAGTGGTGAGGATTGAGGCTCCTTGATTACTGGGCCAGTGCATGGGTGTCACATGCCCTATATACCTGGATAAGGCCTCCTCTTAAATATCTTTATAAGACACAACCATCTAGATAGTGCACTTTCAGAAGTTCTCAAGCAAACAGTCCATCCAGCCATCTATATTTTACCATCACTGTACCGCACCCAATTACACACACACACACACACACACACACACACACACACACACACACACACACACACACACACACACACACACACACGCACACAAACTTACAGACAGATATTTTACTGTCACTGTACCACACTTAGATATGTATATACACACACACACACACACACACACACACACACACACACACACACACACACACACACACACACACACACACACACACACACACACACACACACACACACACACACACACACACACACACACACACACACACACACACACACACCTTGACATTGGGACTGTAAGTCATGTTTCAGAAAAATACTTGCCAGGATAACCATTTAAGTTGTTTAGTGCAGCATCAATGTGTTTTTGCTTTACACCCCACCCCTTTGTCCCCCCAAAGACCATAGTTTCCATGTTATTGACAACTTCATCAAAAACGTGTTACTCAGTGCTGTTAACAAAGGGCATATTGCTTCTGTTCTTCAAAGGGTTTGGAAATTAGTCCAGACAGTTAAAGCCCTGAATTAATGACCTGCTTCTTAAACTCAAAGTATGGGCTTTGATTCTTTCCACCTCCATTTGCTTCCTGTGTGACTCTGAACAAGTTGTTTCACCTGAACTGCTACAGAAAAAGAATGCTTGTGTCCATCAGGCTTACTTGTTTAACACGTGTCAACTAAAATAAAAAAAAAAAATAATAATGTGCTGTGTAGGCAGGCAAGTCTGGTTTTTGCACAACAGAATCACTTAAAGACATTGGAGACTTTATTTATTTATTTATTTATTTATTTATCGATATATATTTAATTACTGGGAAAGTCCAGCTGGGAATTGAACCCCCTTTTCAGCTGAGGCGCAGGGAGAAAATGTCTATGGTTACATTTACAAAATTATTATGACAATGTGCAAAATATCTATTAAATCAAAAGCATTTTTAAGGTTATAACAAAGACATATCAACAGTTCAACAGTGAATTAATTGCATTGTGCAGTACACAAATATTAAAGTGAATATTTTGTAAAAATTATACAATGACAGGTATGGAAGTAGTAGTCTAATGTGCATTCATTAAAATGGGTCTTTCAAAAAAATTAACAGAAAGAGTTTTGGTGTGGTTGCACTGACTAGTATAGATAATGTAAATTATTTTTTGTACAAAACAGCATTGGAGATAATTAGGTGCTCCAGTAGTGATGGAGTAATGATAATTGTGTGCTCAGGTTGGGCTGACACAAGTATGAAAGAATGAAAAGAGAGATTACTGCGTAGTGGAAAGGGTACCCTTGGACAGAGATAGAAAAGAAGATTAATGTGAGGTGAGTTAGAAATTAAGTTCTGTGAGTTGAGTTGTACAGCAGAACCTTCACAGGAGGAGGTATGTATTTGGGATAAGAAATAGATGAGCACACTGACAAGGTCCATGATACATTAGTGGAGCATTCTGATGATGGTTAGTTTAGAAGATGTAACTGCATACAAAAATGTTCTGTAGTTGCTGGTAAGAGTATGCATTTATGCAGAGAGAAGTGGAAGGAGAGGGAGGGTCTAGTCAGGTGATTTGGAGAAGTGACATTGCCATGTGTCAGGGAGGAAAGATTTTGGACTTGATTGATGACTAGTGCATTTATTTGGGGGACGCAGGTTGGAAGGAGTTCCATTGTTTTGCCACTTGGCAAGCATATAGTGAGTCCCCATGAGAGCTCAAAGAAAGATCTGCATTTACCAGACATTTTTCAGATGAACAGAGTATGGCAAGATATATTCCAGTGCAATAGATTAGTGAGACAGGGACAGGCTTGTGGCTTGTGGTGATTTTGTGCCATTTTTAAATAAGTGAATTGGAAGAGATTAGGGACATTGAGCCAGTTCAGCCATTTGAGAGATACACAATGGGTTATTCCATTTGGAAGGCTGGTGATAAACTTTGCAGTCTTGCATGATTGCTCAAATTGTGTGAGTTGTGTTGATTGCAGATTGCTAAATATTGCTAAGGTGTATGTCAGGAGAGGTATAATGCAGAAAACAGCATTAGCTTTTTGTGCTTGATTAGACAGAATTTTCTTGGATTATTATAGCATACATAATTTTTGGTTGGTCTTACTTGGTAAAGGTGTAGATCAAATTTTAGGTGTTCATCAGTAGTGATTGCAAGTTGTTTAGTGTGGTGGACTAGTTCAATAAATGTGCCACCAGATGATTGAAAGGTAAGTTGTTTGAGTGGTATTTATATTGGTCTAGGTAGGAAGAGCATAGGTTTTTGGGAGGGTTAGGAGTAGATAGAGGTACTTCAAAGTGGGTTCTTTTCCCTTTTACATCTCTACACTTCCACTTACATTGCCACTAATCTTAGTATCTTAAGAAAACATAATGCTGGCTGTCTCTTACAATAGGCATTGAAACATTACCTAGTCTTTCAATGGAAAATGCTGGAAAGAAGGAAGGGAGCATGGGAACTGACTAGAAGAATCAAGAATACATTGAAAATAAAGCAGAGACAGGATTTGGGAGAAGGAGATGAACAGGAATAAAACTAGTAACTCGGAAAAAGACAAATGTGGGATTATAAAGTAATAATTATATTTCTGAAACATGACAGAACAAGAAAATCTGGAAATATTGGACTCTTTTGGACTTTGTTAAACTTGTAGGAGATTCTAAAGCATATGTCCTACTCCATGTCATTAATGTTCAGAAAAATACTAAGTGGTGAGGAAGAGGAGGAAGAAGGTAAACTGTAAGTAAACAATATTTTTTCTTAATAGTACTATTCTATGGTGTATGGTTTTCTTTGCCTGTTATAAAGTTTTCTCAGTTAAAGTGTGGGGTGATACTAATGTAAACAGGTGCTCTTGTTTTTTTTTTCTTTCTCTCTTCTTTTTTCTATCTCCTCGTTCAGTTTTAAGAAATGTAGGCACTGTGATGTAAAAAAAAAAAAAAAGTCTGGTTAAAAGAGCATGACAATAGAAAACTTGTATTCTTTTTCTCATTCTAGCATAGGGGAGTGACTGTATTAGCCCTTAGCGTAATTTAGTAACAAGTTTTAAGAAAAAAATAAATAAATGAAAAATAATATTGAATATTATGTTTTTTTTTCTAACAAATACATATATGTTTTGTATCAGATTTGAATCTGGTTCTCATATCTCCAGGAGACAATCTGATAAAGAAAAATGGCTAAGAAATAATGTTATCTAAAAGCATTTAAGTGTTTGCTCAGCTAGGGAAGCTATAAAGGTAAGATAAAACCAGACAGCACTTAGCTGAAGCACAGGCTGCACTATGCATCTTAGCATGGATAACCTTTCTTTTAGGTTAATTCAAGTCTTGAGTGTGGTTGTCAGCTTTGAACATTTGTTCCTTTTAGGAGGGTAAAACTTCAATATTTGAAGATGTACATAGTTTTGTGTGTTATTATTAAGTTAATGGGTTTTAGGGGGTAGTGGGAGTGTGTTTTTGAGGGCTTTTAAAAACAAAACGTTTTGTAAAATATGACATAGGCTCAAATGGCTATAACAAGAAACAACTGTATAAAAAGTTCAACCTGCCAAACAGTATATTCATGTAACTTAGAAGCTGGAAATATACATTTAACAAAAAGCAGTTACATGCAAAAGGTGGGAATAATAAACACGATGATGTTTTCTGTAATTTCTTTAAATGTCTATGGTTGCATAGATAAATACAAGAAAGAGTAGTGAACTATATTAAAAATGTAGATGCAAATAGTTATGTTACAGAAAACAAATTTGGAAAGAACTGAACATGTGAATTTGATAAAAAAGGTTTTCAGGATGGTTATTAAGCAGAATACCTGGGACAAAAAAAAGAGGAGCACTTATATTAACTGCAAGAGGAGCTCCAGTAGTGATAGAAGAAGAAGATAAAAAAGATAATAATGGTAGATTTTTAGTACTAAGGGGCTACCGGCAAAGGAGGATTACACTGACATGAATGTATATATTCCACCTAAAACTTCTATAATGGAGCTTAAGAAAATTCTGGGAGAAATAATCATATTTCAGCAAGAAATATTACCTATAGGTAGAAAATGGAATTTGATTTGCAACAGTGAAGATGTGTCTGGGGGCCCAGAAGGGAAAGTATAACAAAGAATGGTAGATTCTTGAATAAATTTATGAAAATATTTGGCAGGGAAGATGTAAATTCAGTACTAGAAATTTGGAGTGAATTTACATATTATTCCCCAAGACAAAAAACTGGGCTAGGCTAGACAGAATTTACATTTCATAGTTATATGTGCATTTAATTGAGGGTATTGATATACACCCAATAACTATTTCAGATCATGCACCAATAATAACTAAAATAAAAAACAAGGTAATGAAATAAAAATGAGGCACTGGTGCTTTCCCACCTATTTGTTGAAAAGAGAGCAATTTAAGGAATGGGTAGTGGAAATTATTCAGGAGTTATTAAAGCAGATATTCTTCTGAAAATATAGCTAGGGAGTGGGATAAAATTAAAGTGGAGTTTAAAAACAGGGTGGAAAGGGAGATGTGGTTAAGAAGTAACAAGAATTATTTAGAGGGACTGGCAAATATTACAGTATTGTTAAATAGAGGGAAACTCACAGAACAAGAAGAGGAGTAACTGCAGAATGCTAAAGAGAAAATAAGGGATTACCTTGATAATATGCACAAGTTTAGAAAGATTGCTGTTAAGCAACTGTTTTTGGATAATAACTTGAGAGCACAAAACCTTTTAGGACAATGACTCAGGCACCAGAAAGAAAAAAGGGTTAGGGAGCTTATAACAAGGGAGATAGCAAGAGATCCTGTAGAAGTATTAGAAATGTTTTGAAAATTTTATGAAAGTCTGTATAAAGCAGAGAAATATGAAAATCAAGAAAAGGTACAAATGGAAATGTTTATGGAAGAATTAAATATGCCAAGGTTAGAGGTAGACAGGGCTCAATTATTAACATTTAGGATAGGAGGAGATGAGATAAAAATGGTGATGTATAACCAATCTACAGGAAAGTCCCCAGAAATAGATGGTATTCCAGTGGAAGTTTGGAAGCTATGAGGGAAAACACTTATAAAGATCTGGAAGGTTTTGTTTAACAGTATTTTAAGAGGAGGAGAAATATCAACATTCTAGAAGAAAGCAGTGTTAGCTGTGATACTTAAAGAGGGTAAGGAGCCATCAGATCCAGCTTCATACAGGCCTATTGCAATACTAAACCATGATTATAAAGTGTTCATGTCTATAATGGCAAAAAGAATGGCAAAAGTGATGCCAAAATTGAAAGATCTGGATCAATGTGGTTTTGTGGAGGGGAGGCAAACATGCAAACATTTGAAAACATTAACATAAAACTGATGATCCAGAAGGAAGCAGAATATAAGAAAATACCACTGTTGTTAGTGGGTCTTGATGCATATAAAGCATTTGACAGAGTAAGCTTGAACTTTATGAACAGGGCAATGGAAGCATTTGCATTCCTCGATAAAATGATAAGGTTGATTAGGAGTATATATGATGGATTGAAGGTGAAAATTAAAGTGGGTGGGGTCCTCTCTGATAACTTTTGCTTGAGCAGAAGAACCAGGCAGGGGTATCCTCTTTCCCCTTTGATGTTTACATTATATTAAGAATCATTGGCAAAGAAAATAAGGCACTCAGAAATTCAAGGATTCAGTTGGTATGGTAGTCAAGAAAAACTGGCTCTATTTGCAGATTATATTATGTTATATATGATAAAACCAGAAAAAAAAAACTTTACAGTATTGTGTAACATTTTCAGACAGTTTGAAATGTTTTTGGGATATAAAATTAATGAAGTTAAAGCAAAGGCAATAACTATAAATGAATTACCCACGCACAAATTGGTTCAGCAAAATCCATATTTATGGGGACATGAAAAAAATGCAGTATTTAGGTCTATGGATTAAAATGATTCCTGTGCGGCAGCTAAGGATATGTGGGAAGAGACTAAACAAAAGTTAATACAAAAACTGAGAAATTGGATGCTGTGTTATATGGGTATGGATAATAAGATACAAGCAATTACAATGTCTTGAGTCCCTTTAGTCTTAAACACTGGTCAGGCATATTTTTTATTAACCAGAGAAGAAGTTGTGGATAGCAATTAATAAAGAGCTGAAGGGTTTTATCTGAGAGGGGAAGATGGGAAGAGTCAAGTGGGTTAAGCAGATTCTTCCAATAGAACAAGGCATATTGGAATTTATCCAATTTGAAGGGGTATTACAGAGCAACACAGTTAAGGCTCCTATACATAGCACAAGCAGAAAATGATATCTTGAAAGTGGAAAGGGATGATGAAACAGGGGGAGCCTCAAGAAACAATGAGAAACTGGGATTTTTCGATGCAGATCTTTAAGGAGAATAACAATAATCTAACAGAATATTATATTTATAAAGTAGCAGAAATTATCCTAAGAACTAATCAAGCATGAGAATGGAGAAAGGAGATTATATCAATAGGGATGACTGCAATTAGAGATACAGACATTAGGCAAGAAGGGGTTGGAATTTACTGGAGAAAATTGTCAAAGGAACCTAGGGTATGGGAGCAAATAACTAGAGAGGGAAGATGCCAAAAACTTATTTGGACTACAAATTAGAGATTGCTTTCCCTATTCAGGATTGATATTAGAGTACAGGCAAAGAGAAAGAAATAGATGAGTCCTAAATAAAATACCAGCACTGCCAGAGTTTTTAGAAGAGCCTAGAACAGTAGTTGCCATTAAAAAAGGAATAATTAGTAGAGCATATAAAATATTGCATGATAATTATAAGAATCAATCAGAGGAGGTTACAAAGGATTGGGAAGAGAGACTGGATAAGCAATTCACAAAGAAATAATGGGTGAAATATGTGTGTCTCTCGAATATGCAACAAAATCTAGAAAATTTAATATTTTTGCTAGGAAATGTTTACATAGGTACTTTTATACCTCCAGTAGACTCTAGAGAATTCTTCCTTAGGTAGACAGCAAATGTTGGAGGAGTGATATGGAAGAAACAGATAACTGAGCACATATTTTCAGGGAGAGTAATGAGTTGGTTGACCTTAAAGATTCTCTGCAGACTACTCTATCAGAGATGCTAGGTAAGCAAATTGATGTAACTAGGGAAATGATTTTTCTGAGCTATGATGCAGAATCGGAATTACCTAGATATAGTAAGGCTTTGCTGAGTCTAATTATGGTTGCTGCTAAAAAAGCAATTACTAGAAAATGGAAATCAAAATCTAAACCAACTGTACTATAAGTAGTGAATATAGTAAGAGAGATAAAACTACTGGAACTGGGACTGTAGAAAAGGGTAGGGAAAATAACAAAGGAAAAATAGGAACTGTGGGAACAATACATACAGGGCAGGAATGACGTTTAAAAGAAAGCATGACTTGAATGATCTGTGTAATGTTTGAATGACAATGACTGGGTAGGTTATAAGTTATGTATAATGTTTACAATTAGAATTGTGCTACTAGGACTTGTGATGTAAAATGCAGTTTTCATTTATATAAACGCATGATTACCGTATGATAGCAGAGGTAAGTGATAATTTAATTTAGATATTTCTTGTTTAAAACAATAAATAATGTCCAGCTGGTAACATAGTTGTGTAGAGTGTTGTTTAGTACTGGACAAGAAAATGGATTCTATTTATTTATTTATTTTACATTTGTTTACCTGGAAAGTCCGGCTGGATATATGCCCATTTACAGTGGAGGCCCGAGGAAAAAAGCTCCAGAAAGCAGAGTACAAATAACATTAGGAACAATAGAAGCATTTAGAGATAAGTATAATATGCAGTTTTCAGTAGGGTTACAAACTTAGATAAAACATAGTAGACAACATCAAAATCATGCGGCTTCAGTTTCAGACAATAATACACGCAGTTATGGGCTAAGTCCCATCAAGAATTCATACACTTAATAGGGTATATGATTGAAATGCTTAGGGAGAGTTTGCAGGAACAGCAGGTGGTGATTAGTCAGGGTTTTTAGCAGGGACATTGCCAATGCTGTTGGTAGTGTAGTTTAAGGCTTTTTTTTGAACTGGGTTAAGGAGGACTGGTGAGTAAGTTCATCAGGTAGCATATTCCAAGTTTTGCCTACTGAGTTGGCGAATAGAGAGTCCCCAGCCACATTTATGCTCTTAGTTGTTTGTACCAGCAGTTTGTCATCAGAGTGTAGTGACCTCAGGTTGATGTATAGTTTGATGATCTTATTTAGTGCTGGTGTTTTTTTGGGTTGATATAGTATTTTGTGGGTTATTACAAGTTAGTTGTATCAGAGAAGACTGGGCCACTCCAGCCATCTTAGTTGAGTTAGGTTGATACAATGGTGGTTCCTAGACGTAGCACCTGTAGCAAATCTAGCAATATGGTTGTAACAACTAGCAAGTTTGGTAAGGGTGGCTTGGTTCAGGATAGTGAAGAGGGGGGAGGCACAGAGGAGTGTAGAAAGTATGTGGGACCGAGTGATAGTGGTTCTTGCAAAAGGAGTGAGGAAGGGTTTGATCCTGTATAGGGAGCCCAGTTTTTTGTTGACAGATTTGATGGTTTTATTGACATGGATATCATATTTTAGGGTGTTATTGACTGTGATGCCCAGGAGTTTTGTGTGAGTATCTGGGGATATAATTGTGCCATTGTTGGAACTTACAGTAAAGAATAGTGAGGAGGATTTGCAGGTTTTGTTGGGGTTTAATAGAAGCTGACGGTTTGAGAATCATTTTTCTACATCATTGAAAGTATTCTAGGTTAGGGCCATAAGCTCACTTGAGGAGGAGGTGGTACATATTAAAATAGACTCATCCACGTATTGGATGCAGGTGGCCTTGGGAGTGATGGTGGGCAGGTCATTGATAAAGACTGAGAAGAGTAGTGGTTCTAGTATGGAGCCTTGGGGGACTCCTAGAGTAATGGGTAGATGTGTGGATAGGGTATTCTGCCATAAAACTGCTTGTTGTCTACCAGACAGGTAAGATTGGAACCATTTAATAGAGCTACTATTCAGTGACAGTTCTGTCAGGGTACAGAGAAGCAGTTGGTGATTGACCACATCAAAGGTCTTAGAGAGATCTAGGAAAAGAGCAGAGGTAAGTTTGTTTTTGTTTTGGTTGATGTTGATAGAGTTAGAGAAGGATAGGAGGGCTGATGTGGTGCTGTGGTGTGGCCTAAAACCATGCTGAGAGTTGTCCAGTAGTTTATTTTGGGTGAGATAGTGTATTAATTGGTTGTGGATGCATTTTATTCCACAATTTTGGCCAGTGGTGATAGTATGGCTATTGGTTGGAAGTTTGAGAGGTCTAAAGAATTCCCTCCTTTATGAAGCGGAATGACATGGGAAACCTTCCAGAGAGAGGGGATAGTGGTTTCAGTCAAGGTGCGGTTTATTATGATCGAGACAGGATATGCACCTTTTTGTAAATATTCTGGTGGGAGGAGATCAGCTGCCAGGGTAGTGGGCTATAGTTTGTTAATTAGAGATCAGATGGTGGATGTAGATACAGGTTGGAAGGTGAAAGGGAGTGGGGTAGTGGTTGTGGAGGAGTTTTGAAAGGAGCTGGTGGGGGGTAGTTGGCTAGCTAGTGATTGGATGGTTTTGGTAAAAACATTGTTAATGATGTTAGCAGTTTCCTCTGGAGTTTTAAGGTCACAAGTTGAGGGTGTGGGGATGGAGGTTTGGCCAGGGTGGAGCAGTTTGTTTATGCCTGCCCAAAATTTTTGACGTTTGTTCTGTTTTTTTTTTTTTTTTGCTGAAGGCATTGATAGTAGTTTTTTGTCTAACAGTGTGGCTTTCTTGGTATCATTCCTTAGTTGTTGCAATTTAATTTGGTCAAGTGGGTCTTAGGTGGTACGCCATTTGTCGCATGCTTTATTTCTTGCTATGATTTTGGTTTGGTTACTTTAGAGAGCCAGGGGGCGGTCTTACTTTTGGCTCTGAAGGTGCAGATAGGAGCATGGAAATCTAAAATGGAGAGAAATTTAGAATTAAAATAGTCTACAGCATCATCTAGTGGAAGTTCTTTAAGTATGGCCCAATTTCATGCTCTGAGTTCATTCTGAAAGTCAGTGGAGTTAAAGTTCTTGTTGTTTCTGATAGAGTTGTATAGAACTTGGTGGTGGTTATCTACTTTATGCTTAATGATGTAAGTGAGTAGGTGGTCACTTATATCATCTGGGAGGGTACCCATGTTATACAGGTCTGGGTGATTGTTGATAAGAATCCAGTCCAGGATACTGCCTTTGTAGTTGGATTTATTTATTCTGGTGGGTGAGGATATAAGTTGGGTATAACTGTGAAGGTTTATATGGGTGGTGGGAGATTCAGAGGAACAATTGTTCCCGATAATATTAACGTCTCCTAACACCATAGTTTCATGGGGGTATGTGTTGGAAAGCCATTGGAGGAAGTCTTCTAGGGTATTTGCATTGTTGCCTGGGGGGGTATAAATGCAGGCAATAAATATAGATTTACTTTTGTTAAGCTGTAGTTTGCTAACCAGGGCTTCTGCATGATTAGGGATAATGTTATAGACAGTAATAAGATGTGTATATGTTAGTTGTCTGGGGTAGTTCTAACCAGTTTAGGATTTTAAGTGCTATACAGTGATGGGTTCTGAAAGGGGTAATTGCTGGAATTTTAGTAAATTTGTTATAGCATTGTTCAGGTTTTGATTTTTGTGATGCCGAAGGTTAGTAAGTATGGGAGCACCTTAAAGAAGTGTGGGGAGGAGATAAGAAGTGACAAGTGTAGTTTTAGTTGTGTCGGTGAGAAGGTTTTTGGCTCTATAAAGCATCCCTAGTTTTTGATGAGTTTTTCTCATGCAATTTTGTATATGCAGGTCAAATTTATGATTACCAGACACTATCATCCCTAATAATTTGCTATGAGAAGTGACTTCAATAGTGGTATTATCAAGAGAGAAAAAGTAATAGTTTGTTTTTTTAGAGTTGAGAATGAGTTCTGAGTTACAAAGCCATTTTTCAGTTGCTGTTAAAGTTTCCTGAGCAATTTGTTGGAGGTGTGTCATGTTGTCGTGTGTGCAAATGAATGTGGAGTCATCTGCATACTGTATTAGGCAGGCCTATTATGTGGATGTGTATTGGGTGTTGGTGAGAATGTTAAAGAGCAGGGGGTACACCTGTGGTGACTGAGAGGTATGGAGAGAGGGTGGAGTGCCATTTTGCAGACTGATACTTATTGGATGGCTAGCTTTTGAACCATAAATGTGTGGTCTAAAACAGAGACATTCAAAGTGGAAGTTTGCTGTGACAATCTGTAATGAAGGCTTTAGATAAGTCTAGAAATAAGCATGAGACTGGTTTGCCATTATCTTTGGCTTTATTGACAGCATCTATATCTGTTAGAAGTGCAGTATTAGTACTATGGAAAGGATGGAGGCCATGTTGTGTGGGAAGTAAGATTTCTTCCTACAAGATATAATTTAACAATTGTTTTAAATACATTTTGTAAGTATTTTTGGGGTGGGGTAAGATTGCTATAGGTCTAAAGTTAATAATGTCTGTTGATTTTTTTTCCTTTGTGTAGAGTGAGAGCGATAATGTATGAATTTTTCCAGACAGAGGGACTGTGGGCTTCCTAGATTGACCTATTTATAAGGATTAAGACAGGGTAGGCAATGCTGTCAGCTGCTATTTTAAACTACTTACTTGGAAGATCATCAGGTGAAGTAGAGCATGGTTTCAGGCACAGTTTTGAAGGTGAAAGTGGATGTAGTGATACGTGGCTGCTGGGCAGGGTTAGGACTAGATGCTGGGGAATCCTCTGTTAGAGATGCTATACTATCTATGAAATAAGAGTTGAATTGTACTGAAGTTTTGAATTATTGATGAGGGATTAGGGATGAATTTATGGCTGGGAGGCGAGAGGTTTTTGTCTTCATTAATTTGCTTTTTAGTACAATTGCAGAGCATTGTGAAGTTTCAAGATATTGTGGTGTTTTATATCTTTGCCGTTCTTTCCATGTTTTTTTTTTTCTGTATCCTGCATTAGCATTCTACTGTTTTTGGATAGCCAAATTGCATTGTTTGTTTTCAGTCCCTTCTAGAAGATGCAAGCTATTCAGGATATCCAGGAAGGTTGTATTGAATTCATTTACAGCGTTATCTAAGGGGATGATTTGTATGAAGTTCCATTTAATAGATGAAAGGGTAGTAATGAGCAATTCTGGGTTAAACTTGGAAAGGTTGTGTGAAATGTCTGGTTGTATTCATTGGGAGATGATCACTAACACAGTCAGATATTGTATCATAGATGGTGTATTTGCCAGGGTCTGATACTAGGATCCAGTCTGATAGTGAATCTGAAGTCTTGCTATAAAACGTGAGGCTATTAATTAGCTGTGTGAAACCAAATAAATTCACACGAGATGTAGGGGAATTAGAGTTTATGTCCAATCAACTGATATTCACATCACCTAGTAGTATTTTTTTCTTGTGGAGTTGTTTTTGATATCCATTGTAGGATATCTTCTAGTATAGCTGTATTGTCGCTGGGATGGATGTAAAGCATGTAGTTATTTATTTATAGTCATTTAATTTCAAGAAAGTAATAAGATGCTCTGTTGAACTGGATTTTGGTATTTCATTTGTTGTACATGAAAACCTGGTAGTTGTTGAAAAATATTAAAGCAATACCACCACCTTTCCTCTTTATATGGTCATTTTGGTGATATTGTAGCTGGGAGGTGTAATTTCAGAGTTGTTTATATTGGGTTTAAGCCAAGTTTCAGTTGCAGCAAGAATATCAGGTTTGTGTTCAAATAAACGTTCCATGCCTGCAGGTAATAACAAATGTGAAAGCTCTTCTTCATGTTGTAAGACAGCACTGACTTCAGCATGAATGGCTTCAGTCCCATCTTTTACTGGTTCATATTGTGTACCTCAGAGTTCAGCAGGATTGTAATCACCTTGAATTGTTCACCCCATTCTTACCTAGAATCTGTGGTCTTACTTGGTGAGAGAGTTACCCTAAGATGACCCATAATATTTCCACATTTCACTGATCAGACTTGGTTCCACTCATATTCAGGCTCCTGAATCTACATTCATGGCACTGTAACTGACACTAACCTTGATGTTTCTGAGTCTGCTACAGGTAACAGCTGGCATGTTGCACACCGCTAAAATGCCTTTTACCTGAAATAAATACTGCATCAGGTAAATTCTGTTTTCAATCTGGGCTGAAAATTACTCTTGCCCTTCTTTTTTGGTACCTACAGATTCTGGCCCTCTGTACTGACATGGCTCTTTGCTGTACACTTCAGGTACTGTACTGTTTAAGCACAGACCTTGCTCATTTCATGTTTTCAGAGGCTGGGAAAACATCCCACTAGCTACATGGAAGTGATTCAAACTTTCCAAAGGACATCTTTTCTCCTTAGTCTTCAGCCAAGGGGGCTTGCTGTTTAGTATGTCCTCAGCTTAACGCACTACACTGTTAAAACACATATTATGCAACAACCCCCCCCCCCCCCCATTAATATTCAAAAATGTGCATGCTGATTGAAATTGTGCACGGTGTAAATCTCAGTTATAGTAATGGAAAAAGGTCCGGTCGCCCAGACTTTTTCCATTACTATAACTCTTTTTTTACAGCAACGGAGAACGCAAGATCTCCATTGCTTCACACTGTCTCGCTATGTTAAACAAGTTTAACATAATGAGACAGCTTTAAAAAAGCAACAGAGATTCTCTGTTGCTTTTTTTAAAGCTGTCTCGCTATGTTAAACTCCTTTAACATAGCGAGACAGTTTGTTAAAAGCAACGGAGATCTTGCTTTCTCCGTTGCTTTTGCCCACAGCTCTGATGTACGGCGTGGGCATACGCATGCGCAGTACATCAGAACTGCCGCAGAATACCAGACAGCTGCGGAAGGGCAGCAAGGAGGCATTATATAATGCCATTATTTAAGAAAAGTAATTATTTTTTTCCTTAAATAATGTCATTGTATAATAGCAATAACCCACTTATGGGTGTGGGTAATGCTGGATTTACCTACGGTTGGCTTTGTTTGGCCACCCGGGCTTCGCGTGGGTTATTGCTATATTATACTACAGTTTTACATTGACTGAGGCAGCATTCCATGAGCTGACAATTCAGAATTAGTCTATCCTATCAGAGGGACATCTTTCCTTTTGAGCCCAAGTCAGAGATGTGCTGTGTGTGTGTGAGTGTGTGTGTGTGTGTGTGTGTGTGTGTGTGTGTGTGTGTGTGTGTGTGTGTGTGTGTGTGTGTGTGTGTGTGTGTGTGTGTGTGTGTGTGTGTGTGTGTGTGTGTGTGTGTGTGTGTGTGTGTGTGTGTGTGTGTTGAGGTGGGGGGGGCTTGATTTAATAGCTGACACTACAATGGATTAGCATGCTTCAACTATTAGAAGTTTTTATGACCACCATTCTTTTGGTTTATACAACGTCAGGCAAGCATAATTTCATGTCTGCTTATTCCTCTATATATTATGTAGAGGTAGAATATCCATAGAAAACCAGCTCATTGTTGTCTACAGAAGCCATCATTAAAAGTTTCAGCCAATCTATTCATTTTTGCATTTGCCACTAGAAAGCTTACATACTAATATAGAAGATGACTGACTGACTAGGTAAAGACCATTTCATTGCAGTTATGTTTATATTTGCTGAATTCTTCTACAAAACCTTTATATGGGGTGCATATATATGCTGCTGACATTTACAATTTTGGCTAGATTTTCACTAAACACTACAGACTTGTCAGTATCAGATGCTCATGTTTCTTTGGATCAGTAGTCATTCAAATGCTGCTTTCTAAGACTGTCTCTTCCTTCTTTGTTCACTCCTTACTGATTCTTGCCATTTAGTATTACTAATATACTCATAGATTTTGCAGCATGTGGCCCACTTTCTCTGCTCAGTATTTATTGGATAAACTGCATACCCTTCTTGTCTATTAGCTCATACCTCCTCAGACATCATAAGGAATGAACTCATACTTCTCCTGTGGACTCCTGAATTCAGTCACTGTCTTTCACACTATCTCTTCAGTAGGACCGTTTTAATTTTCAACCAGTCTTTCTGTAATATAATACTTCTCTGTGCATATCCTGACATAATCAAGCCCACTTGAACTACATGGATTCTCTTGAATAGTTTAATTTTCTTTAGTTTCTACTGTCTGTTTTCTCATGAATATGCAAATGTATCTTTATTTCTCTTTCTCCAGATGGCTCCTGGTACAAGTCAGGCTCCAATTGTTGTTGCTGTCCTCCAAACTGCCCGTCTTCTGACTGTGTCCGTAGACTAATGAAATCTCAACAACTATAGACAACATTGTCAGTATGAGATTAGCATCTGTCTATAAAGACATTTACATTATATACTACAAGAGCTATCTAGATGTATAACAGCACAGGTAAGCAATATATTTACCACATGAATATCTCTATGAGAATGGATCTTGTAGTAGGTACTGTTTTTCTTTTTTTCAACATTCATCTTCTCTCTGGGTATGAAGATATTAGCTCATTTTCTGGGGGGATATTTGCCTCTCCTGCCGTCCAACCTCTCTTGGTCAGTTTGTTCATTTGTTCCCTATTGGGTGAGAGCTGACTGAGAGGCATTATAATCCATGCAGCCATTAGGGGTGTTTTTCAGTTTTCCCATTTTTCTCCCTGTCCTTAACTGGTACTCAGTTACTGAGGCAACAGGATGAGGCTGTGGCCTTAACAATCATGCACTCAGTGAAGCACCATGGTGAAGCTGTGGCCTTAAGTAGAACACACTCACTGAGGCACCAGTGTGAGGCTGTACAGTGGATTGAACACTGAGGATATCCCCCACTTCTGCAAGGACAGTTGCCTCCAGGTAGCCCTACCTCACTCCCTGCAGCACAGAGGGTGGTTTCTCTGGCTTCCACAAGGGAGATTGCATCACTCTGTATGTCGCTGAGTGCATCCATCTCCAACCTCCTCTGTGGGGCAAGGGAAGCAGGCCGCCACACCCCATTCAATCTTTCCCTCCCTGACTACCTCCTCCAGAACCAGAGCTGGTAATTATACCCAGTCATTTAAGTTTTAGTCAGGGCTTCTTCCCTGTGGGCCATGGAACCAGTAATCTTCAGTTCAGTTTTATTGCATTCTAGTTAGAGATGTTATGGTCTGCCTGCCACTGTTATATAATAGGTCTATGACAGCAGTGTAACCGACTTAAACAAAATGTTATTTTGGACTAAAACAGACAGTTTTAAGTTATATTCACTCCCATTGTATAACATTATTTTCTTTGAAGGTAAAGCTTTCCCTACCTCCCCATGGATGGGACTTCACTCCTGTACCCCAACATATTTGGTCAGCTCTTAAATTACAGCAAATCAAGAGAAGGGAGATTTTCCCATGCAGAATTGAGTGTGAGTATTCCTGCCATTCTCTTATTAACCCTTAGTTGAACAAGTTCACTATCATCTTACTCTCTTATATCATGGTATCATGCTAATATATGGCATTAGTACGTTATGGCAGTTAATGGCAGTTAGTGCAGAGGCTAAAGGTTGTGAGCTGTAGTTCACGTGGTACAGAGTTTGATTCTCTCAGTCCTCATTTGCTTACTATGTGACCTTGAGCAAATCAATTAACCAGACATTGCTCCTGGGTTGCCCTTGAAAGGGATTGTGTGTCTAATGGGCATACCTCTATAACAAATGGGTATTATTAATATCCTAATGTTCTTTCTGTCCTCCTGAATATGATGGAAGGACACTTCCGGAAGCTGACTGAGCTCACAGATCACAGAATGAAAGTGGCTAAGGAGGAAGAAAAGAAGACAAAAGCAGACACCAATGCAAATGATCACACAAGTGACCAGTGACTTCTGCATAAAAAATATCTGAATTATTACACCAGACACTTATCATATTAGCAGTATCTCTTGCAGAATTACTGTTATGGAGCATATGTCATATGGCTACATTTTTTTTTTAATTTTGGATGTTCATAAAAGGGTTGGAGAATTGCTTGAGGATAGCTGCACTCAGTATGATAATGTCTGAAACAGGAGAAGGCCATTGGAGGTGGCAAAATAACATGCATGCATTATTTATTTTTTTCAGCATGAGAAGTATCTTGTTGTGGAACTACTCATCAGCTAAAAGAAAGTTGAACAAAAGTAGGCTGCTGAGAAACCTGGGACTACAATCAACCAGCATGGTGTCTGTCTGCATACCTACACAAATGCTTTCCCACAAAATACCCCAAGGTTGTTGCTGAATTTAAAAAAAAAGAAAGTGGATGAAGTACTAAATCTTTTGGAATATCGTGACTACCTTTTATGACTGACAACGTAATGCTTCCCATTTTAATTCAATGCATACATGATAATTTGGCCAGTCTGCAAAATAAAACTTGCCTCATTCAGTATCTGTCCAGTATTTTGCTACAATGATTCCACTACTGGCCAATAGGTGGTGCACTAAGCACATAAGCTGAATGTGGACTCCCCAACAAAGAGCAGGAAAAACAGCTGCGCTCATCGGTAGAGCATGATTAGAGAACTGTACTGCTGATTCCCTCATTCCTCACTTATGCATTACAGTATTTAAATATAGCTTTTAAGAATGTGAACTCTGCCCTTTGGCAAAAAAACAGCAGCAGTAGGCTGCATAGTTTCTTCTGTCTAAAGTTATTTGGTATAAAATTAAAGGTTCTGTGAATTTTCAATGTTTATTTATCGGATGAAATCTGAGTTACAAACCACTTTAGCAAAGGCACTATATCATGAGTACAGTAAGGGAATTACTAATGTGTAGTACCGCAATGCATTCTATGTAAAACTGGTATTCTTAAATGTGACTTGTGCAGTCAACCCCATTATTATTATTATTATTATTAGTAGTATTATTATTATTGTTGTTGTTGTTGTTGTTATAATTAGCATTACTGTTTCTTAGTGTTTCATTGTTTTTCTTTTCTTCTGTTGTCACTGTGAACTATATTTGGCATAGATTGAAAGGCACTTGTTACTTTTATTATCTATACTGATAACACTGAGAAAGCTCACCTTCAGGATATTGGATCTTATGGGGGAAAACATTAATTTTGTTTAATAATTTCACTAATGTAATAAACATCTTCTAGCCTGTGGGAACACTGACATTAAAATCACCTTATACATCTTTTCAGACGTTGCATTTGTACATAGTCTGAACCATATAGTGATGAACTCATTCACAAAACAGAATTTAAAAGATCAGCTCTAGACCATAGTTTCTTTAATAGTATCCTGGAAGTGAAAATACATTCCCCCGGATTCACGAATCCTCCATGTAAGACTAAATAAGTCTTACTTGGAAACTGCAGTTGAACGGTATGACGTCAGCATGCCATGCATATTCATGAGGGCACGCTGACTCCACTCCAAGTCTAACACGGACCATGCCGAGCAGTCCTAAGGTCCACGCCCCTGCAAGTGTCTGAATTGTGAAATGTCAACACACATGAGCGAGTCCATTCAAATGTCAACATACCCAACACTACACTCCCTCACATTGTAAACCCCCAGTAGAGTTATAAAATGTAAAATTTTTTTTCTTATAATTCCCGATATAGCTGCTCGTATTTGCGCGTGTTTGCGAGGGTGTGCCCATAGCTTAGCTGCAGTTAGCAATGTCGACACTGAAGAGCATAATAACAAATGTTTATGCAAATCAATCCAAATAGCAATAGCATAGTGGTAGAGCCTTTGCATAAAAAGGAAGCATTCACGGTTCGAGTCCCACCACTCCCTTCTCTATTTTGTGTTTTAAATTAGCATATGAAATAATTCCTGACATATATGACTAAAATATTACTAAAAAGCACTGAAATGGCCTATGTATCAGTGAACAAAATGTATATATAGAAATGTATGAAGGATCTTGACATATAAATGCCCGTAGATAAGCAGTGCTTTACCCAGCGCAATCTAGTTGCCCACAGCTAAGCAGCACTTTACCCAGCGCAATCTAGTTGCCACAGCTAAGCAGCGCTTTACCCAGCACAATAAGTTTGCGCGGAGCTGCGAACCACGCTAACCAGTGCACCGTAGGGCAACGTGGAGCAATGTGGAACAACGTGGAGCAACATAGAGCAAAGTTGCCTAAACACAGCCACACCCCCTCTGGACAGTAGTAAAATAAAAAGCAATGACAAGGTTCGAACCCAGGACACTGTGCACCATAATCAAAGTACTGAACCACTAAGCCATGACAGCTTAGGATAAATCACCACTGTTAACATACATATACTTATAAATGGTATATTAACCATTGCTAAGCAGGTCTGCAGTCAGCCGAGAATTTTCAAAAACGGCCAATCACAAAAAAGTGCGGGAAATGAGGCATATTTAAGCTCCATAGGCGGGAATACTCACCATAACTGATTGTAGCTCCCATCTGCAGTTAGAATGTCTGGTGCTGGAAAGGGTACTTGCTTTCGAGCGCAACGCTGGGGCATCGAGGAGTCAAAATACATGGTTTTGCTCCTTGTCCATCGTCATGAGTCTCGACTCCTGCAGGGCCAGTTCCAAGGGACAGAGTATAAGGCAGAGGCTTGGAACCAGTTAGCTCATGATCTCACCAGTGCCACAGGCATCCCTCAGACTGGCGAGCAGGTCCGTCACCACCATGCAGACCTGAAGAGATGGAAGCAGGATCTACTGAACCAATGGATCCAGGAGGCCCATCATATGCAAGATGCCCCACTACTGAGTAGGTAGCCATGGAATGCAGTATGTAAGACATGCTAATATAATCTATATAATGGATAGGTATATCTCAATATCCCTTCATTTACTTCACAGCTGCAGGTGTCTGTGCTGCGAATCAGCAAGCCTATGCAGATAGGCTGCTAAGGCTGCGCCACCAGGCAGGTTAGTAATTATTCTTCATGTATTGTTATATAAAATATGTGAGAGAGCCTGAAAAAAGTGTTGTAGCCCAATAATACAGCTATAAAATGCCCTGAATAATTTGTCTGCATGTACTGTTATATAAAATAAGTCAGAGAGCCAGAAGTAGAGTGTAGTAACCCATTAATAAAGGTAAAATAAGTCTGGAATACTATCTCTGCATGTACTGTCATATAAAAGAAGTGAGCGAGCCTGAAAAAGAGTGTTGTAACCTATCAATAAAGGTATAATATGTCCTGAATAGGTCTTCCGTATGCACTGTAATATCAAATAAAGGAGAGAGCCTGTAGAAAAGTGTGTAATGTAATTAATAAAGGTATAATACTTGGAGTGTGTCTGTGTCACTTACTTTGAAATGTTGTTGTACCCTTGCATTAAATAAATAGTACAGTTGTATTAAGTGCTGTCAACCCACAGTTGGGCAGTCCCATATAAAGAGGATGAAGGAAGTGCCAGTAGCTGTGAAGCATATATACCTTCAACAGTCATTAAATGGCTGGCATGCATAGGTAAATCTGGCACATGAGTAGCTTGTCAATGTGTTTGCCAGAAATGTGAGTGTGCTACATGAAATGTAGGGTTCTGTAGAAATTTAACTGAAAATGTCACGTGAACACATCCAAATATGTAGATACATAAATTTAAATAAAATATATAACTATGTAGCAGTAACATCTGCATCTTGGACAGTTAGTATGTCAGATATAGGTCAGGTATATAATGAACTAGCCAAACCCATTACGCAATTTAATACATGTTTCCTAGTGTAATAATACATGTAGGGGATATACACCTGCAGTCAATAGGAATGTAGTGTAGAGTAAAAGTACTTATAAGATGTTAATGGAGGTTTCTTTTTACACCCTACTCTATGTGCATAAACAATGCAATTCCACACCTCAATGGGTATGTCTAATCTCAAAACATTTGTTGGGACATATGTCCTATTATTCTATAAATATCTGCATTTACTTTGATGCATGTGCCCTGTTCAAACACCACAATCTTGGTGGCCTGTTGCCACCAATCATCCCTGCATGCTGTTGTAATGTCCACTGTCATTCAATATATGCATGTGTTATGCTTGCTGTTCAACTGTTGGAACTCTGGTGTGTTGGGTTAATGGGAATATTACTGCATGCTGTTACAACTAATTTGGAATGTTGTTGTCTATGTTGTAATTAAACACACCTAATCACAGAACGTATGGGAAGGCTGGTCCCAGCGGACCCACCTGTCCCTCCTCAGCTGGTGATTGCACCTGGCACCAGCAGGTCCGGTGCCCAGCCTGGGCTACCCTCCTCCGTTGGTCTTGTGCCACCTTCGGGTGGAAGCACTGCAGGGGATGGGGCTCGTCCCCCGCTGCAAGCATGGGTGGAGAAGGGCCACATGTCACCCTCTGAAGAGTCCGGGTTGTGGTGCATAGGGAGATCCAGCGTTTACTCGCTGATCCCCTATACCAGCTCGAGGCGAGAGTGGCGTGACTCACGGGTGAGCCTGCCCTTCCTATGCAGCCCCCAGCACAGCCACCCTCAGGGCTGTGAAGGTGCAGTGGTGACTGCCCATGGGTGGGGATCTCAGTCCCACTGTTAACATCTGTGGGCTCATGGGCTTGCAATTTCCAAACATCCGTCCCCATCAATTGCGTTCACCCACCCCCATACTCCACCCCTGTATGCGTCTTGTTTGTCTTGTCTGTTTACCTCCCCAACCTACCTCCCCAAATATACCTACTTCCTCTACCTCACATTCCACTCTCACCTGAAAAAAAAAAAGGGCAATCTGTTCCCACAAAACAATTACGCCCCATACATAGCTTCCCATTTCACACACATGTCCACGGGACATGTAAACTGATAATCAGAATTGGCAGTGCAACATTCTTTGTTGTCCTCTCTCAGGGGTGGAAGGTTTCAAATTTCACTCCAAATTTGTAACATATGCACAGCTGTTGCTGGTAAAGAAATGGGCAGCTATGGACATTCCCTACACCCGTCCTGCACATCCTGAGCTGGTTTCCCCACTGTCTTTCCCTCTTTGTGCCCCCTTTTTCACCACTTTCCTATCTCCCCATTTTCTTTTCTTTCAAAGAAATTAGCGCGGGGGTTAGCGGGAGTAAGCGCTTTTAAGCAGTATCCAAAAACAACAAGAGAGAACCACCACAAAGTATAACATGCACAGAATTTATTACAAATATAATAATAATAAGCGCTTTCACATGCTACCAGGCACGCTTCATCAGATTTTAAAACCCACTGAATTTCAAGTTGTATATATACACTCATTACATCATGAATTAATTAATTAACACATTTAAATAGTCAATAAAGCCATCAATAAACTAGTTAACCCATTGTGACTTTCTAGTTGCTGAATCTTTCAGTTCATACAGTGTCTTCACATCATATTTAAAACTTGTTCACAGTCATAAAAAGATAAGAACCCCTTGTTCTATTAATTTATCAAATTATATTGCTATACTAATTACCTGAACAATGATAAAAATCAATGGTAAGTACATACATAACCATAAGATAAAATAAAATATAATATAATAAAATAAAATAAAATAAAAACCTCACAATAAACTATGTGAGTGTAATATTATGTATAAAAACCACATAGTAACATGGTTAAAATACTGCTGTCTGCCATACATCTATCTGCGTGCCGCTAAAGCAGACTTAATACTAACAAACTGATTCAGACCTGGTTCTACATGCGCTCTTAATCTAAAAATCCAACATAATTCAACTGACTCAAAATTATTCATTCTATCACCTATATTCACCTATATATCACCTATCATTCTATATTATTAATAATAAGCGGGGTGGTGATAGAATGAATCATTTGGAGTCAGTTGAATTATGTTGGATTTTTAGATTAAGAGCGCATGTAGAACCAGGTCTGAATCAGTTTGTTAGTATTAAGTTTGCTTTAGTGGCACGCAGATAGATGTATGGCAAACAGCAGTATTTTAACCATGTTACTATGTGGTTTTTATACATAATATTACATTCACATAGTTTATTGTGAGGTTTTTATTTTATTTTATTTTATTTCATTTTATTTTATCTTATGGTTATGTATGTACTTACCATTGATTTTTATCATTGTTCAGGTAATTAGTATAGCAATATAATTTGATAAATTAATAGAACAAGGGGTTCTTATCTTTTTATGACTGTGAACAAGTTTTAAATATGATGTGAAGACACTGTATGAACTGAAAAATTCAGCAACTAGAAAGTCACAATGGGTTAACTAGTTTATTGATGGCTTTATTGACTATTTAAATGTGTTAATTAATTAATTTATGATGTAATGGGTGTATATATACATCTTGAAATTCAGTGGGTTTTGAAATCTGATGAAGCATGCCTGGTAGCACGTGAAAGCGCTTATTATTTTTATATTTGTATTAAATTCTGTGCATGTTATACTTCGTGGTGGTCCTCTCTTGTTCTTTTTGGATATTTGGTGTTTTACTTCTACAAGTGGACCTTTGGACGGCAGCAGTACTTTTATTTTCTGTCTCTACTTTTAAGCAGTAGTTAGCGGGTTTGAGCTAGTGTGTGTATGTGTGCGCCAAGCTTAGCATCAATAAGCGTCGCGCAAACTCGTGCAAACCTGCTTACAACTGCTTAAAAGTGCCTTAATCACTCTGTATGTCAGGGTCCTTGTTCTGCTGAGCAGCAAAATAAAACACCTCTGCCAGTCTCGAACCCCATACCTTGGACACACTTGACTGCTTGAAGTATCACTACACCACAGCAGATATACAATAACTTTGCGCTGAAACAAATATATCAGGCGATACAATGAGTGAATGTAAAGGAAAAATAGGAAGGCCATAACACAAAGCTTGTTCTGTGGATCTTTACCAGCAATTGTTGTGGAATTGAATTACATGACTGTGATAAGAGAAGCAGCCATTCTAGCAGCAAATAATGTTATAGAGGCACTTTACAACCCCCACACAGTATCATAGCAGGACAAACACTGGCATATCTGATTAGGGCAGAGGCCATACTTCCTAATTGTGAAACATATTTTAGCTGTGTCCCACTGAATCCCTCTGAAAAGTACTGATGTTAGTCAGAGAGGTGGTGTATTACACAATGAATAATCACAATAATAACAGTAGACACTGCTTGTACTTCATAAAAGGAGTACTAATCCATATGCACTGCTTCACTCAAGTCTACACTTACTGTCTCTATTAGTTGGAAGGAGTACCTCACTTTTAACTACCTATCCCTGACTCCAAGCAACTATGTATCTGAGTGTTTCATAGGCTTGGCAGAGGCACAAACACACAGGCATGTCAGCTTATCTGCTGTTACACACTCTGCAAATAGCTTTGTGAGGACTTCCATAGGCATACCCTTATGTAGGAGTACAACACAGAAATAGCAAAGGATGTAGCCATGTACTGGTAGCAACTGACTGTAACAATGCCATTGAACCAGTGCTGAAAACACCTGTGGGTTGCAGAGACAAAGAATAACAGGCTAACATCTGTCTACCATCTGGATAGGTTCACAGTTGGGAACTATGCAGACAGACCACCTGCCATGATAAATTAACAGTACACACCAGTCCATTAAGTCCAGTAAGATAACACTCACACAATAAGACGTAATGCTCTCTGTATGTCTGCACCCCCCCCCATATTATAAATATACGTGTGTTTAGGGTCAACCAAAGATGTAGGTAGGCATACTCAGTAGTGGAATTGTCCAGTTTACCTGAGACTCCTGTGCTAATGTCAACAATAAAAATACACAAACCCTGCAGAAGTGAGTACATCAATATGCACAGTATAACAGTCCACAAACAGTTCATGTGTCAAAATAATACTTCTCAATAATTACTTTTGTATGGCAGTTAATTACACAAGTAAAAAAGAAACTACATACTCACATATATCTTGTGTAAGCATTTCTAGGGGTGAGTTAAACTCTACACTGATAGCTCTGTACTGGAAGTGGCAACAGCAGGTCTGAGTACAACATGTTCATCACTGTCTACACCTCTAGCTTCAGATATAAGAAGTACACCAACCTTCTGACTTAAACAACAGTGTCCACAGCAAACAAGCACGGGCCCCACTCTGGAAATCTGAAAGGGCTATGCCTACTAAACTTAGAAATTTATAACATTGGGTTGCTATGACAGTGAGTACTGCAATTATCACACAGCAGGCTGTATGCATTTACCAAATGCTGGGCACCAATTGGTGCAGAGGTCATCACATGCACATGTGCAGATACCTATAAAAGCAGACTGTACTTGCTATCCCCACATGCAATCATTACATTGCACGTGATAAAGCATCACTGAACTTGAGGAGTAGTTAAAAATTAGTTATTACTTAATAACACAAAAGTTTAATTAAGTAAAAAGACTTGAGTGAATTAGTAAACAAATATATTAATTAAATAAAAAAAAAACTAAATTAATAAGCAAAAGGAATAATGTAAAAGCAATCTTTACTTAAGTAACACCAAAAAAAAAAAAAAAAAATTGTCAAAACATACACAGACGGACCTGAATGTGACAAACAGGTATGTAACAGATATGTGATAACCGGCAAGTAGTAGATGTTTATGAAGAGTACTGTAAATACTTTGAAACATGCATATGTGGCAGCAGTAGGTATGTTTGCACTGATGCCATGCATGACTACTGCCATGGACAAATTAGTGTGTAGCTGTGTGCAGTGGGACATAACTGAGACATATGTAGCTCAGCATTTAATGTCAAACATCCGATCATGTCATCCATGTTCTGTACAGTACTGTGTATAATGGCTGTCTGGGGGAGTAGTGCAAAAAGCTATATAAACCTGGATGTGACAGAATAACACATGCATGATAGTCATATAATGTGTAGCTTAGCATTGGCAACTGCTGTACCAGGCTAGTATAGTAATGTAGCATTAGCAGCTATAAATACTCCCTGTAATATTACTCTTATGCACACATGTGACAACTGTTCATGTTGTAGCAAGGCCCAACAGGTCGTCCATGAGGTCTACAGACGTACAACAGTGTGTACCTTGTGTGTGTATGGCACACACATATGTAGAGATACTTATGTGTCAGATATATTAGCATCTTAACATGTGCATAGAGCATGGTACATACTGCAACTGTTTGTGAAGGGTGGACATATATATGTTGGTGAAGGTTGTTATGTGCATATATTCATGTAGGTTGTAGTGTGTGGCAAACAAGACAGCATACAGTGCTGGTATATGACATGGTGTTTAAACGCTGTGGGTATGATATGCTAAATTTATAGTCTTCCAGACAGGGAGTCCTGCTAAAGATACATGGCCTGAGAATACCCTCAATGCATTCTGCACAAGACTGTGCAAAATTATTACATAACTGTATCTCTCTCAACCCTTGCATAATTGATATTCCCACCATGAAAGGTGGACTGTATATGTGCCTACATGTAAATCTATATGTACACCAATGGATGTTTATATGTACGCTCAAGCTCAATGTTGTAAATGTATTGCCATCCCTTTTGTTAAAAACCCTGTACCCATGAACTACCACATAGGTGGTAGTCTACTCAACACCAAAAGTGTGATAAGAGACCATGGGACACAGATGGACAGTAGTGTCCCTTTTGATAATCACAGTGCCACACTAGTCATGTAAACTGTGTACGGTCCACATGTCATCACAAAAGGTGTGTCATCCATAGAATGAGAGGTCAGTGTTCACTCTACTCATCAGTCATAAAACCCATCATAGAGTACAATGGGCCTTTTGGTATGTACCTCAGAAGACATCGACAGCAACTGTAGACACCAAGCACAAACACCACAAAGAGTATTACCAGACTCAAACAGATGCCCTATGCAGACTGTCTTCCAAAACCACAGCTACACTGTGTCACATACCACCTACCCAGAGCCAACTTCTGCCTAACATACGAAGCTATGCCAAACCCACAGGTGTTGGACTTGCTCCATGTAAACAGATCAAAATTCCTACAAGCTACACACTGTACTGATCTAAACCTTGTAACGTCAAAAAGCAGAACATTCTGGAGTGGTACATTCTCATCTCAGACACATACCATACTCTGGAACTAACTACCTATCAATAGCAAAGAAATGTCCTCATTAGCAGTCGTCATGAATAATCATGATGAATGGATGTGAGATAGGAAATACAACCCGGGAATCACCTTTGTGGCTCTGCATGACAGTGGCACATGAACTTAAATTACATGGGTGTTGAAGGGCAGGGTACCGTATGGCTAGGCTTCTATAGGCTACCTATGACCCGATACACACATGCATGTACATGTTGCATTAATTGCTATGTGAGGTTGACTGAGTGTGATGGTGAATGTGTAGGTGAATGTGTCAACGCTGTGTATATGTGTGATAGCCTAGTGGGAAACTGTTTATATCATGGTATGTAGTGTTCTAGCTCTGATCCCCACAAAAGATATGTATGCTATTGCTAGGCAGGTAAAGCAGTATGGTATACGGTGTGACATAGTCCCATGGTGTTGACTAGAGTGTACCATTGTAGGCTAAAGCACTACATGTATGCTTATTGATTGTTAAAACTAGTGAATACAAATCCCGTATGAACTGTAGTACTACCTGAAGCTGTAGGCCTAAACAGCACAGTATGGTGTATATCCACATTGCTTGGAAACACTGTTTTGTTTGTTACCTGTAGTCCTCACACATTACATACCTCAGGCATAAGGTTTTGTAAGTGCTGACACACAGTACTGTATGGTACCCAGGTAAAGCTCATATGGGTTGCCATACCTTTGTGTCTTGTAGGTATGTTTGATGTGTGTGTGGATATGCTTGTAACATGGCCTCGGTCATATGTGTTACTGGATATAAGTGCATATCTAGCAACATGTATGGTGTAGTACAGCAGTATGCCACCTATATTGATGAATGTGCACATATGTTACTTAGGGGTTTGCTATCAACAAGTAGTGTGGTGTACTGGTAGTACTGTAACTGTACTTTACAATCATTTCAATGGATGACATATTTCTGTATGCATTAGCTTCACATATACCTCCTGTGGCTAGGTGGTGCATTGTGTCACATACAGTGTGGCATGTGCTGTTGTATAGTCTTACATACTCGTTTCACTTTGTTGCTGTGCAGAACATGGTTTAATATATATAACGTGCCAGGCACTGTCAGGCAGTTGTGGGCTGAGCACTGATGTGTGGTATTAAAAGTGTGTATCTACTGACAGCCAATAGGTTGCTATATATGGCATTTCATTGATATCTGTACTTTAGAATGTTAAGTGTGCCACAAGACTTGCTCACAATAATTGTTTTATCGTCATCTAGGGACATGTCTCATCATCGCAACCCTGCATATTACCCTGAAAAGGAGGAAATAATTATATCCACCCTATTACAACATCACACCCTGCTGTTCTCCAAAACCAGTCAGGACCAGCATGAGCGCACTGCACTGTGGCAAGATGTTGTCCATTGGGTTAATAAAGTAGGCATGCATAACCGGACTTATGAGCAGGTACGCCATCACTGCAGTGATTTAATCAGACATGTCCGGCAGCATGCCTCCGATGTCTGCAGACAACAGCTTGCCACAGGTGGTGGTGCAGCATGACATCCGCCCCTCACCAGAGTGGAAGAGCTGCTCCTCAGTGTGGTGGCTCCTGGACAACCACTACAACCGACATGTGTCATCATGGAGGCCGGAGTCACCCAGCAAGTTGTCTCAGAGCATGCAGGTAACATGCCATATTTGTAGACTACTGTTAGCTCGATTGTTAGAACATGCACATGTCAGATGTGTACTGTGTATTTGGAAGATGTGGAGCCTGGTGTCATGCAATACTGATTATTTGGAACATAATCTGTATGCCTGTGACTGTCAACCATTGTACTACTGTAAAATTGCAAACTCACAGCAGCAATGCCACAGTTGTTGACACTGACAAACTGTCTCATATCCTTGTAGGTCCCTCTGGTGTGACAGCAAGACAGCAGACCCATGCTGGTGAGTGTTCTACATTTAATATGGCAAATAACATCTGCATGTCATAGGTGAGTTGTAGGCCATATACACATGTAAAACACCTACACATAATGCATGCTCTGCAAGTTTTCTGTGGGACTATGCACATCCCAGTAACATGAGTAGTTGCCTCAAATACATGCTATACACAGAGCATCCCAAACAATTGTGGTACACTGTAGTGGATATTGTATAGGCAGAGTCAATACACATGCACACAACATACACCACCTTGTCATACGCAGTACATGTTAATATGGTACACATGGCATATTTAGACACCTGCTGTAATGTCAGACTCCAGTATCCCAAATGTCATCCACACAGCACACATACTATACCTGAGTGGTAGAGGCCTACCATGGGGTGGTGCAAAACTCTTCAACAAACAAGGCATTCATGTTAGGCAATGCTCCCTATTGAACACCTTACATACCCATGTAACAACTGCCTGTGAAATGGTTAGTGTAGCCACAGTGCTGCAGTTCAGGTACAGCAAGATAGTTGCTGGTGTAGCACACCTTGAGTGACCACATGATGCTACCTGATGATGGCTCATGGTACTACACTACATCCAGTTACAGTAACTACAGTACAACACATAGCATTCATTGCTATACACCTGACAGTTGTGTGCATCCAGCCATGGTATGTATACCTGTGAGTGATGGTGCACAGGACATTGAAAAGCATTTAATACTTGTACAGCAATGTTGTGTCCATGTACACATTGTGTTCCAGGGTGAGGCCAATCATTGAACAACACACATGCATCAAACACATGTATAATGTTATTAACAAGGACTCTCTACACTTGCACTGCATGCTGTTGAACAACACACATCTTGCATGCTGACATGTGTGATAGGACTCTTTGGTTTGTGATACTGTACTCCACCATCAACCACTAATGGGTATGTTCTGGATTGCTGTTGGTGTGTGTGTGTGTGTGTGTGTGTGTGTGTGTGTGTGTGTGTGTGTGTGTGTGTGTGTGTGTGTATGTGTGTGTGTCTACTTTAGTGAGTAGTGTATTTGTGTTCATGTGTTTATGTGTGCATGTGTTCATATGTGCATGTGTTCATGTGTGCATGTGTGCATGTGTTCATTTGTTCATGTGTTTATGTGTGCATGTTCATGTGTTCATGTGTTCGTGTGTTCATGTGTGCATGTGTTCATGTGTTCATGTGTGCATGTCTGTGTGCATGTGTTCATGTGTGCATGTGTTCATGTGTTCATGTGTGCATGTGTGCATGTGTTCTTGTGTTCATGTGTTCATGTGTGCATGTGTTCATGTGTGCATGTGTGCATGTATTCATGTGTTCATGTGTGCATGTGTGTATGTGTTCATATGTGCATGTGTGCATGTGTTGTGCATGTGTTCATGTGTGCATGTGTGCAAGTGTTCATGTGTGCATGTGTGCATGTTTTCATGTGTTCATGTGTGCATGTGTGCATGTGTTCATGTGTGCATGTGTGCATGTGTGCATGTGTTCATGTGTGCATGTGTGCATCTGTGCATGTGTGCTAACATCATGTACAGATTGTAAAGTGTGTTAACTGTCTCCCTCTCACAGGTGCTGAGGTTGTGTTGGTTGAGTGCAGCAGGGAACCTGAAGACACTGCCACAAATAGTGGAGATGATGAAACATGTGTTGTGGCACAGGCAGGTTTGACAGGGTCTGCCGTTGGTCCGCCATTCGACAGTACACAGCTTTCCACACCATCTATGTGCACATTCATACTGCCAATACATCCCTCATCACCAATGGCCTTAGCTGAGGGACAGCATACAGTAGGCATTGACCAGGATAGTGTGGTATCTATGACACATGCATCCCCTCACAGCAGCCATACCCAGATTCCTGGAATGGTACCACATAGGCGGATGTCCAGGGGTTCTCGTGGGAGCACTGCTGGTCGTAATGCCCCTGGCAGACGTGCCCCCACAGGTCTTACAACCTCAGGTATGTTCCGGGCTATAATGCAGGCACAGGCACATATGGAACGGTACACCAGACAGGGACTGAGGGTGCAGAGTGCCCATAACACCGCTATCAATAACAGTATCTGTGACCTTGCCGGTGCAGTGCATCACTACACCGAGGTCATTGATAGACATTGGGGGAGACATTAGATGTCCTCCGCAATGTCATGTCCATGTGCCAGAACAGTGCAGGATGGCCGAGATGTCGACATGGACGTATGCCAGCAACATCATCAGCTAGCAGTCATCGCGGATGACACACAAGTCACAGCCGCTCCCGTAGTGGCAGTACCAGCTCCAGCAATGTTGGAGCAGGGCTGTCAATAGACCATCATAGAAGACCACGTGCACGGGGCTCTGGCCAGTCCCAGCAGGGGCATGGGTCCAGTCGACATCCCTCTGCCTCTGATGATAGTACCCAGTCTGGCTTAGTACCCGATACTGTCCGTTGCACCCCTGCCAGGCACAGGTACTGTGTCCGTGGCCAGAGACGTTGATCTGTACAGCCTGGCAGGTACAGTCTGTGGCTGTCCCACAACCTCCTGTATATGGCAGCCACATGGTGGAACTGTGTGCATGCAGACACACACACATAATACAAACACCTAGGGCTAACACATACACACACACATTACATCAACATTGACCCATGCTGTACTGTTGTCCCTCATACACACACACACACACACACACACACACACACACACACACACACACACACACACACACACACACACACACACACACACACACACACATACATGTCGATTGGATGGGTCAATGTCGGGCTCTGGCAAACCAACAACACACCCTGTGCATATGATGAAACTGTGCCACTTCCTGTCATCTGTAACATTGATGCAGGAACAGGCTAACATGGTGCTGATGCACAGGGTGACTTTATAGCAGTGTAGAAATGTTAGCATGTTGTCAACAGTACAGTGTAATGATATCCCTGTAGGTATATCTGAGCAGGCATGATGCATTAAAGCTATGATTATCACTGTAGTATTGTTTACACCAGTGTTAATTCCAAAAAATGTATTGTCCATCCATGTGCCACTTGGCTGATGTGTGTAGTTTTGGCAACATGTGTTGGTGAGTGGACAGTATGTGTGTGATGTGTGCAGTACAGATTTGCAGGTGTACATTTGTGAACATGGTGGAGGTGCACTGTCTGCATGTACGTGCATAGCGGACACATGGGAAGGGTGATATGTCCTGTATTACACAGTGTCAAGACTTCATTGTTTCTATTGGTGGCCAGTATGCATTTTAATACACATATGTTTTAACTTGGGTACACATGTGTGTATGACATAGTTTGACACTATGCTGTGGGTGATACTATTACTATCTGTCATTGGTTTGCATTCTGGTAGTATACACAACCTCAACAGCCTGACTATAACCAATCATTAGATGATGTCTTGACAACTGACACACAGATGTAGGAAACTCAGTAACATTTGGATCCATCCGGTACTATACTATACCAGTAACCAGTGGTATTGACCGTCACCCATTCCTGGGACCACTCCTGTGTGGCATATAGCCCTCTTAGGTACAAGCAAACACACTAGGGATATGTCTGTCCACATCTGGAAATGCATGCAGTGGCCTACAATGCATTCTCCAGATGAGACACTTATCCTCCACAAGGGTATCATACAGACAGATACCTTTTGTCCAACCCATGCTGTAAAGCTGTAAGACAAATATAGCATAGTCATCCACATTTAATAAACATAGTATCCCGACAGTACCACATAGGTAGTAGCCCCAAACATGTAGAACGGGTACAGATGTGTACATACAGCCAAGTGTTATGTCATCTGTCCTTTGGTATTCACATTTCCATAGGTATTCTGAAGTCCCTCGGTTTATCACATAACAAATAAGGGGTCTGTATGCATATCCACAAAGTTGTTGTACACCTATAATGAATGTCCATTATTGACAGACTTTGTTGTGTTTGAACATGTCTGAAATATACCCAAGGCATGAACCCTCAATCACACTATTCTATAGAAACTGTCATGGGTGTGTGTGACAAAGATGACCTAGGCCATAGATCACTACAGTGGCTGGCCTTGTCACAAATATACATATGTGCCCGAAGGTCTGAGAAGCAGCAGCACAATCTGTCATAGGTAACAGATGTATTCATGTTGATAGCAGGCTTCACAACTATGAACTAATTGAGGTCACATGTACATATATGTATTTGCCACACAGATACCTAAAGTGTGCAATGCACATACTGTTTATACTGATATGTCATACAGTAGTAAAAGCTAAACCCACAACACATTGACCAACAGTATCACACAAACACACTCAGCAATTGCAGAATTCAAACCCCTACCTATGTTATGATGCTAGAGAGATATGCATTAACACAAAGATCTATATACTTTATTGGGAGTTTTCATTTCCACTGCTATATTTGTAGGATGCTGACATCATCAGATTTGCCAAATAGGAACAGAACACTTTTAAGGTGTTTGCCTAGTCTCCAAAAAGGGAAATACTCTCAAAGGAAATCACACAGAAACATACACACACCCTCCCCCACACACACACATTCAGCAACTGCTGGATTCAAGCCCCTATCTAACTATTTTATGATACTAGAAAGATACACATTAACATGACGAGCTATATTCTTTATTGGGAGTTTTCATTTCCACTGCTATATTTGTAGGATGCTGACATCATCAGACTTGCCAAACAGGAATAGAACACTTTTAAGGTGTTTGCCTAGTCTCCAAAAAGGGCAATACTCTCAAAAGTAATCACACAAAAACATACACACACACTCATCAATTGCAGGATTCAAACCCCTACCTAACTATGTTATGATACTAGAGAGATATGCATTAACACAACATGCTACATACTTTATTGGGAGTTTTCATTTCCACTGCTATATTTGTAGGATGCTGACATCATCAGATTTGCCAGATAGGAATAGAACACTTTTAAGGTGTTTGCCTAGTCTCCAAAAAGGGAAATACTCTCAAAGGAAATCACACAGAAACATACACACACCTCCACACACACACATTCAGCAATTGCTGGATTCAAACCCCTATCTAACTATGTTATGGTACTAGAGAGATACGCATTAACAGACTAGCCATGGTAATGTCTGTGCACTTAGTTTTATGCAAGCCCAGGACTGAGCCATGGGGGACAGCAGGTGTTACCAGCTTGAACAGGACTCCACAATTCTTACCTTGTGTGATCTATCTGTGGCCCAGTTGACAATCCATCCAATGACAATACATATTTATGCACAGGTTGTTGATTTTGTGGATACAACATGTGTCTGGGATGTTGGAATAGGCCTATTCAAAGTCTATGTGGGATGTGTGTAGCTCATTTCATTGATGTGTGCCCTGGGTGGCTGCCTTGCAAACAGTCAAGCAGGTTTGGGAAGCATGACCTGCCCATGACCAGACCAAAGTTGGCAGGGTTGTGCATTTATAGGCTTCCAATAGCTCTGTTTCTGACTTCAATCACGATGGACTACATGGCTTGCAGATCAGACTTCATCGGCTTATGAGACTATAGTTCCCATGGTCTGTTGTGCACCAACACTTGTGTAGTGTGCCATATGTTGCTGTAACCCATTCAACAGTTTCATATCCTGTAGAGAGGGTGAGGATCAACAGACTGTTCAGGTGCAGAGTATGTTTGTTCTGCAGTTCACTTATGACACATATAGGGGCACAATGTAATCCAACTGATGCCATGTTTTCAGCTTTGGAAGGAGCTGTTTACCCATTCTACATGTGATATATCCTGGTATGATGATAGGGCATTTTGTCAGTGGGAGGTGGGTATCTATGTATGGGCCTGTCTGAGAGGATGTTGGCATTGTCAGTCATTTACAGTTGGCCCTGACACAGGACATATATGAGTGTACATTGCTATTTATGACATAGCTGAAGGAAGTGTCATGGTTCTGTATGGACTCCTTTGCAGATAATCTTTCCATGACCTGGATTGGATAGTGTTTGGAGTGCATATTGTTTATTGATGATACTGATTATACTGATTTTTTTTTTTTATTTTCTTTGCTTTTCAACTTTCTATGAACAACATAAGTATCTGTAGTACATATTTGATTATGATAGGGTTCCAATATATTATATATGTGTCTGTTGTCATATCACTGTGTGCACAAGTCAGGATTGGTGAATTGTGAGAGGTACCTGGGTTAACACATGCAACTGCCAGATATGTGTGGCCCACTGCTGTACTCAGACATGGCCAGTATGTTGTTGCCTGACATTTGCCTCATTTATTCGTGTGTGAGCATGCCCAGTGTGACCTTTCAGTATGTTGCTGTGTGAATTCCACTACATTTGTTGACATGTGTGAACATGCCCAATATTAACATTTATACTATATGTGTGTTGTAAATCAAGTTGTATTTTTACTGCAGGGCTCACCTTTGTGTCATAACTCTACAGGATTATGCTGTGGCTGCGGGGTTTCCATGAGACACTTTGCATAGACTTATAAACATTTCTTCATACTGGCTAACTAGTGAAATGCTGTCATGGTTTAGTGGTTCAGTACTGTGTCTATAGTGCACAGTATCCTGGGTTCGAGGACTGTCACTGCTTCACATTTTCATATTGGGAAGATCAGACTGCTTAAGGAACAGTAAAGCAAATATGATCAAATATGACCATGTTTACCTGCTTTTGCTCAACTATGCCCAACTTTGACCTAACTTGCTCAACATTGCTCAACATTAACCAACATTGCTGAATGCTGCCCAATATTGCTCAACATTGCCCAAAGTTGTGCTACTTAGTGTGTGCAATTTTGTTTACATATACTAAATAGTGGTAAACGCTGTTTAGCACTGCTTTATATTGCTTAAAACATGGCAATCATGCCTCAGGTGGTGCTGCAGGGCTGCCTATGTCGGATGCACATAGTACACTCCCTATACATGCTTGAAAACAGGTAGTGTCAAGTTAGGCATCCCTTTTACTATATGTGCGAGTCAGAGAGAGGTATCATTTCCAGGGTTCCTACTGAGCCAGTGTATATGCAATGCATTGCCTCTTTGCCAAGGCCAAAGCATACTGGGCACGCCTCCTTCTGCCTACTGGAGCAGGCTCAGGTTGTTCCTCCTCTGAGTCACGCTCTGCCTGTGATGGCCTTGGCAATGGTAGGGGGCTGTTTGGCCTTGCCCTATGCTGCTCCTGCTGCAACTATTTTCACAGGATCATATTATGTAGCATAGCACATACCATGACTATTTGGGTGCATGTAGTTGGTGAGTACTGCAAGGCTCCACCAGATGTGTCCAGGCACCGGAACCGTGACTTGAGCAGCCCAAACACACAATTACATTTCGTGTTTGTGCGTGTGCCTCATTATGGCATTCCTGTTCAGGTGTGTGTGCATTTCTGATGGTTGTCATCAGCCACAGCTCCAGTGCATATCCAGCATTCCCCACTAGGTGACCATGAGGGATGTCCCCATTAGCAAATGTCTGGTACAGCTGTGTCAGATGCCAGATATGGGAATCATGGTAGCTTTCAGGGCAGCCAGCACACACATTCATTATTATGCCCTGGGCATCACACATGACCTGGCAGTTGATGGAGGGGGAAACCCTTGTGGTTAAAGTAGACCCTACCCTGCTCACCAGCTGGTGCTTTGATGCGTATGTGCGTGCAGTATATTGCACCCACTACCTCAGGGTATTCCGCTATTTGCTGGAAGAGACACATATTGCTGGCCAATTCCTCACTGGAATTGGGGAAATATACATGATCACCGACATGTGCTGACATGGCATTCAGGAACTGGTGCAGTACCCTGGATGCTGATGCCTGTGAAATCCCCATCATATCACCAGTGGGTCTCTGGAAGGTACCTGTTGCTAGTATTCTTAGGCCAACACATACCTTGGTTTCCACTGGGATGGGTTCCCCTCTGTTGGTTCTGTGTGTGAGACGTGGCCTGCACAGCTCAACAATTTGCTGCATGAGGTCTCTGTCCACTCTATAGTGCTCTACTATCTCCAGCTCATGCAGCCCCTGGTAGGTTACCCTGGGCCTGTACACTCTTCTCCGTCTCCTCACTGTGTGTTGCTCAGCAGCATTCGCATTGTCACCACCCTCAGCATGTTGCATATGTCGCCTTATAACAGCAATGGCAGCCCCTAACATTTCATTGTCTCAGTAAAGCTTTTTCAGTTTTCACTTCTATTAGCTTACTGCAGTGTTGCAGTGTCTCTGAGAAAAACATAGTGGAAAGTTGTTTGCAGAGTTTTAAGTGCTGGGCTGGGCTGGGCTAGTGTACTGCCTGTATAATTGGCTGATTCTGATTGTTTTCACCTGCTAGCTCTGCTAGTTCTCCTTGGTTAACTTCCTACTATTTGTTGTGCTTCCTTTTCCCTTTCTGTTTCCACAGGGGGCAGTGCCATGCAAACAAGTGCAAACACGCGCACACCAACTTACACATGCACACACATGCTTAGACAGCCTAACACTTGCTGACTCTGGCTTAAACATGTGCACACAGGCGCAAACACACTTACAGAGGTTTCAACAACCTTACACTTGTTTATTCCGTCTTAAACGCGCGCACACTGGCGCACACAGTCTTACTCGGTTTTACAGGCATGCACACGCATGCATACACATTGCAGACACTTCTACAAGAAACTTTAGTGTTATCCACAGCATATACCTTCAATTTCTTGCCTTTAGCTAGGATACCTGTTGACACAACTCTTTCAGTGATGGGTAACTGACAGCAAACACATGCCACCCTGCTCCAATGAGCTTACATTCTTTCATACATACCCCTTTCGCAATGTTACCTATCTTCTACTCTGATACTCCCCTTATCCTACTCTTACACTCCATGGACTTTGCTCATATGCCATGTGAAACTGGGATTCACTATCCTTACCCTCATTTGCATAGGATTGCCTGCTAATGCTTGGTTACATCTCCTAGACTGAGCTTCCCCCCTTAGCAACCTCTACTCAGTAGCCATGTTGTCTTCAACCTGCCATTCACTTGCATGGCAGATGTATATTTGTAATAAAATGCCTATTTTTGGCTTTTATTTATTTATTTTTTTGGTTTTTAGAGCGCAGCACTTTTGCGCGATGCTGCGCTACGCTTAAACTTTGGAGATCGAGGTAAAAAAAATATTTTTTTTATTTTGCAATGGGTAGAATGGCCAATGGCCATATATTTGGCCATTGGCATGCTTCCTCAACTGGATGCATCCTTTATTTGGAGCTGTCATGGCTCTGTTTTGCTATTTGCAGAACGGTACTCAGTTGACAACGGAGTACATTTCTGCAAATAACACTACTCTTACTTGAACAGGTTAGGGTTTCCTGGATCGCAAATTTACCTCATTTGCATAACTTTCAGCTGCAAATGAGGTAATTTGCATAACCTAGCTCTATCCATGTAAGATGCATTTTAGGAGCTCTCTTGCACGCCCCTGCCGGCTGTTCCTGGATCGCTCGGCAGACATGTTGGCTGCATGGAGTCTTACTCTACTCTTAGACTCTGTGCAAGCCTTCGTGAATCCGGCCAATTGTGTCAGATTATCAGCTCTTTTTGACTCCAGAGTATTAGAAAGCAAATGAGAGAGCAAACCAAATGCTGCAGCATCTGAACAGCATGGACCCTCTTGCCCATGTCCCATTTAGTGAGTCCTCCTCAACATAAATAAGAGAGTTTACAATTTTATGCCAATAGTGTAATCATTGTTCAGCAGCTGATAGTTTTTAAGGAAGGCCTGGCAGTCAGCACACTGGATTAAGTCTATAAAATATTAACTAGGTACTTCCTGTAGTTTGGGATTTGATTCCCACAGCCTTCATTTACATGCTGTGTATCTCTGACCAAGTCAAATAACCAGACAGTGCTCTAGGGCAATTGAAAAATTAAGTTAGGGTTCTCAGTGGTATCCTTGACTGTATATGCCTAGTAACTACCTATAAACAGTTGGACAACAGCTAATTTTCTGTCTTGCATAAAAGCATGCACTAATAGTGGTAATGTATTTTAATACTTATAGCATTAACTAATATTTAATTAAAATCTAATGGTAATTTCTACTGTTTTGTAAAGTGTATTTCTCATAATAGTGTTTGTAAATGCAGGTGGTGCCAACTAAGTTGATATTATGTGAAATTGTATTAAGATAATACAGTCAGCATACACTATTGATCAGAAATACATTTACATTGGGGAGCATCTGGTACATATGGACATATGAACCATATGCAAAAGTCACAAGTGCACTGTGGTCCAGTGCTCTTAACAAGCAGTCTTTAAAAATGTCATGTGTATTGTAAATATTCTTCTCTATCACTAGATGGCCACTGTGATCTCTTCATACCTCTGAATCTTTATTTGTTAGAGCTCAGGATGGGCTGAACCTCCTGTCCATTGATGTGCTTTATGCTTTGGATGTGTCATATCATCAGATAGCCTTTACAAAATCAGAGATGTTTAAGGTTAAGTGAATTTAGGAGACAGAAGGGACACAAAACTTGAAACAGCACTGCCTCAAGCTATCATATCCATTTTGAATCCAGAGTATTAGAAAGCAACTGATAGAGCAAGCCAGTGCCTATATATATTTATTTGTTTATTTTTTACATATCATTTATTAACCGGCTTAGTCCCATTAGATATTGACCTCTTTACTGGGGAGACTCAAGGTGGTATTTATATTACTAGGGGGAAATTTGGCCAGGACATCAGGAAAACTTCCCATCATCTTTTCTATAGGTGCTGTGTAATCTTTTGCATCCACTTGAGATGCCACCAACTCAGATGGGACCTTGGTTTAATGTCTTATATGAAGGCTGGACCTTAACATGGCATTTGATGCCTGCAACATAACCTGAGCAGACAGTACAGCATCTGAATAGTATGGACCCTCTAGCCCCCTAACCCATGCAGTGAGTTCTGATATATCACCCTTATTCTCCCCCCAAAAAAATACTAATGGAAATAGAAATTATACCTGCATCTGAACAAAAACAAAATACCTAAGAACTGTGGTCTGTGTAGAATGTCTAATAATGTTGTACCTCTTTCAGTTGTGTTTTTCTTTTTATAACCATGTTGTTCCAGTTCATGGTGTCAAATCATCTTTGCTTCAGTATCCTTAACCACAGCAGCTGATATAATAATATAATTTTCTAAGTGTTTTAAGTTAATTAACAGTCTAGATAGGTGGCTGGAAACATCAGAACATCATGAGGTGGATGCAGGAGTCATTACATGAAAAGATACAGGACTGGGATGCAAAATAAACTGAACAGCCAAACAGCCAATAAAAACTCACTATTGAATATTCCTTCAAGGAGGCTATTTTATTATAGTTTGGCTGAAACATTCAGTGCTACAGCATCACACAAGCCATCAAATGCATGCTGTATCTGTTCTTTAATTTAAGTATCAATGGAAGGTTTTTCAAAGTAAGATACGATCCTGTCATGAAAACATTGGCATTACATAGCTCTCTTCTAAATGTTAAGGAGGAAAAAACATAGCATAAGTTTTTTCCAGTCATACTGCTGCTACACAGTATGCACTCACATATCCTCATCAGTCACTGGTTTAAAAAAAATGAAAACAAAATCTTATGTCCTATAATAAAAGGAATTCTATCTTTCTGGGTGATAAAATTATAGATTAGATATACTCCCACCTTGCCTGAGATTTTGATTCCTTGGGATCATACCCAACCAAATGAGACTAAATCTTAATATAACTTCTTTTCCTTCAAAGTATTTTCTTGTAGTATTCCCCAAAGCTCATATCATACTGGAATTATGCTCTGCTTAGCAGCATGCCAGGAATATAATAGCTATGGCCATAATCTCCTCTTTAGGTTAGTCTGCATACTTTTAACTAAGATCTTTCATCCCGTCTGTGATGATAGGAGGTATTACCAGCTATGCCAGGAGAAGTAGGGCAGTGGATGTGTAACATATGCCAGCATAACTAGCTGACATTTTGTAAAGAATTATATGTCATTGGTAAATCAAACTGATTTGTACAGGTGCTTGTTGGAAATGTATTTGTAAAGCTGCTTGTGTTAAAAATGAACCAAACGTGGGTCCTGAAGGACAGAAAAGAAATACACCTGTATGTCAGATTGTATTGTAACTGTTGAAATGAATATATTGTAACAGAGGTTACGGGAAGAGAAGAGGTTGATGTCAAGCCAGCGAACTTTGAAAAATAGTCTGAAATTAAATTTCACGGTTTAGGCCATAGGGATTGTATCTTACAGTTCTGATTGCAGCCAGAGACAAAATGTCTGTGAAAACCAGGACTATGAATTCTACTGTATTGTCCTTATGAGTGAACTAATTGCTACCCTGGAAGGGTGGAGATTTTTGAAATGGTTTTATAGCTTCCAGATGCTATAGCACACCTTAGCAAAGCTCTGTGTGTGTGCAGGGTGACACATACGTGCAAGACGTGCAAGATTCTGGCTCAGTTTCTAGTAAAAGTGATGGTGTGGGAACTAGAAGTCAGGTGACCAGATGTATGAGATGTCATTCTGTAATCCAGCACTGAAACGGTGTTTTATTACTAGATGAGACAGAAGTCTCATGGCAGGCTGTTTTTGAAACCTGACAAAGAAGGACCACTCACCCACTTCATCTTGCCTTGCAACTAGGGGACAGTAATTCTTTAGATCAGTCAGGAAAATACAGTGAGATTAGTTAAGTATTGATTTTCTGTATCTGTGTGAACCTTTCCATCTGTGTTATTTTTAATATTTCCTGTGATTGAAATGCCGGTGTTTATTGTAAATAGTTATTCAGTATTTTCATGTTCTTTTATTATTTATCATTAAATATATTTAAACTTTTCATTGTGGCTGGCCTTTTAAAGAAGATTTTAACCTTTGAGAGTACTTATATTTATTTGGTGACACTGTGGCCGACCCTGAAAGCCTTTCTGCATTGGTCAAACACTATCATTTGTATTAATATTAATTTTACTCAGTATAATTGGATACCCTTGTAAGAGCCTTAGGGTAGCTAGCTTTGGAGTGCTTTGGTGGCAGAATCTACCTTATGGTCTGGGCATAGGGGCATAGCTGGTAAATCTGTGCCAGCCTTTCTCAGGTGTGTGTGTGTGTGTGTGTGTGTGTGTCTGTGAAAATCAAATTGCAAAGATTGTGTGTGTTACCTACTTGGAGCAGGGACACAGAACACTGGTTTCACAGAGAGGGTGGTGGAAGACTTGGCTTGGAACACTTGGCTGAGGACTCAGCTCTACAGCTATGTCAGTGGAGAGTCTTATTTGGGGCCTGAAGAGAGAGAGAGGGAATCCCAGCCCCAAAAATGAGTGTGCTCCCTATATGCTCTTAGGGGAAATTGTGATTTGTGCAGAGAGCTGCATCTGAAAATACTATGTGCATCTACTTTTGTTCCAAGTGAACATCTCTTACCGGTATCAGTGGTGAGGATTGAGGCTCCTTGATTACTGGCCCAGAGGAGGGATGTCACACCATCTTTGCACTCTTCTGGAACAGCAAATGCATGCACATGAACATCTTTATCGCTGAACTCAGTAGTTTATGTCAGATTTGCTTATCAGATTCTTCTCCGAAAGGTAAAAAAAAAGGCATTCCTTGATGAGGGATCCATTTCTGCATGGGTGCCATGAACATCACTCCACTGGCTGCAACTCTTTTATTTTTAATAGTCATCTTATGGTCTGCTGGATCCTCTTTGCAAATGTACTACTGTCTCTTTAAACACAGAAGCTGTCATCAAATAAGGACTGGCTGCTTTACTGAGTTTGCTGTTTCTTACCTCACAGATAAGTCACAATTTTTGCTAACAATTTTTACTTCATTAGTTTTGTATTTTGCCTGTCCCATCTATTCTTGGATCCATCAGCTTTTCATTTGTTGATCTCCTCAGGATGGCTTTTGTCACATGTGTGCAACTTAGTTTCTGTGCAGAGTTACTTCCTGACTCCTGACATTATTCTTCCCCATAACCTCTACAGCTTGAATGACGATCTCCTTAGAAATATACTAATATCTTGGAATGTGTTCTACTTCCTCCATTTTTTCTTGAATGTACATGGTAAATTCCTTCAGGCTTTAATCCTAACTTGATGCAGACAGTATACCATTTTTGTTGGACATCTCCAAACATATTTTATTTTGTTAACATCCTTGCTGAAGGTGTGGTATCTCCAGAACAGTATACAGTACTTCTCTTAAGTGTATGTACAAATAAAGAATAATATAATATTTTCTAGTTTTGAGGCATTTCCCACTGTATTTTATACTCCTTAGTTCTTACTTCAGTCTTATATTGGCAGCTAACTTTTTATATCATCATTAATAATTATGCCTCAGAACCTTTCCATTTTATTCTCTATCAGTAGTGCTCCTTACTCCTTACCTCCCCCCCCCCAAAAAAAATAAATATGAAGTTTACCTTTATGGTTTTGCTTTCCAAGCACAGTACATGCCACTTATTTGTACAGAAAATAAAGCTGTTAAATAGACATTGACTACCACTATAATTAGCATAGTGGCACAATGGTCAATGTTGTTGCTTCACAGCAAGAGGTTCTCCATTTCATTTCTCAGCTGGGGTGCTTTCTGTGCTAAGTCTGCATATGCTTCCTTTGTTCACATTGGTTTTCTGTGGTTTCTTCCCACATTCCAAAGACATGCAGTTGGTGGACTGGAGACACTAAATTGACTGTAGGTGTGAGTATGTACGCATGTGTGTGGTATGGAAGAACAACTGTGGCAGGGCTAGCCACCTGGGGATGTGAACATTGGCCTTAGGTGATTGTCACTGTTGATGTGACACCCTGACCCCACATGCAAAAATGTGAAAAAGAGGTTATGGATAGATGAATGAACTATCACTATAATCAAGCTAAATCTCCTTTTATCATAGGTGCCTCACATTTTCTACTGACTTTGTTACAGACTTCTGCTTCACCCACAAGAAGCCATGTTTTTCCTTTCAGCACCTGTGTATATAACGGTTATCAAAACCTACATATATCTTTAGAAAAACTTTAGAAAGGCCTTACAAGTCTGTATCACAGACTATTCCTGAGTATTCCCAAAGTTCAAGGAAAACTCAGTTCTATAAATTATTTGTGTTTATAGCCACTGAGTCAGTTTGTAAGCATAGCTGAACAGGATCTGCCTTAGGGAGGACAGGATCTTCAAATACCTGAGTGTTTGCCTGTGAAACAGATTACCATCTGGATATCATGTTGATCAAATAATGATGTAACTAAAATGATACCTACTTTGAACTACATGACTCCTTTACCAGCGGGATCAAGGGCAGCACTTTTTTATTTTCCATAAAAAAAAAAATATATATATATATATATATATATATATATATATATATATATATATATATAAAATGAAGTTTTATACAATTTTACACCAGAACACTTTCACCATACTTTGCATTTCTTGTTATTTTTACTATTTGTAAAACTGCCTGTTTGTTATTCAGTGTTCTGTACTGAAAATAATGTTGATTTTACATAAATGCACTAAAAGGAATACAACAGAATCAAAGTAATGATCTGACATTCAACTAAACAATCCTGGGTCTCATTCATGAAAACGTGGCTCATGAAAATGGAATTTCATGTTTTTTAATAACCATAAATCAATATCTTTTAGCATTGTTATGTCACCTAATAGTTCTTTACTAATATAACTAATCATGTCCTTTGTTGTTTACTTCTAGCAGTGCATATTTACTAGTTGTCGCTGCAGTCCTCCATTTTCAGTATATAGAAGGGAGCCACATGAAACAGAAGAGCTATGCACATACACATATATATGCTTTCCTTCACACTCTATTAAATTTTAGTACTTATTTTGGGAGCAATTCAGGATTTCTTTCCTATGGCACCTAACCTGAAAATTTATTCAGCTAAGAAAAAACGAATAGCATGTAATAGTCATGGACCACAAATAATCCAAAATCTGTGCAATTTTATCTGAATAATGGCATGTACAACAGTGAAGATTAATACTGGCATGGCTTATTCTTCCAGACTACAAGCCTCAAAAATGATGCTTAGGATGTCCTAGTACATAGCACTGTTTCAGGGCTGGGGTGCACAATTTCATTCTGAATCAATCCATAACATCCACTGTACTGAAACTGGGATCTAGCCACACATGGGGGCAGATCTTTTTAGTGTGCATTTAAAAAGTAGTAAGCATTATACCTTCATAAGACATTTATTGGGACTCAGTTAGTTCTTCACCAGCCACTAATGCAAAGCAGCATTTATAGACATTTCTGTGAAAATATTGATTCTACTGGATGGGTCACTGTAAGATGACTTTCTCTTTAACTCTGAATTGCAGTAACCCCCGAAATGAGTCTGATTATAATAACAGTGGAGGTGGGAGGCACAGCATCCTATGTGGGGTTTGTGGGAAATTTACCCACCACAAAAAGACTTTCATCAAATACACTTTTGAAAACTTGGTTGGCAATCAAATCTGCATTCAGTGAATGTGTTTGTGTTCAGCTGACAGCAACTAGAGCTTGACTACTTAGACCTATTTTCAGGTCCACCTATCACCAATTGTGCTTTTTTTTCTATCAGAACCAAATGCTGCTGCCACCTGGCACATATTAGGTCAAATGAGGTCAGTCATTTTTGCCCCTTTGGGTATGGAGCTATCTGCATCAGCTATTAATACACACAGCCATGCAGTTTACAGTTCTGGCTAACATTTAGCATACTTGTAGGATCAGCTAGACCATCATTTATATCAGGTAGAGGAACTATGTCACCAGTTCCATTCTGGAATGGCACAAGATCACACACTGCATGAGACAGTCATCCCCAAGAGCAAGAGGCATGCAGACCCCAAATCTCTAGTATCTTGTTCAGCTCTGCTTCAGACCCCAACCAAGTCCTAGTGTTCCAACTGTAGAAGGAAAGCTACCCTCTGGATGCAAAGTTTCTCTCTTCCTGGCCACCCCTTTACCAATCCCATATCATACGTGGGTCAATGATGGTAGCTTAAAAGACAGAAAGAGGGCTTGCCTCTGTGTTTTTAGACTAGCCACTAAAAATATTTCCTGAGCACGGTTTGTTGTTTCATGGCCATATCTGGAAAAGGACCCAGAAGGGTAGGCGAGTATAATGCAACAATGTTGCCTAACTAACAATGGAGTGCCCGTATGATCCTTGCTGTGAAACTAATTGCCAAGTACAGTGCATTATAAATACCACAATATCCTGAGTAACGAAGCTTTTATATTTATATCAAGACACAGTCCAGAATAAAAGCACCTCTTTTTTTTCCATTCTCCCCATCATTCATCTATGTAAAAAACCAGGACAATGTTAGACTTACAAATTCTGCTGTATTTGAACCTTTTATTTTTTAATTAACTGCTACTAGTTAAAAACTAATGGATATATATCAGTATATCAACAGCTTTCCTGTTGTATTACCCTTATCATTCTAGGTACCTCTCTGTATCTGGGAATTTAATGACAAGTGCCTGTTGTACCTGTGTGACACTGTAGGAAATGTAAGTTAATGCCATAAAGTGTAAGACAGTGTCATAAAGCATTAGGCAATGTCATAAAATGTAAGGGGAAATGTCATGAAGTGTGTAGACAGCTGTGTGTCTGCTGAATGCAAGTTCTGCTGTTCTGATACGCAGGGAATTAAAGAAATGTTTTAGCAAGGGGAAAGAAAAAATGAGTCACTTTGGTTCTGGTTTTACCTAGCAGCATTAGGAAGTTAAACGACTCATTCATTTGATGTGGTATGCAGGTGGAAATAATGGAAATCATACTATGCAGTCTCATGCCCTCAGCCTTGCAATGTGCTTCCTCCTGCTAAAATTCCCTAAAAGAAAGGCATTCAGTCATAGTCATTGTGCCTGTCATGATACAAATACAAGTAGATGTCTTGCTCAAAACTGAGGATGACAGCAGGGAGGAAAATGTGCATTTATCTTGCCAGTGTCATATAAACATTTTGGATAAGGGTAGTAATAATATTCTAGCATGCCAGTGTATCAAAAGTCATCCCCATAAAAAAGTGTTCAAGTTGTTCTTAAAAATACCTAAATTACTGCTTGCTTTAGTATGATTTGATAGTCTGCTCCATGCATCAGTTACTATCTCACAGAACTATTTACTACATCTCTCATTGCTACACAATCTACACTGGTTGCCTGTTGTTTTTCTACTACTCTTTGAAAACACCAAGCATTCCCGGAGATATTTTTCCTGAATAAAGCCTCCTCTTAAATATCTGTATTAGACACTGCACAAGTTCAGATATTTTACTCTTTCATAATAACTTTTTACACACACATATACACACACACACACACACACACACACACACACACACACACACACACACACACACACACACACACACACACACACACACACACACACACACACACACACACACACACACACACACACACACACACACACACACACACACACATACCTTTGGTGTGTTTTCCATTGTACTGTTTCCAATTCAGTCCTACTAATTTTCTTGTAAGGGTTCCATAATATTATCCCATATTCCAGTCTGGGTCTAATATAACTTACAATGTGTTAGTCAAGCAGCCTAAATATCATGCCATGTGGTAGTAAGTTCATGTTCTGAGGTAGCAGTTTTACATGTACAGTGCTGCTCACCGCTGGCATCTGTGACAATATTTACTGAATGACACTGGCCGTATGCTTACTGCATACAACTAAAACAATATATAAATTCCAAGCTTGTTTTCTGCCTTTCCTGTAAGTAGTCTAATCCAGATAGAGATATGCTGTATCCAGGACTGTTTGTAAGCTTCTGTGCCCCAAGCCTTTCTGTGTTGGAGGGAAGCCTTCTAGCTTATCAGTGGGAGTGGTAAGCACTAGGTAGCCTATCTACAATAAGATCCAGATAGAGATTCTTAGTTTTAGCACTTGAATTTGCTTATCCATGCTCAGCACTTGTTCAGAACTTGTCGTAAGCACTAAATAAACTACAAATTATTACAGCACTCACCCTTCCTCATTACCTAGAGGAAAACAGTTTTGGTACTTACTTTCCTCACTTGCTTAGAGAAAAACAGCTCTTGTACTCACTTTCTTCACTTGTCTAGAGGAAAATATTTTTATTCAGGCATGTCCAAGGGTCAGCTCCCAGTGTTCTCTCCTGTCTATCTGATGAATCTGGGCATCTTGGGTCAATGTAGCAATTGCCTCATGTACACAGACAAGCCTCTCCTCTTATCACCCAACACTACAACCTGTGAGAGATGCACTTATCTAGCCAAACTGGAGGCAAAGCTCCCTCCAACCAAGACTGAACTTGATAGTCAAGAGGAGAAGGTAAACACTTGCACCACACCACACTCATCACATAGTCCCACTAAACCTACACCACCAAAATCCACACATAGAAACACAAAAACATTCATGGAAGCTCTCAATAATAATCTGCTCAAGCAACAGAGACCTCCAAAGCAGAAACGCAAGCAACATCCCACCACCAACACAACCCAAATGACACATAGCAGACAGACTCAGTGTGCTACTCAACCACAGTCCATAAGGCAAAACAACGTACCCAACACACTAGTCATAGATGACCCTATAGTCAGGCACACTGATGTCCCACTCACTAGGCTAAACAAGGAGAAGGTCACTGTTAGCTGCCTGTCAGGTGCCAGGATCCACCCCATAATCCACGCCCTCAGGTCACTCCACAACAAGTACAAATATGACTCTGTGATTGTCCATGTTGGTGTCAATGACCTGAGATGCACCTCCCTGGACTACATGAAAAGAGGCATGGATGAACTCTCAGATCTTGCAGTCAAGGCAGGTATGACCCTAGAAAAACAACCAACCCAACTGGAAAACTTTTAAAATAAAACCAAAGCGAAAAGAACACAATAAAAGCCGGCCAAGTAAGGTATGACCCTAGCCCTGAGTAGCATCCTGCCATCGCCCAGAATGATACTGCAGTACAAGGACAAAATGATTGGCTTCAACAATTGGCTAAGCTTCTGGTGTAATTCTAAGGGGATCCAGTATCTGTCTGCCTGGGACGACATGGTCGACAGACTACGATGCTTTGCCAGAGATGGCCTGCACCTGTCACACCTGGGATTCTGGATACTGGCAAAGACTCTTGCTGCCCCTATAGTGCCTTTTTTAGACAAGGGTCAAATGACAAATTCACCACCATAACAGGAACAGGCAAGCAAAAACTGAGGGCAATGCTACTCAATGCTAGAAGTCTAAATCTCAAAATGCACTCACTCAAGGCACTCCTTAAAATGGAGAACATTGATGTCTGTGCAGTGACTGAGACCTGGTTCAAGGCTCCAGAGAGCACCCCTGCATTACCAGGCTATAACTCATACCACACTTTTTGGCCATCTAACCTGGACTGGAATACCAAAGGTGGAGGTGTGTCTATATTCATTAAGGATATCCACACCTCTAGTCTAGTTGCTCAGCATAATGCAGCCAAGGTTATCCAAGTGCAACTAACTCTGGGCAAAACTGCAATCCAAATTGTAGCTTGCTACAGACCCCCCACCATGCCTCAGGATTCCCACTCCTCTTTTCTGGATATACTGGAAAATATTAGGGTTCAACCAAACACCTTAATATTGGGCGATTTCAACTACCCCACCATTAACTGGGAAAACTACTCATGTACCAACAGCTTTGCTCAGCGTTTTCTGGAATTCATAAATTCCAATGCCCTGGATCAACTTATCCACACCCCCACCAGAGGCAACAATATCCTAGACCTGGTCATTGCCAACATGAGTGAGCGGTGTTCCACACCAGAAGTCAACTCCTCTTTGGTCATATCCGACCATAAGCTCATCATCCTAGATATCCACATCCCACCCCCAACCCCCATTAAGGAAACCATGGTAACAGATTTCTCCAAAGCCATGGATGTAAAATATGTCCTCCAATTACAATTAAGCATTCTATAGTGTTGGCCAAATTAATAGAAATCAGTGTTTTTATTGTTATTTTTGTTTTTATTGTTGTTTCACCATATATATCAATGCAAGTATATGAAATGACAAACAATATATTCATGTTATATGAGAAAATGTTCTAATACAATGTTCTAATATTTTGTGAATGACCCTTTGGCCATTATCAAGGATTCAACTTTTTGAGGCATAGAATGAGCAAGTTCATGGTAATGTTCAGTCATAGAAGTATTGCGCTTCCAAGTTGAAATGAGTTCTTTAATTAGTTGCTGCTTGTTTGTTATGGTCTTTTTCTTCATCTCTGACTTCAGAATATGCTACTAGTTCTCTATTGGATTCATAATTGGGCTGTTACCTGGCTATGGTAACACTTAATAACATGGACCTCAAGGACACTTGTCACTTGTTCACTTTTGTGACATGGGACACCATTGTGCATGAAGATGAAGTCCTCATGAGCTGGTAAATCCCTTCTTTGCCCAGTTACACATATGAGGGAGCAGACATTGCTGTAGTATGGTTCTGTACTGTTCCTCCTTCGTGTTTCCCTGAACAATGTAGAGCCGACCTATTCCAAAGATGCTAATAATGCTACACACCATCATTTGAGTGAGGTGCTTGATGCACTGAACGATACAATTGTCCCTCATCTGCTCTCCAGACTGTCATCTGACATATTGTACTTGCTGATCTGAACACTGTATTATGCTCTTGTCACTGAAAACAACCCATTCCCAGTCTTCTGACCAGCTTTGAAACTCTTTCATCCAGCACAGTCTTTTTGCCTTCATTTAGTTGGACAATTTCTGTTTCTTCAGAGGTCTGCAAGCTCAAAGCCCAGGATCCAGAAGTCTCTGTTGTACAGTTCTGGAACTCACAGTAACACCCTGTTGTTCCAGCATACCCAGCAACTGTTTACTGGATGACTTGTGATTCTTACTGCCTACTCTGATCAGATATAAATCATCCCGTGGAGTTGTGGACCTTCTGCGACTACATCTGCCAGAATGTCTGGGCAACAACCCTTCACCAGTATTCAGTTTCTTCTGAATTTGGCTGACAGATGTCTGACTAACTCCGACCTTCTTGGAGATTTCTGATCCAAGAACACCTTCTTTGAGCAGAATCTCAACTTTTGCATGCTTTTCATAGGTTCATAGGTTTTTACTAGGCTAATGACCACAAGGATCTTTTTAAGCCTAGCCATGAATCCCAAATCTCTGACAAGTTCCCATACCCTTGATAAGTGTAAGAATGGACCTGGGAGATGAACCATTTACAGGTTACCTGTGCCCATTAGAGACATGGGTGCCAAACCAAGGATGAATTTCTGGTTTCCCATCCAGTTGTCCAAGTTGCACTTGAACAGGGTTAGGGAGGAATTCTGCTTCACATGGATGGGAAGCCTGTTCCATAGACATGGTAGTCTCTGGGATACATATCTATCTCTCCAGCAGGTTCTATTTATATCACAGGCAAGGTTTAAGTCTTTAGAATGGGTAATTCTGGTGTTGTTTGTTTTGTGGATATGCAGGACGCCCATCAGAGTGGGGTCTGACAAAGCCTTATATGCCAGGCATAGATCTCCCTTCAAAAGCCTGTAGGAGACAGAATACAGGGGATAAGGCTTTGTGGCAGTCTGCATAGGACATTTTACTTACATCCTGTATTCTCTTAGTGAGAAACCTCTGTGGACATTCCAATTGTTAAATATGCCTGGTTAGGTACATACCAATGTGGTTACTGTATTCAATGATAGTTCTGATGAATGCCAAATACAGTGGAACAATGACGTCCTTGGACTTAGATGCCATACTTTTGTTTATAAGTTGTGCAACATAGAATGATTTCCTCACCAATATAGACATATGATGGTCAAAGGCTAGATTACTATCTATGTGTGTCCCTAAGTCCCTGATTACTGGGTCAACTCTAAGGGGTGTATTGTTAATATGATAGTTACCAGAGATGGATGACTTCCCAAAGGATACTATTATGCATTTCTTGGCATTTAGTTTTAGTCCATGGCTTGTACACCAGTTCTTTGTCTGTGTCAGTGTGAGATTTAATGACAGCTCCTAATTTGCATTCATCTGCAGATTTAGTCAGCCAGAGACCGTTGACATGGGCCTTGACTTCTGAGGTAAATGACAAAAAGGAGCAGTCCAAGGACTGATCCCTGAGGGACTCCACTTGTGATGGACCTCTTTGTAGAGACGGACTCCCCAATTCTAACTTCCTGGATCCTGTCTGTGAGCTAGTTGGCTATCCACCAGGTGACATAAGGGTTTGTACCTAACCTCTTGAGTTTGTCAACAATACTCATTTGTGGCATTAAGTCAGCCAATTTACCCATTTTAAGACTATGGAGCCACCTCATTATGGCTTCATTTCTCTTTAAGTAGGTAAGTAACATAAAATCCAAAGTGAAGCAAACACAGGCAGAAAGTTGTAAATCCACACAGTTTATTTAGAGGAATAAGCACTTACGTCCCAAACAGTTAGTTTATCAGGAACTTAATCAGAAACAGTATAGATTCATAATACACCAAATTTATGTAAGTAAAAGATGAGATCTAAATTAACTGTTTGGGACGAAAGCGGTTATTCCTCTAAATAAACTGTGTGGATTTACTACTTCCTGCCTGAGTTTGCTTCATTTTGGATTTCATGGTTTCTTTTGTCCATGTTTGGATTGGTTTAGGTAAGTAACATGTAGTGATTTTGTGCTAAACAGCTTTTTTCTTAAAGAATTAGCAAACTGAAATGATTTTGTGAATTTCTGAAATAGCCAGACTGAAGATCAGTAAAGAAACTAAACATTTCCATTATTTGTCAATATTTCTATTAATTTGGCTGCCAACACATTACTATTATTAGACTGAAAATTACTTGACTGAAAATGAAATGTTTGAAAGAATTTACTGAAGGCTAATTGACTGAAAGCCCATCTGACTGAAAAGCAATTGACTGAAAGCCCATTTGACTGAAACCCATTTCAGTGAATTACAAATTATTAAAAGTATTAAACATAAGAAAATGCAACATAAAATAGGGTTTTTGCAGGGGGGTCAACCCACTTGCATCCCACACCCCTTAATTATATATAATAACTCTGCACCTGCAAAACCACTCGAGAAAAGAAAAAAAACACTGATTCACTGTATAAAGTGTTTTTTTTTTCTTTTCTCAAGTGGCTGTGCAGCCTTGGAGTTATTATATATAATTAAGGTGGGTGTGCAGGATTTCTTGCTCCCTGCAAAATCACTATTTTATGTTGTATTTTCTGTGCATATGAGGTTTATTAGATTTGTGGGTCCATAATTGCCTGGGTCTGTGAAAGGTTGTCCCTTGTACAGGGGAATCACTGTTGCTGTTCTTCATCCACTTGGTACAAAACCTGTAGGGAAGCTAAGGTTAAACAGTGTTGTTAGGGGTGTGGCTAAATCATGAATCATGCTATGTAAGATCCAGGGATATTATCTGGACCTATCAGTGCAGTATTTTTAGCTTTTCATAGCATTTTTGGGACTTGCTCTTGTGTGATAGCTGGAGTTGAGCCAGTTTCAGGTATATCTTGAGAAAAAGACAGAGGGCAGAGAGGGTTAAAGTTAGAGATAAATTTATCAGCCAATACGTTTGTGATATCTTCGGCCTCAGTGTAAATAATATCGTTCACAATCAGCTCAGCGCATTACTGTGTTGTTCTTTTGAGATTACAAACATAACTAAAAATGTCTTTGGGCTAGATTCACGAAGGCTTGCACGGAGTCTAAGAATAGAGTAAGACTCCATGCAGCCAACATGTCTACCGAGTGATCCAGGAACAGCCGGTAGGGGCGTGTAACAGAGCTCCTAAAACAACTCTTACACAGACAGGGCTAGGATATGCAAATTACCTCAATTGCAGGTGAAAGATATGCAAATGAGGTAAATCTGTGATCCAGGAAACCCGAACCTGTCCGAGTAAGAGTAGTGTTATTTGCAGAAATGTACTCCGTTGACAACTGAGTACGGTTCTGTAAATAGCAAAACGGAGCCGTGACAGCTCCAAAAAAAGGATGCATTCAGTCAAGGAAGCATGCCAATGGCCAAAAATACGGTCATTGGCAATGTTCACCGATGCAAAATTAAAATAAAATAATTTTTTTTATCCCGATCACCGATGTTTAAGCATAGCGCAGCGCAAACGTACTGCACTCTAAAAACCAGGAAAAACAATAATTAAAATCCACAAATGTGGATTTTATAGTAATCCCTAATATACAATGCAAGGGAATGGCAGTCCAAAGACAACATGGCTACCGAGTTGAGGTTGCTAAGGGGGGAAGCTCAGTCTAAGAGATGTAACAAAGCATTAGTAGGCAATCCTATGCAAATGAGGGTAAGGATAGTGAATCCCAAGTTTACATAGCAAAAGAGCACAGTCAGTGGAGTGTAGGAGTAGGATAAGAGGAGTATCAGAGTAGAAGATAGGTGACATCATGAGGGGGGTATGTCTGAAAGAAGTGAAGCTCATTGGAGTAGAGTGCCATGTGTCTGCTGTCAGTTACTCATCACTGGAAGAGGTGTGTCAACAGGTACCATAGCAAAAGGCAAGAAATTGAAGGTGTATGCCATGAACAACACTAAAGTTTCTTGTAGAAGTGCCTGAAATGTGTATGCGGGTGTGTGCGTGCCTGTAAAACCGAGTAAGCCTGCGTGCGCACGTGTGTGCCTGTGTGCGCGCGTTTAAGCTGGAGTAAGCAAGTGTAAGGTTGTTGAAACCCGTGTAAGCGCATTTGCACTTGTGTGCATGCGTTTTAGCAAGAATAAGCAAGTTTTAGTCCGTGTAAGCATGTGTGCATGTGTGTGAGCTGGTTTGCGCGTGTTTGTGCTTGTGTGCGTGGCGCTGCCCCCCTGAGGAAACAGAAAGGGAAAAGGAAGCACAACAAATAGTAGGAAGTTAACCAGGGAATACTAACAGAGCTAGCAGGTGAAAACAATCAGAATCAGGCAATTACACAGGCAGTACACTAGCCCAGCCCAGCACTTAAAACTCAGCAAACAACTTTCCACTATGTATTTTCTCAGAGACACTGCAACACTGCAGTAAGCTAATAGAAGTGAAAACTGAAAAAAGCTTTACTGAGACAAAGAAATGTTAGGGGCTGCCATTGCTGTTATAAAGCGACATATGCAACATGCTGAGGGTGGTGACAATGCGAATGCTGCTGAGCAACCCACAGTGAGGAGACGGAGAAGAGTGTACAGGCCCAGGGTAATCTACCAGGGGCTACATGAGCTGGAGATAGTGGAGCACTATAGAGTGGACAGAGACCTCATGCAGTAATTGTTGAGCTCTGCAGGCCACGCCTCACATACAGAACCAACAGAGGGGAACCCATCCCAGTGGAAACCATAGTATGTGTATGTATACTAGCAACAGGTACCTTCCAGAGACCAACTGGTGATATGATGGGGATTTCACAGGCATCAGCATCCAGGGTACTGCACCAGTTCCTGAATGCCATGTCAGTACATGTCAGTGATCATGTATATTTCCCCAATTCCTGTGAGGTATTGGCCAGCAATATGCGTCTCTTCCAGCAAATAGCGGAATACCCTGAGGTAGTGGGTGCAATAGACTGCATGCACATATGCATCAAAGCACCAGCTGGTGAGTGGGGTAGGATCTACTTTAACCGCAAGGGTTTCCCCTCCATCAACTGCTAGGTCGTGTGTGATGCCCAGGGCATAATAATGAATGTGTGTTCTGGCTGTGCTGGAAGCTACCATGACTCCCACATCTGACATCTGACACAGCTGTACTAGACATTTGCCAATGGGGACATCCCTCATGGTCACCTAGTGGGGGATGCTGGATATGCACTCGAGCCGTGGCTGGTGACACCCATCAGAAATGCACACACACCTGAACAGGAATGCCATAATGTGGCACACGCACAAACACGAAATGTAATTGAGTGTGTGTTTGGGCTGCTCAAGTCACGGTTCCAATGCCTGGACACATCTGGTGGAGCCTTGCAGTACTCACCAACTACATGTACCCAAATAGTCATGGTATGTGCTATGCTACATAATATGATCCTGTGGAAACAGCTGCAGCAGGAGCAGCATAGGGCCGGGCCAAACAGCCTCCCACCATTGCCAAGGCCATCACAGGCAGAGCGTGACTCGGAGGAGGAACAACCTGAGCCTGCCCCAGTAGGCAGAAGGAGGCGTGCCCAGTATGCTTTGGCCTTGGCAAAGAGGCAACGCATAGCATATACACTGGCTCAGTAGGAACCCTGGAAGTGATACCTCTCTCTGACTTGCACATATAGTAAAAGGGATGCCTAACTTGACACTACCTGTTAACAAACATGTATAGGGAGTGTAATATGTGCACCCAACATAGGCAGCCCTGCAGCACCACCTGAGGCATGATTGCCATGTGTTAAGCAATATAAAGCAGTGCTAAACAGCTCTTACCACTATTTAGTATATGTAAACAAAATTGCACACACTAAGTAGCACAACTTTCGGCAATGTTGAGCAATATTGAGCACCGTTCAGCAATGTTGGTTAATATTGAGCAATGTTGTGCAAGTCTGGTCAAAGTTGGGCATAGTTCAGCAAAAGCAGGTAAACATGGTCATATTTACTTCACTGTTCCTGAAGCAGTCTGTTCTGCCCCGTATGAAAATATGAAGCAGTGACAGTCCTCGAACCCAGGATACTGTGCACTATAGTCATAGTACTGAACCACTAAAACATGACAGTATGTCAGTGGTCAGCTTGTATGAAGAAATGTTGATAAGTCTATGCAAAGTATCTCATGGAAACCCTGCAGGCATAGCATAATCCCTGTCGAGTTAAGACACAAAGGTGAGCCCTGCAGTAAAAATAGAACCTGATTTTCAACACACATACAGTATAAATGTTAATATTGGTAATGTTCACACACATCAACAAATGTAGTGGACCTCAGACAGCAACATACTGAAAGGTCACACTGGGCATGCTCACACACTTGAATAAATGAGACAAATGTCAGGCAACAAAACACTGAAAGACCGAACTAGGCATGCTCACACATTTAGGCTCTGTCTGAGTACAGCAGTGGGCACACATATCCATCAGTTGCATGTGTTAACCCAGGAACCTCTCACTATTCACCAATCCGCCTTGTGCACACAGTTATATGACAACAGACACATATATAATATAGTGGAACCCTGTCATAATCAAATATGTTCTGCAGATACTTAGGTTGTTCATAGAAAGTGGGAAAGCAAAGAAGAAACAAAACCTGCAATCAGTATCATCAATAAACAATGTGCATCCCAAACATTATCATAGGTTCAGAGGTTGATAATAGGCTATCTGCCCTAGGGCATGTATAAGCCTAGCCAGAATGTGTTTGGCTTTCGCAACCCTGTTAGATTAGTAGATTGTGCCTGTGAATAGTAGGTCACACAAGATAGCCCACTTATGTTTAGTTTATTGTGCCTCTGTCTAGCAGGGACCCAGAAGATATCCCAGGGCTAAACATACGATCACCCATCCACTTGTCAAGATGTCTCCTGTAGGTGGTCAGTGGGGGTCTCTGTGTATGCGGGACTGGGATCTCATTCCAGAGTGAGTGGAGCCTCTGGGATAGGAATCTGCCCCTCCAGCATGTCCTATTAATATCAGTGCTGAGGTTTACGTCCCTGGAGCGTGTAGCTCTAAGGGACTTGGATATCCTGAGATGGAGCCTAACCATTAATTCTGGGATGGACATGGCTTTAAACAACAGGCACAGATCGCATCCGAATAGGCAGTAAGTGACTGAGTAGAGCTGGGGTTACCATAGCCAAACTGCGCAGGGCATCTGTGTGAGTCCCTAGATCTACTTGGTGAGGTACTTTTGTGGCCATTACAGTTGCTGCAGGTGTCACGTAAGGTACATCCGAAATGGGGCAATGTATCCAAGCATGGGCCTGATGAGTATAGGGGCACAATGACCCCACTTGATCTAGATGTGAAACCTTATGGGATAAGGTGGGCTATATAGAAGGTCTGTCTAACCACATTGGCAACGTGATTGTCAAAGGCGAGAGTACTAACTACTCGTGTCCCCATATCCCTAATAACACCCACCGTACGTGATGGATTACCACCTATGTGGTAATGTGTGGGCACGTTGTTATTCCCAAAGGGGATGACTATGCATCTAATGGCAATTAGCTGTAGGCCATAATTCTGGCACCAGTTATGCATCTCTGTGAGAACCTTTTTGAGGATGCTTGTGCCAGCTGGAGAGTTGATTATGGTACCCAGTTTGCAGTCATCTGTGAACATGGTCAACCATATTCCTCCTGTGTTAGCCTGTACATCTGAGAAAAATATACTGAACAAGAGAGGTCCCAGGACTGAGCCTTGTGGGATGCCACGTGTAACTGGCGTATAGTCAGACATGGCACCTGCAATACTGACCATGTGGGTGCTATCCATGATCCAGTTAGCAATCCATCTTGTGACATATGTGTCGATATCGAAGCCGGTGAGCTTATGTATAATGCCTGAGGGGGGTATTGTGTTGAACTGTTTTGCGAGCTCCAGGTAGGCTGTGTGGACAACCTTTTCTATGTCTATGGACCTGGTAACTGTTTAAAGACGTCGAACAGGTTCAAGAGGCAAGATCTGCCCACAATAAAGCCGAATTGTGTAGTATCCAGTGTCTGTAGGTTCCCGATGTCTATGTGTATGGGTTCCATGATGATACGCTCCATAGCTTTGCAGACCAGGCTAGTTAGGCTTATAGGGCGATATTGTCCAGGGTCCCTTGTGGCACCACCTCTGTGGAGCGGGAACACTGTTGCTGTATGCCATTCCTTGGGTACATATCCTGTAGTAACTCTGATATTGAACAGTGACTTAATGTGAGTGTTAAGTTCATCAGGAAGCTCGTGTAAGACGCAGGCCGGGACACTGTCTGGTCCCATTGATGCTGTGTTGTCTGCTTTGGAGAGGGCAGCACTCACCTGTTCATCTGTGATGTCAGGGGGACTACACCCTGTTGGGATGGACATTTACACTTTAGGGGGGATTGGGAGGAAACATTTGCACTGAACCTGTTTGCCAGGATGTTGGCAATGTCAGTGGGTTCAGTGTATGTTTTGTCATTATGCAGTAACTCACAGCATATCTGTGAGTTTCCACCCAGGTTCCTGACATAACTAAAGAAGGCCTTGTGATTGTCCTTAGTGTTTATTGCAAGTGTCCGTCAGAAGCGGGCCTTAGATGAATTAATGAGTGATCGTAGCTTTTTGCTAGTACTGATCAGAGATGCCTTCCATTTTTGGGATTGTGCTCTATCATGTAGTAGCCTCCTCCTTTCGTTGTATAGCTTATTAATGGCCGTGGTCCACCAGACAGGTCCCCTGTCTTTGGAGGAGTGAGTCTTGTTGTTATTTGGGATAGCACAATCCATGCATTCCAGTAGGTGTCCATAGAATGCGTTTGTAAAGGATTCAGTGGTTTGAGCCGTATTTATCACTGTCCCAGGGTCTTTGACAGATACCACCTCGGTTTGTAGAAGTGTGACGTTTGCTTTTGAGAAGTTCTTCACCGAGATTACCTAGGATGGGGGTGTGGACGGGATATGTATGTCCAGTGAGATAAATGTATGGTCTGACCTTACCAGTGAGGGGTATACCTCTGGTGTGGAACATAGAGTCCCCATGTTGGTGATGATCATATCCCATATGTTTTCCCCTCTTGTGGGTGTGGTGACCAGTTGTGCCATAGCATTTGAGTCTATAAATCCTAGCAACTGTTGTGCGAGGGTGTTGGTGCTTGAGTAGTATTCCCAGTCAATGTTTGTGTATTTGAAGTCACCCAATATAATGGTGTTTGGAGAGACCTTCATATTCTCCAGTGTTCCCAGGAATACTGAGTGGTGTTCCTGAGTTCGGGAGGGTGTTCTGTAGCAGTCTGCAAACTGAAAGGAAGTTTGGACCACTGTCAGTTGCACATGTATGGTCTCTGATGCTTCATGCAGTGCTACTAACCTGGAGGTGTGTGTATGTGTGATGTATATGGATACTCCCCCTATTTTTGGTGGCCGGTCCGAGTCTTGTGTCCGAAAAGCATGGTGTGAGGTAAAACCTGGTAGTGCTGGTGTGCTTTTGGGAGCCTGAACCAGGTGTCTGTTACTGCACAGATATCAACAGTCTCCATATTGAGGAGAGTCCTGAGTGTGTGCATTCTGAGTGTTAGACATCTGTTGTTGAGCAGCATTACCCTTAGTTTCTTTTACCTTGTAACATCTATGGAGGTGGGTTTGTCTTCTGAGCTTCACTTAAAAAAGCCACTATGGGGCTGGCAAGAGCCTTAGCCAGTATTTGAAAGCCTAGGGGTGACAGGTGCAGCTGTCCATAACGAAGCTACATGGCATGTTGAGCATGTCATCCCAGGCTGACAGACACTGGATCCCCTTTGAATGACACCAATATGTTAGCCATCTGTTAAAAGTGATCAGTTTGTCTGTATACTGTGACATCATTCTTGGTGAGGGTAAGAAGCTACACAAGGTCAGGGTCATACTGGCCTGGGCTACATGATCAGAGAGCTCCTCTATGTCTCTTGTCATGTAGTCCAGGGAGGAATGTCTGAGGGTTTTCACACCAGCATTGACAATGATGGAGCCATATTTGTACTTGCTTTGGAGTGACCTGAGTGCATGTGTTATGTGGCAGATCCTGGCACCCGACAGACAGCTCAAAGTGACCTTCTCCTTGTTCAGCCTGGTGAGTGGGACGCCAGTGTGTCTGACAATAAGAGTCACCTATTACAAGTGTATTAGGTGTGTTGTTTAGCCCTAAGGGCAGTGACTGTGTGGCACACTGACTTTGTGAACTATGTGATATGTGGGTATTGTTGTGGGGTAGCAGTTGTTTGGGTGTCTGCTTTGGATGTCTCTGCTGCTTAGGCAGAGTTTATTTAGAGCCTCTGAGTATGTTTTTGTGTGGTAATGTATTTGATTTGCTGTCGCTATAGGTCTATGTGAGACTGGATTTGTGTGGTGTGTGGTTACCTTCACCACCTGATAGACTGTGCCAGTCACGGGTTGAGAGAGCTCAGCCTCCTGTTTGTCTATATAGTTGCATCTCTCACATATATCTGAGTTTGTTGGGAGGAGGACAGGGCTGTCTGTGTACATAAGGCAGTTGTAACATTGCGTCAAAATTCCAATATGCACCAGCTGGACTGGAGAGTACACACGAAACTGACCTTTGGACATGCCAGGATATTATGATGACATACTCTGTTGACTGATCACAAAGGATGAGTAGTGTGTTAAGTGTGTAAAAGAGTATAACAGGGGTTTAGTGGTCAGGTTTGTCTGTGTTTTGGAAAGATTATCTGTGAAGGAGTACAGACAGAACCATGACACCTCCTTCAGCTATGTCATAAATAGCAATGTACACTCATATATGTCCTGAGTCAGGGCCAGCTGTACCTGGCTGACAATGCCGACATCCTTTCAGACAGCCCCATACATACATACCCACCTCCCACTGACAAAAGGCCCTATCATCATATCAGGAGATATCACATGTACAATGGGTAAACAGCTCCTCCCTAAGCCGAATGAATGGCATCACTTGGATAACATTGTTTCCCTATATGTGTCATAAGTGAACTACAGAACAAACAGACCCTGCACCTGAACAGTCTGTTGAGCCTCACCCTCTCTACAGGATCTTAAACTGTTGAATGTGTTACAGCAACATATGGCACACCCCATAAGTGTTGGTGCACAACAGACCATGGGAACTATAGTCCTATAAGCCTATTGAAGTCTGAACTGCTAGGCCATGGAGTCCATCATGATTGCAGTCAGAAACAGAGCTATTGGAAGCCGACAAACACACAACCCAACCAACTGTGGTATGTTAATGGGCAAATCATGTTTCCCAAACCTGCTAGACTGTTTTCAAGGCAGCCACCCAGGACATACATCACTGAAAGGAGCTTCACACGTCCCACATAGACTTTGAATAGCCCTTTATCAACATCCAAGACACATGTCGTATCCACAAAACCAACAATCTGTGCATAAATATGTATTGTCATATGAAGGAATGGCAATTTGTCCACAGATAGATCACACAAGCTAAGAATTGTGGAGTCCTGTTCATGCTGTTCACACCTGCTGACCCACATGGTTCATTCCTGGGATTGCATAAAACAAAGTGCACACACATTACCATGTCCAGTCTGATGATGTCAGCATCCTACAAATATAGCAGGAGAAGAGAGCCCACACAGTAAAACATATAGCACGGTGTGTTAATGCGTATGTCTCTACTATCATAACATAGTTAGGTAGGGGTTTAAATCCTGCAATTGCTGAGTGTGGGTGTATGTGTGTATGTGATTCCCTTTGAGAGGAGTAGCCTTTTTGGAGACTGTGAAAACACATTAAAAGAGGTGAATTCCTCTTTGGCAAGTCTGATGATGTCAGTATCCCACAAATACAGCAGTGGAAATGAAAAATTCCAGTAAAGCATATAGTGTGTCGTGTTAATGCGTATCTCTCTAGTATCGTAACGTAGTTAGGTAGGGGTTTGAATCCTGCAATTGTTGTGTGTGTGATTTCCTTTGATAAGTGTGGCCTTTTTGGAGACTGTGAAAACACATTAAAATAAGTGAATTCCTCTTTGGCAAGTCTGATGATGTCAGTATCCCACAAATGCAGCAGTGGAAATGAAAACTCCTAGTAAAGCATATAACACATTGTGTTAATGCATATCTCACTAGTATCGTTAGGTAGGGGTTTCAATCCTGCAATTGTTGAGTCTGTGTATGATTTCTTTTGAGAGGAGTGGCCTTTTTTGGAGACTGTGAAAACACATTAAAAAAGTTGAATTCCTCTTTGGCAAGTCTGATGATGTCAGTATCCCACAAATACAGCAGTGGAAATGAAAACTCCCAGTAAAGCATGTAGCGTGTCATGTTAATGTGTATTTCTCTCGTATCATAACATAGGTAGGGGTTTGAATCCTGCAATTGTTGAGTGTGTGTGTGTGTGGGGGGATATATGTGTGTGTGTCATGTCTTATGAGAGGAGTGGCCTTTTTGGAGACTGAAAACACATTAAAAGAGCTAAATTCCTCTTTGGCAGGTCTGATGATGTCAGTATCCCACAAATACAGCAGTGGAAATGAAAACACACAATAAAGCATCATGTTAGCCTGTTCCTGCATCAATGTCACAGGTGACAGGAGGTGGTACAATTTCATCATATGCACAGGGTGTGTTATTGGTTTGCCAGAGCCCGACAATGACCCATCCAATCGACATGTGTGTGTGTGTGTGTGTGTGTGTGTGTGTGTGTGTGTGTGTGTGAGGGACATTAGTGTTGAGGGATGTATTGGCAGAATGTATGTGCGCATAGATGGGGTGTAAAGCTGTGTACTGTCGATTGGTGGACCAACAACAGACCCTGTCCAACCTGCCTGTGCCACAACACATGTATCATCATGTTCACTATTTGTGGCAGTGACTTCAGGTTCCCTGCTGCACTCATCCAACAATACCTCAGCACCTGTGAGAGGGAGACAGGAAACACACTTTACCATCTGTACAGGATGTTAGCACACATGCACACATGAACACATGCACACATGCACACATGCACACATGAACACATGCACACATGAACACATGAACACATGAACACATGCACACATGCACACATGAACACATGAACACATGCACACATGAACACATGCACACATGCACACATGAACACATGCACATATGCACACATGAACACAAATACACTACTCAGTCAAGTTGACACACACACACACACACCAACAGCAATATGGAACATATTCATTAGTGGTTGATGGTGGAGTACAGTATCACAAGCCAAAGAGTCCTATCACACGTGTCAGCATGCAGGATGTGTGTTGCTCAACAGTATGCAGTGCGAGTGTAGAGAGTCCTTGTTGATAACAGTATACATGTCATTGATGCATGTGTGTTGTTCAATGATTGGCCTCACCCTGGAACACAATGTGTACATGGACACAATATTGCAGTGCAAGTCTGAAATGCTTTCCAGTGCCCTGTGCACCATCACTCATAGGTATACATACCATGGCCAGATGCACACAACTGTCAGGTGTGTAGCAATGAATGATATGTGTAGTACTGTAGTTACTGTAACTGGATGTAGTGTAGTACCATGAGCCATCATTAGGCAGCATCATGTGGTCAGTCAAGGCCACTAATGAATGTCACACTGGCAACTATCTTGCTGTACCTGACCTGCACTACTTAGGCTACATTTACCATTTCACAGCCAGTTGTTACATGGGCATGCCAGGTGTTCAATAGGGAGCATTGCCTAACATGACTGTGTTGTGTGTTGACGCATGTCACACTGCCCCATGATAGGCCTTTACCCCTCAGGTATAGTATGTGTGCTGTGTTGATGACATTTGGGATACTGGAGTATGACCTTACAGCAGGTGTCTACATATGCCATGTGTATCATATTAACACATATTGCATATGACAAAGTGGTGTATGTTGTGTGCATGTGTATTGACTCTGCCTATACAATGTCCACTACAGTGTACCCCAATTGTTTGGGATGCTCTGTGTATTGCATGTGTTTGAGGCAGCTACTCATGTTACTGGGATGTGCATAGTCCCACAGAGAACATGCAGAGCATGCACTATGTGTAGGTGTTTAACATGTGTATATGGCCTACAACTCTCCTATGTCATACACATGTTATATGCTATATTAAATGTAGAACACTCACCAGCATGGGTCTGCTGTCTTGCTATTACACCAGAGGGACCTGCAAGGATATGAGACAGTTTGTCAGTGTCAACAACTATGACATTGCTGCTGTGAGTTTGCAATTTTACAGTAGTACATGAGGTGACAGTCACAGGCATACAGATAATGTCCCAAATTATCAGTATTGCATAACACCAGGCTCCACATCTTCTGCATACACAGCACACATCTGATAAATGCATGTTCTAACAATTGAGCTAACAGTGGTCTACAGATATGCCATGTTACCTGCACGCTCTGTATCGCTGTGCTGGGTGACTCCGGCCACCATGATGACACAGGTGTGTTGTACTGGTTGGCCAGGAGCCACCACGCTGCGGAGCAGCTCTTCCACTCTGGTGAGAGGGGGATATGTTGTGGCACCACCACCTGTGGCAAGCTGTTGTCTGTGGACATCGGAGACATGCTGCCGGACATGTCTGATTAAATCATTGCAGTGATGGCGTACCTGCTCATAAGTCCGGTTATGCATGCCTACATCATTCACCCGACGGACATCCTGATACAGTGCAGTGCGCCCATGCTGGTCCTGGCTGGTTCTGGAGAACAGCAGGTTGTGATGGTGTATGAGGGCGTCTGCAATGACCTCCTCCTCCTCAGGGGAATACGCGGGTTTCCTGTTGTTAGACATGTCCCTGGAAGACAATAAAACAGTAATTTTGAGCAAGTCATGTGGCACACTTAACATTCTAAAGTACAGACATCAATGAAATGCCATATATAGCAACCTATTGGCTGTCAGTAGATACACACTTTTAATACCACATATGACTGCTCAGCCCACAACTGCCTGGCACATACTATATACCAAACCATGTTCTGCACAGAAACAAAGTGAAACCAGTATGTAAGACTATACAACAGTACATGGCACACTGTATGTGACACAATGCACCACCTAGCCACAGGAGGTGTATATGAAGCTAATGCATACAGACATTTGTCATCCATTGAAATGAATGTACAGTATGGTTACAGTACTACCAGTACACCACGCTACTTGTTGATAGCAAACCCCTCAGCAACATATGTGCACATTCATCACTATAGGTGGCATACTGCTGTACTACACTATACATATTGCTAGATATGCACTTATATCCTGTGACACACATACCACTGAGGCCATGTTACAGGCATACCCACACACACACATCAGACATACCTACAAGACACAAAGGTATGGCAACCCAGATTAGTTTTACCTGTGTACCATACAGTACTGTGTGCCGCACCTACAAAACCTCATGCCCGAGGTATGTAATGTGTGAGGACTACAGGTAACAAACAAAACAGTGTTACCAAGCAATGTGGATATAAACCATACTGTGCTGTTTAGGCCTACAGCTTCAGGTAGTACTACAGTTCATACATGATTTGTATTAACTAGTGTTAACAATCAATAAGCATACATGTACTGCTTTAGCCTGCAATGGCACACCCCAGTCAACACCATGGGACTATGTCACACCGTATGCCATACTGCTTTTCCTGCCTAGCAATAGCATACATACCTTTTGATGGGATTAAAGCTACAACACTACATACCATGATATACACAGTTTCCCACTAGGCTATCACACATATACACATCTTTGACACATTTGCCTACACATTCTCCATCACACCCAGTCAACCTCACATAGCATGTGATGCAACAGGTACATGAGTATGTGTATCGGGTCCTAGGTAGCTAATAGGCTATTATCCGTAGGGCCTATGGAGGCCTAGCCATATGGTACCCTGCCCTTTAACACCCATGTTATGTAGGTTCATGTGCCCCTGTCATGCAGAGCCACAGAGGTGATTACCGGGTTGTGTTTCCTATCTCACATCCAATCATCATGATTATTCATGGCAACTGCTAATGAGGACCTTCATTTGCTATTGATAGGTAGTTAGTTCCAGAGTATGGTATGTGTCTGAGATGATAATGTGCCACTCAAGCATGTTCTGCTTTTTGACGTTACAAGGTTTAGATCAGTACAGTGTGTAGCTTGTATGGAGTTTCATCTGTTTACATGGAGCATGTCCAACACCTGTGGGTTTGGCCTAGCTTTGTATGTTAGGCAGAGGTAGCCTCTGGGTAGGCAGTATGCGACACAGTGTAGCTGTGGTTTTGTAAGACAGTCAGCATAGGGCATCTGTTTGAGTCCGGTAATACTCTTTGTGAGGTATGTGTCTGGCATCTACAGTTGCTGTGGATGTCTTCTGAGGTACATACCAACAGGGCCATTGTACTCTATGATGGGTGTTATGACTGATGAGTAGAGTGGAACACTGACCTCTGTTTCCATGGATGACACACCTTTACTGATGACATGTGGACCGTACTCAGTTTACATGACTAGTGTGGCACTGTGTTTATCATAAGGGACACTACTAACCACCTGTGTCCCGTAGTCTCTTATCACACTTTTGGTGTTGAGTAGACTACCACCTATGTGGTAGTTCATGGGTACAGGGCTTTTAACAACAGGGATGGCAATACGTGTACCACATTGAGCTTGAGCGTACATATGAACATCCAGTGGTGTACATATAGATATACATATCGGCACATATACAGTCCACCTTTCATGGTGGGAATATCAATTATGCAAAGGTTGAGAGGGATACAGTTATGTAATGATATTGCACAGTCTTGTGCAGAATGCATGGAAGGTATTCTCAGCCCATGTATCTTTAGCAGGACCCCCTATCTGTAAGACTAAAAACCTAACAAATCATACCCACAGCATTTGAACAACACATGTCATATGCCAGCACTGTATGCTGTCTTGTTTGACATACATTACAACCTACATATAAATATGCACATAACAACCTGCACCAACATATAAATGTCCACCCTTCACAAACAGTTGCAGTATGTCCCTTGCTCTATGCACATGTTCAAATGCTAATATATCAGACACATATATATCTCGCCATATGTGTGTGCCATACAGACACAGGGTCCACACTGTTGTAAGTCCGTACACCTCACGGATGACCTGTTGGGCCTTGCTACAACATGGACAGTTGTCACATGTGTGCATACAATAATAGTACAAGAGTATATATAACTGCAAATGATACATTACTATACTAGCCTGGTACAGCAGTTGCCAATACTAAGCTACACATTATGTGACTATCATGCATGTCTTACTCTGTGACATCCAAGTTTATATAGGTGTTTGCACTACTCCCCCAAACTGCCATTAAACGCAGTACTGTACAGATCATAGATAAAATGTTCAGGTGTTTGACATATAATGCTGAGCTACATATGTCACAGTTATGTCCCACTGCACACAGCTACACACCAATTTCTCCATGGCAGTAGTTATGCATGGCATCAGTGCATACATACCTACTGCTGCCACATATGCATGTTTCAGAGTATATACAGTACTATTCATAAACATCTACTATTTGCCGGTAAATACAAACTGTTACTTACCTGTTTGTCCCTTTCAGGTCCGCCTGTGTATGCTTTGACAGTTTTTTTTTTTATTAAGTAAAGATTCTTACTTAAGTTTAGTTTTTGGTTATTAATTATTTTTTTTTCTTAATTAATAACTTTAGTTTTTAATTAGGTCTATATATTTGTTACCTAATTATATATTTATTTCTTACATGCTACAGTTTGACAATACTCTGCAGGAGTTGTATAGTTGCTTACACGTGCAATGTAATGATTGCATGTGGGGATAGCAAGTGCAATCTGCTTTTATAGGTATCTGCGCATGTGCATGTGATGCCCTCTGCACCAATTGGTGCCCAGCATTTGGTAAATGCATACAGCCTGCTGTGTGGTAATTGCAGTACTCACTGTCATAGCAACCCAATGCTATAAATTGCTAAGGTATGTAGGCGTAGCCCTTTCAGATTTCCAGAGTGGGGCCCATGCTTGTTTGCTGTGGACACTGCTGTGTAAGTCAGAAGGTTGGTATACTTCTTATATCTGAAGCTAGAGGTGTAGACAGTGATGTACATGTTGTACTCAGACCTGACTGTTGCCACTTCCAGTACAGAGCTATCAGTGTAGAGTTTTACTCACCCCTACAAATGCTTACACAACATTTATGTGACTATGTAGTTTCTTTTCTACTCATATAATTAACTGCCATACAAATGTAGTTATTGAGACATATTCTTTTGGCACATGAACTGTTTGTGAACTGTTATACTGTGAATATTAATGTACTCACTTCTGCAGGGTTTGGGTTTTTTATTGTTGACATTAGCACAGGGTTCGCAGGACAACTGGACAGTTCCAGTACTGAGTATGCCTACGTACACCCTTGGTAGACCCTAAACACACAAGTATCTTTTAAATGTGGGGGGGTGCTTACATACAGAAAGCATTATGTATTAATGTGTGAATATTATCTTACTGGACTTAAAGGATTGGTGTGTACCTGTCAGTTTATCAAGGCAGGTGGTCTGTCTGCATAGTTCCCAACTGTGAACCTATCCAGATGGTAGCCACAAGTTACACTGTCATTCTTTGTCTGTGCAACTCTTAGGTGTTTTCAGGATTGGTACAATGGCATTGTTGCAGTCAGTTGCTACCAGTACATGGCTACATCCTTTGGTATTTCTGTGTTGTACTCCTGCATAAGGGTATGCTTGTGGAGGTCCTACCAAAGCTATTTGCAGAGTGTGTAACAGCAGTATAACTTATATGCCTGTGTGTTTGTGCCTCTGCCAGGCCTATGAAACACTCAGATACATCTTTGCATGGAGTCAGGGATAGGTAGTTGAAAGTGAGGTACACCTTACACATAATAGGGACAGTAGGTGTAGACTTCAGTGAAGCAGTGCATATGGATTAGTACTCCTTTCATGAAGTACAAGCGGTGTCTACTGTTATTATTGTCAGTATTCATTGTGTAATAGCCCACCTTTCTGACTGATGTCAGTACCTTTCTGAGGGATTCGGAGGGACACAGCTAAAATATGTTTCACAATCAGGGACATCCCTGGAAAATTGTCATAGTTAGGAGGTATGGCCTCTGCCCTACTCATATATGCCAGTGTTTGTCCTGCTATGATACTGTGTGGGGGTTGTAAAGTGTCTCTGTAACATTATTTGCTGCTTGAATGGCTGCTTCTCACATCACACTCATGTAATGCAATTCCACAACAATTGCTGGTAAAGATCCAAATGACAAATGATTTAATGTAATATAAATTTTCTGTTATGATCTTAATGAGCATAACTAAAATGCAGACAACATAACACTGAGGATGATCATGCCAAACAACTAGCACATTCAAGCAAGATGAAGCCATGGTATTTTCATGTTGCCATGGTATTTTTATGTTGCCACGGTATTTCAGTATTCAACACCCTGGTAATACAGTGTCATATTTAAACAAAAACATTAATCTAACTTCTGTAATGTCAAGTGTCTGAATCAGTCTTCATATATCGGTAAAGATGAAGATGAGCTAGAAACTTTAAATAAGACAAAATTTTCTCACAAACCTGCTAAGAGTGTGTAGCAAAAGAACTGTGTGGATTTGACCTCTAATATCTCAAATGAGCTCTTGAGTATGTTTAAGGGCTCTGCATTTCTGACCATTTTGGTCTAACATATGAACTTTTAATTCCATGCACCACTTTACTAGATTCACAATTAAATCTTTCTTGCAGATTGTGTCTTACAGAATTAATAAAGAATCCTTTAACTTGCAAAACATGCAAATATACATTACAGTTGTAATACCTAAAGATTCCTAAACCCAACAAGTAAAATCCTGGAAGAAGACAACTCTCTTTATTTATTTTGTATTTATCATTTGTTGATGGGGTTAGTCCCACTAGGCTGGTGTACTCTTTTCATAGGATAGCTGAGGTGTTTTTTTATATTGACTTCTAATTTTTGTTTTTTTATGAATAAATAGGCCCAGCAGGTAAAATTACTCACAAGTCTGAATTAGCCATTAATTGGATCAGTTTTTTACTGATGATTATTTTTAAAGCAATGAGAACTGATAGTGTGTTTAGTTACATAGTAAATCTTATATCCTTGCCAAGACGGTGTTTATACCAAGGCCTAGCAAAACTTATAGAATTTCCTACTTCAAGCTAGGGGTGTACTGCTAGTTTTGCCAACATTCCTATCATTGCTGTGCTTAACTGAGAGGTTGTACCAAGGGACACATTATGGTACTAAGTTATTACACATTGTTTTGGAACAGGCTTGTATAAATTCATCTAGAGGCAAAGACATTCCTCTCAACTGTCAAGAAACTGGCAGAACATCCATTATTTTATCTCATATTTTTGCCCTGTCCATTGTAAATTTTTTGATTTTTTAGTAAATCACTGAGGATTACATTTGGTTAGTAATGCCAGATATTAGAGTCTCGCACTTCTTATTGTTCAGAAAATGCATGTTGACGCAATATCCTTTCTTCTACTAACTTTTTAAGTGACCAAAAACACTGCATAAAATGACAAGTAACCACAGTAAATACTGGTCCACTAGTCTGGTCATCAGAGTAATCCACAAACCAAAGTAACAATACAAATTCAATGTAGTTAGCACTTTCATCCTTAAAACATTAACTGGACTTCATTGGGTAATATTCAGAAAATTTACTTTTTCTCTGTGGATGTATAAACTAAATGTGATACCATATCTATTGCTATTTACAGAATCACAAAACAAGCACATATTTTTTTTGCCACCTGAAGAATATCATTACATAATGATATAATGTACATAGTGTAGGGTGTGGCTGGAAAATTATAAAATATAGTAGTACTCTGAAAATAATCCATACAATGTCAGAATAAATGGGGAAATAGGGTCTTATGGCCTTCTCCAATGTTGCAAAATAGCCCTTTTTAAGGAAAAACAGATTGTAAATTAAACAAAAAGTGTAAAAGAGACAAAACATATAAAGCATGTGCTCCTACTCTCAATACTGTATGGCTGTTTTCAAACTAATATTATAGAGTAGTTAGGAGTACCAGCTTCCTATATCAAGAGTTACCTGAATATTTCTCATTGTGTCAAACATAATCTACATACTTGTGAATAACATCCAATGCATCCTTAGCAAAAGCTCCTAATCTCTAAACAAAATTTTTCAAAAGGTGGTCTAGCAAAACACTAACATTTTTTGAAATCCTTGAATCCCAGAAATAATGACTCTCCCAGAGGGTTGCCAACAATTATGGAATTTTAGATGATTTTAGAACATGTTTGACTGTAGATATTCAGAATATATATTTTGACATATTGTTACTTTTGAAGCCCAGGCAAGCATCCCTATCCAGAAGTTCTAATAACTCAAAATTGAATGGTTGTAAGTAATTACTACTATATTGCTGATATTTATTCTGAATAATTAGTATTATATAACACATTTTCAAATATTCATTTTTATTCAGAAATACTACAGATGTCCCTTTATCTACTCTACACACAACTATACATACAGCACTGTTATGTTTAATGGCTTGCAGTTTCTTTAAAACATGCCACTCTTCTATTTTGTAAAGCAGAATAGAGATCACACTTTCAATTTCAAAGGTATTGATAGAAGAAATGGTCTGTGGAGGGAGAAAAGTGATTTTAGAACTAATGTTAGGCATGCTTAGCCTAACATTACCAAGTTGAGTAACCCACACACATGGCCACAACCTGGTCTGTGACATCAATAGGACTTGCTGGCTGGACAGATTTGTGTCCCAGAGACTCCTCCATCTATGGAACAAACTCCCTCTCCACATCAAGCAGAGTACCTCTTTACCCTTTTAAGTGCAATCTGGATAACTGGATGGGAAATAGACAATACATCCCTGGGTTTCCACCCATGCCCTTGCTGGACAGGGGCATTGGGTGCTGATTTGTCTATGTATGGGCTAAACTCTTGGCTAGGCTTATAAGGGCCTCAGGGCCAATAGCCTAGTAACTTTCTATGATTCTATGATCAAGCTTGAACACCACTTCCTCATTTGTCCCAAAAATTTTCTCAGTCAGTTTTGTCATCTAAAGCTCATTAAACAGATAAGTCAGTTTTTATCACAGTTGCTGTTATCTGTTAATTCATGACAAATAACTACATGTGCCTCATATTTGCAAGTTTGAAGAAATAATATCCCTCATTCTTAATATCTGTAAAAACTAGAAGAGTTTAATTTGTTTTGTTTTCTAAAGTTGGAAAAGTGTTGGGAATAAATAAAAAATCTTTAGTAGTGTGACAGTGTACTCATAAAGCTAATAGGGAGAGATTAACTACTGTAGGTGATATGTAATCCATATTAGAAAGTAACATTATCAGAGTCATCCTTAAATACTTCCAAGAATGATATTTTATCATTATTGAACATTAGACATTTTATGTGTACCCGAATCACTGATTACTGTATATCTTGGACTGATGAGTGATATCTTCAAATAACAGACTTTGGCTAGAAGCTACCTCAATTGAAGATGCTACTGAACTCATACTCACTGTTCTCACATCATGTTGCTGAAGTAGTGGACATTGCTGCCAATGCAATAATATTATTCTCATAGTAATGCTGGAATCTCTCTCATTTTTCTTTTTATGATGGATAACTTCAGACTCTTTTTATAACACTTTGTTTTCACAGGAAGATGCTTTCCTTATAGTAATCAGGATTATAGGATAATAGGAAGTTACTAGGCTAATGGCCCTAGGGCCCATACAAGCCTAGCCAAGTTCTAATTTTATTTTCACAATCATCATCTAATGCCCGTGTCCAAGAGGGACACAGGTGGAACCCCCAGGGTGAACTTATGGTTACCCATGCAATCGTCCAGACTGCATTTGAAGAGGACCAATGAGGTGCTCTGTTTGACAAGAACTGGGAGTCTGTTCCAAAGGTGTGGTAACCTCTGGGAGACAAATCTGTCCCTCTAGCAGGTTCTATTAATATCACATACCAACATAAGGTCTTTAGAGTGAGCAACCCATGTATCATTTGACTTGTGGATATGCAGCATTTCCAATAAAGCAGAGTCAGATATTGGCTTATATGCAAAGCAGAGATCACCTCTGAGTAGTCTGCATGAAACAAAATAAAGTGGCAGTGATTTTGGACGATCCACATAGGAATGATGCTGAAGACCTTGAATTTTCCTTGTGAGGAACTTTGTGGTCTCTCCAATTGCTGCAGGTGCTTGAAAAGGTACATACCAAAATGGGGATTTGGCCTGATAAGGGAAGAGTACAGGAAGGTTATAACTTCTTTTTTTCTTGAGGCAATGCCCTTACTTATAAGTTGAGCAATATATAATGCCCTTCTTACCACTGTGGAGACATGGTGATCAAAGGTAAGATTGCTGTCAACCTATGTGCCCAGGTTTCTCACCACTGAGTGAATACTTAGGGTGTTGGTATTGATGTGGTAGTTATCTGGAACATTGCTCTTACCAAAAAGGATGCTAACGTATTTTTTTGCATTGAGTTTAAGGCCATGACTTTGGCACCGATCATTTGTTTGTGTAACATGCTCTTGTAGGATGTTGACCACATTTAAAGATTTTATGACCACTCCCAGGTTGCAGACATCAGCAAACATTGTCAGCCACGGACCTTTAGTTTTTGCTTGTACTTTGGAGAAATAGATTCTAAACAGTAGAGGTCCCAGGACTGATCCCTGTGGAACACTACTAGTTACAGATCTGCTGTTGGAGGTGGATTCCCCTATTTTGACTATATGTGTTCTATCAGTGAGCCATTTAGCCACCCATCAAATGATATAAGGGTTGATACTTAGCTGGGTGAGATTGCCAATGATGCCTGAGTGGGGGATAGTGTCAAAAGCCTTGGATAAGTCTAGGTAGGCTGTATGCACAGATTTCCCCACATCCAAGGCCTTGGTCACTGTCTCGAAGAAGTCTACCAGCTTTAACAGGCATAATCTCCCTTTGACAAATCCAAACTTAGTAGGATCAAGTGTTTGGAGATTACCTATATCTTTGTTGATAAGGTCCAAGATGATTCGCTCAATGACCTTGCTGATAAGGTTATAGTTCCTGGGGTCAGTTGAAGCATCACCTTTGTACAAGGGAATAATGGTGGCCATTTTCCATTCAGCTTGGACAAAGCTGGTGCTTAGACTATGATTAAAAAGAGTACCAAATGCTGTTGCTAATTCTTGTTGGAGCCCATGTAGGATGCAGCCTGGGATGTTATCAGGCCCCATAAATGCTGTGTTTTGGGCTTCATAGAGGGTATTTATGACCTGTTTAAAGATACAAGGTACATTTAAAGGGCACATTTTCCACCTAGCAATCAGGTCTTCACTTTCTGATAGAAATTCAAATGCTATTCCATGTTAATTCCTAGACTGTGATATGTAAGTTCCTAGACAGAATATTGTTCTAATTAAAGTTTATTATAGTAATTATATAATTATTATTCTGATGGCAATGGTGATCACAGACTAAACTAGGTTAAAATATAATTAATTTTTCTTTCTCTTCATTCTTGTTCATCTGTAATCAGTGTGCTTATTCTCATGGATTAGGAATGTGTGACATTTTGTCTTTTCTGGTTTCCGCCCACAGTTCGAAGACATGCTGTAGGTGGATTGGCCACACTAAATTGGACCTAGGTGTGAGTGCGTGCATGTGTGTTCCTTCCATGGAAGGTTGGGTGCCGGGCTGGCAACTCAACACCTCAAAACTCTACTGTCAATCATGAAAAGACAGGTGATCTGCTGTGGCAACCCCTGACTGGGAAAAGCCAAAAGAAGAAAAAGATACTATAAAAGAACATGAAATATCTTTTGACATGTGTTGGATCTCCAAACTTGTTGAATTTCCTTATGAATGCAATACAAGAGATTAAAGACCAGAAACTATCTTCTTTGATGTAATTGTTGATGGACTTCATGGCTTGCTTATCATTAACCCACACCAGGGCTTTCACAACAATTTCAATTGTTGCAAGACTATTATGACTGAGCTTTTGTTTTTGAAAAACTTTGGTATGACCAAAGGCATACTAATGTGGAGGCAGTTGGTGAGGTCCACTCTAGATGCAAACAATAAGGGGGTGTAAATTTAAAAAAAAGAGAGATTTTATCAAATATTTTTCCCCTTTAAGTGAAATGGAAACACAGATCTAAACAGACTTCCAAGACATCCTGTGTGCCACCTGCCTCTGCCTATATCTTCTTGGATGGGCACCACCCCTGTGATTGGCTGCACAGGTAGAAGGAGTGGTGCAATATATATATATATATATATATATAGAGAGAGAGAGAGAGAGAGACTGGGCTACAAAAATAAACAAATGGTTTCTGAAGTAAGGAGGTCAGTTAGGGGAAATGTTTCATTTTGGTGTTTGCACATACATGGACAGATTACTGAATGGATCGTGTGGGGGGAAATTATTAATTTTAGTGCTTATGCACAAATGGATGGATTGCTGATAGAATTATTGGGTGAAATGATTTATTCTGGTGCTTGTGCATACTTGGAGATGACTGCTGAAGGGGTTGTTTGGAGAAATGTTTCTTTCTGGTGCTTGTGAATACTTGGAGATAACTTCTGAAGGGTTCTTTGGGGGAATATTTCATTCTGGTCCTTGTGAATACTGGGAGATGACTGCTGAAAGAGATCCTTGGGGGAAATGTTTCATTTTGGTATCATTTGCACTTTTGCATACGTGGACAAAACTTCTGAAGGGACCTTTGGGGTAAATGTTTCATCGTGGAGTCATTTGATTGCTTGCACATACATGGACAAACTGCTGAAGGGGTCAATGAGGGAAATATTCCATTTTGGTTTAATGTGAAAGCTTGTGCTTACATAGACAAAATGCTGAAGGGGTCATTGCAGAAAATGTTTTATTTTGATTTCAGTGAAATGCTTGTATATATATATATATATATATATATATATATATATATATATATATATATATAGACAACCTACTGAAGGGAAAGCCAGGACATTTATAGAAAGAAAGCAAACAATGCAGCCTCACTGCTTAATAGGCAGCAATGCAGCAAAGCTAAGCATATGTTTTAAACAAGAAACATCTTTTTTAAATTATCACTTATGACATAGCAATTATACATTTATATAAATTAAAACAAACCATATTGACATAATTTTAGTTGTAAGCATTATACATCACAGATCACATTGACATAATTTTAGTTGCAAACATTATACATCACTTATATTCTACCTAATTATTGTCAGTCAAACATTACACAGGTCATTCAAATCCTACATTCTTTTAAACTCCATTCATCCTCTGTATGTATTGTTCGCAGAACTCCCATTATTTGACTATGTAATTTGCTCCTACCCTTTTCTAATGATTCCAGTTCCAGTTGTTTTATCTCTTTTACTATATTCACTACTTCTAGTATAGTTGGTTTACACTCTGATTTCCATTTTCTAGTAATTGCTTTTTTGGCAGTTACCATAATTAAACTAAGCAATGCCTTACTATGTCTAGCTAATTTAAATTCTGTATCATAGCTAGGACAAAATCATTTCCCTAGATCCACCAATTTGCATACCCAGTATTTCTGATGGAGTAGTCTGCAGGGAATCTTTAAGTCTACCAACTGATTATACTCCCAGAAAATATGTTACCTCTTTCTTCCCCATCAAACCTCCAACATTTACTGTCTACCTGAGGTTTTAATGCATATTCTTCTACATTTTTTAGGAGATAGTAAATCTTTCCAGTATGACCCACTGAAGATTAAACACTGAAATTTAAATGTTTTTGTGTGTGTGGTGGGGCAAACCTCCCCTGCATTTACAATGTGGGGCCTGACTTCCCACACCTATAATTAATATATTTTTGGTCATTGAAAAAAAGGTAGCATATGTCTCTGTCTCTCATGACAGCAGTGTCAGGGGGATATACCTCTTAACCTCTTAGCACACAAAATCTTGAGAAAACCTAAAATAATGGGGTCAAAGGCCCAAAAATAGGGACAGGTTTTAAATATTGCTCTTATAAAGTTTAAACTTAGAAAGTTGCTAGAATAATATTTGTATTATTATTCATTTTCTGAAGGAAATGAAGTCTGAAAGACAAATGTATGTCATTATTTAATGAGGTCAATATTCCAGAAAACCACAAATTTCATGAGGTGAAAATCTGGACATTCTACAAAAATCATGACATTGAACAGCATGGTCAAGGTCCTGGGGTAAGCATTCAGCACATTACTTGATACTGTGAAAGTCTGTTTCAAAATTAATATTAATTAAAGGTGTTTTTCAATCAACTATGAGTAAAGATAGCGTGACAAATCTGGTTATACTGTCTATTGGCATGGGTATGCAAACAGCATACATTTTGATAAAGTCATTGATAAAATTGCAGAAGTTAAGTATTGAATATAGAAATTGTAATATTTTCTGCTGCTACAAACCAATTTGCAGGGTAAGTTTTTCCTTTTTCAAGAGTACAATAATGTAATTTTTCCTTGTATTTACTGTAATATTTTAGTTTATTTTACTGGTGTAATTATACAAAGTTCTATACTAGTTATTCATTTACCTTGCTTATGACAGTTAGTATTACTATCTCTGCAGTAAGAAATAACTAGGGAATCTGGTGCTTACATTTTTTTTATACATTCCTGCTTATTGCCTTTCATGTTATTCCAATGTTTGTATGAGTGTGTGTGTGTGTGTGTGTGTGTGTGTGTGTGTGTGTGTGTGTGTGTGTGTGTGTGTGTGTGTGTGTGTGTGCATGTGTGTATTTCACCCTATGTATTTTTTAATATCTATTTTTTTTCTATTACTAGAAGCACCTACAGATCACCTTTGACCCTACTCTTTCACTGGCCGAGCATATTGACAATAATATTAGCAAAACACTTTACCAGCTAAAACTGTACTACAGAATCTCATAACTCTTCACTGCTACACCTTGTTATGCCTTAGTTAAAGATGTGTTTAGCCCTAAAGTCAACTATGGCTTCCCTATTTTAACCTTATATTTCAGCTCACACACATGCAAAATGCAAACTATTATAAAGAAAATCTGCAGATTACTTTTCTTCTTGGACCCCAGACTCATTACTGACAACTTCTACAGTGATGTAACTGGGTAGGTGTAAATGTCAGAGCCACGTTTCTAAACTGTCAAATCTACAAGCTGTTAAGAAGGGGATAGTACCCCCAAAAACAAAATTACAAATCAGGCAGCTTAACTGCACAGTTAGGGCAGCCAGGAAGATATCATTATCATCAATATACTTTATTTTAAAACCACCGCAGAGATCTTTCTCTAAGACCCAGCTGTTTGGAATCAGCTATCTACAGAACTGAGGCAGCAAGAGTCACTTTTTAGAAACACACTAAAAAAAAAACAACTGTTTTAGGACACCAAATGCTCTTTCTTGTATGATAATGGCTACTTCTTGCTGCTCACACTTTAGTCACATCTTTCTTGTAAAGACATACTTTCAACAAATGACCAGTGGTTGAATGCCTATCTTAATTGTGCATAATGTGAATAATATCAGTTACACTTGTAACTGTAAGTAACATAGAATGGTATTTATGTACTGTGTACAACTCTATGTATTCTTTAGTTTATGTATAATTTTCTATTTGTGTCTTGCACCGCAGTGCTCAGGTTGTGGCTGCCAGGGATCTGTTGACCAGTCCACTTACCTGATTATTAAAATGAAAATAATAAAGAAATACATAAGTTGATTTATAGTTAATTTATTAACCATTAAGCTCTTGTGACTGGCATTCATTATTTATTTAATATATTTATGCACTGTTATTTTTATGAGAAGAGGGCAATCATTATTTACACTGATGTCTAATGAGCTGTATGGCATTCATCTTCCATTAGACAGCCAATTTATATTAACTGGTGGCTTTACATTTGGCTTGCTTAAGAACAGACAGCAAGTTGTGTATTTCTACAAAAGTTGAGCTACCAGCTTTTGCAGAGAGTTGTGTGTTTCTGGCCCTAATCCAGGCTGATGGCAGTACTACCATGGCAAGAAGAAAGCTGTGGGGTAATTGGAGAATTCTGCTGGCCTTCTTGGGTATTGTATGTGTGCATGAAAGCATTACTTTGTGTGAAAGGCAATTAGTAGAAGTCACTGGTTCACAGAAAGAGTGGCAAGGAAGGTTCCTAGGGTGACTGGACAAAAACACATCTCTGTAAGTGGTATGTGTGCAGTCTGGTTTGGATGTGGATTCCATTTATGCTCTTGAAGCCAGGGTGCATTTTGTGAATTAGATGCTGAAATAGATTTGTGTGTGCTTTCTTGCTGTTACATTGCCCTTGGTTGGTAGTGGTGAAATTCAAATTGGATCAGTGCTAGTCATCAAAGTGAGTGGCATCCTGCCATCTGTGTGTCACACACAATAGTGGCAGTGGTTGTAGCTCCCCATCACAGTGATGACATTGATATCCTTGCCTCCTTCAGTATTATAATAAACAATGAGTTACTTCTTCCATAAAGCAAGAAATTTGCCCAGGTCTTTTTAACTGGAACACCTACAGTTATAGCATTCACTGTTAAAGGATTATTGCCCAAAAATGTTAAATATCCTTGTTCCAAAACCCCTTCAAAATTAACTGAGGATACAGATTGATATGATTTAGGCAACAGATTGTAACATGTTTAGTAGCACATATAACACATGGTGAGCAATATAGTTTGACAGAATTCAGTAGCAGAAAAAGAGAGACACATAGTCCAGCTAAGCAGTGTGTTTAGCCTTGCTTTAGATAGGGTCATGTTACACCAAAGCATTTGCACTTGGAGATGGTTAAATGATTTTGCAGCTGGTATTTGAATGGAGTGAGTAAGCTGTCTCCATGAGCTTTGGAGGGCAGGCACAAGTACAAAGAATAGAGGTTGTAGTTCTAAATATTTTATACCCAGAGCCTCTAAATGACCTGGCAACAGTCATTTGTTGTCTTTCACAGACATTTATAGTTGTAGGGTATCATATCGGGAAATTATTCAATTCAGGCTCTTGCAAGGATTATAATGTACACTATGTGCTGTGTTCAGTTGAAGGTAACTGAGTTTCTTTTGGACTACAGGAGAGAGCAGGGTGAAATGAATATCATGGATGTATTCCATCTCCCTTTCACCTGTGGCAGACCTTGTTAATTTCTTGTATGGTGCCTTGGTAAAGGGTAGTATTGGGAGTAGTTGTTAGTCATTTTAAGCCTGGTGTGCAGAGAAATGCATTTCTTAATCTTGCACAGGTCATACAATTTATGTTCTACGTTTCTACTGCTCATAGCACAATAAGCATCAAAATGGAAGCCCACCATCTCACATCATGAACAGTATTAGCAGTGGCTCCTTCTGAGAACTTAGCCTGAAGAAGTGTGCCTGTGTTATTTCACCATTTGGGAGGACTGGAACAGAATAGCCTTTGCTTGTAGGGATCAATCAAAAGTTTCTTGAAATGCAGCCTGTCTTTTAACCACTGATTTTTTTCTTGACAAGTCATCTGTCCTGTACATCTTTTGGGAATGTTATCACCTGCACACTGGATGACATTAGTTCTGCTGCAAATATCTCTGAGTTTAGTAATGTAACACTGTACACAGCAGAAGACCCAGTATGGAACCCTACTCAAGATACATCATTATGTAGGCATGATTAGTATTAGGGACTGAATGTATGGCATACTTGTATTTGCAGATGGAAGATTTCGGGTTCCATTCCCACACCAAGTACTTAATACTGACACTGCAATGCAACATAAATTGGGTGCTACACTCCTGAATGTGTCATCTTTTGGATGAGAAATGAGATGTTAAATTGAGGTCCCATCTGCCTGAGTTGGTGGATGTAAAAGATTCTACTGCAATTATTGAAGAAAGAGTATGACAAGTTCCCTGGTGTCCTGTCCATATATCCCTTGGTAAGTAGAATACAACTTCTATTCTCCCCTGAAAAATAAGACACTGGCCTAATAGAACTAAGTCAGTCAGCAAACAGTAAGTAAAATCAATAATTAAAATCAGACAATGTGTCATCACATCACCATATTTAAGATTGTTTCAGGGTTTCAGAAGCAGAAACAGGGAATTTGTTCAGACTGGGAGTCTTCTGGGGTATTGTGAAGGCTTTTGTAATCCAGAGTGACAAATTCTTTCAATAGATCCAAAAAGTGTGATTCTATGACCCATGTTTCATCCAATGATTTTATCACTGAACTTTATCAGTGTTGCTTTGACTCCATAGGCAGTATAAAATACATTATGGTAGCTAGATAGCAGTCCATGGAAGCTGAAGAAGAAAGTAGAAATTTAGAAGATCACAACCTTTTCAAGTGTTATGAGAAGCAGGGAAAGAAGCAATATGGGTCAGCAGTTATTGGCATCTGCTGTGGATGCTTTTTATTTTTTTTAAGACAGGCAGTATTATATATGCTTTCTGACCCCCATCCTTTATAGATCTATTTCTATCCTGAAGACTGGGAGTACAATGGCTTTGGCAAAATATGTGACTATCTTAGGAGGGAGGCTATCCGAAGTGGAGAAGCATTGGTCATTGATGTTACAGTACCTATACACATTGGTAGGTTTCCATTCCTAGTGTGAGACCTGCAGTCTTGAGATTTCCTCCATTTAGATTTCTTGTGGTGGGACTCAAGCAATATTCCCCATTAGCATGGAAAAACTGACAATGGTCACTCACTCCCATCTCTCATTGACTGATTCCTCCAAAACACAGACTATTAATGTAACCTAGGTCATCTGTGGTGTCATTAAGGCTAAAACCTCAGTGCAGTGGAGCCATTTCACTCATTTGCAACTTTCACATGATTTACCAGAACAACTAAGATTTATTCAGGGATGTGCATTATTGCTGACTAATGAGAGTTGTTTTCACCAAGGGAATAAGAGATTTACATGCATTTCAAAGCTATATGCATGTCTATTAATCAGCTTTGGGTTTTGTGATCATGAATAGCTTCCACCCTTAGTTTTGTGCAGGTTAGCATTTGCATGTTCAGTCAGCCATACATCCAGGGGGTTCTATCATTAGTCTTTTTGCTTGTGCAAAAGAGTTGAAAGCTACCTCTTTTGAGGAGTGCAATGCCCGTGCACTGGCCCAGTAATCAAGGAGCCTCAATCCTCACCACTAGCACCAGTGAGGGGTATGCACATTGGGAAGGATAACAGGTACACACATAGTAAAGTACAATTTCCCTTAATAGTACACAGAGATCACAGTCAGTCTGGGGCTGGTTTCTCCCTTTATCTCCAGATCCCCAATAAGACTCCCCACTGGCACAGCTATAGGGTACAGATCTCAGCATAGTGGTCAAGCCAACACCTCCAGCACCCTCTCTGTCCAACCAGTGCCTCGTGTCCATGCCCAAGTAGCTGACGCACACACACACGCTTTGAGATATGAGTTATATGCAAACACACAGACACTCCTGGGGAAGGCTGGCACAGGTTCTCCAGCTATGCCCCCGTATCTCCAGACTATAATGTAGAAATAACTGCCACCAACCACTGTTTATCAGCTGCTGTGAGGCCCTTCCCAAAGGGTGACCAATTTCACTGTGTAATGTTACTGTTATCCAAATAGTAAGTGTGACTAAGCAGCAAGACTATTGGAGTGGCTTGGACAGTATCACCAAATACATGCAAGTACTCTAGAGCTTAAATTATCTCTATACAAAACAGCCACAGTTGAAAGGTTTGAAAATATTTAATAATAAATAATAAAACACAAGACAAATCTCATCAATTCAACACAGTGCTAATCAAGAGTTTAGAGATCATAGGAAACTTTAAAACAATGTTGTAGGATAGTCTGACATAAATATAGAAAACAGCTAGGCTAATCTGGCTATATTTCTCTCTAACTCTAAGAGAAATACTAAAGTCTAAGATCCTACTTACATAGCAAAGCAAGTGCTTGGTGAGTTGTTGTCAGCTTTAGACAAAATACCAAAATGCTCTCATTTCTTTGTGTCAAATTGATAACACAGTACTGCTGAGTCATTTCAGATAACATCATTTTTAACAGTTCTGATTTAGTTTTCCAGGCTCACAGAACTTAAAATTTACATTTCTTTTTGTAATCTGCACATGCAGGAAGCCACAGCAATAAAATACATTTTACATGTAAATTCTAGTAATTAACTCTTGTCCTAAGACAATAGAAAGATTTCCTTAGTCCAGACATCATGTCTCCAAGTTTGAGATCAAACAGTCCTAAAATGCTTGACTTATCAGCTTTCTCCAAGCAGGGTGCACTCTGGTTACATTTTTGAAGCTCAGAACACAACACAACTTTCTTACATTTGCTACATAAGCCTGTGAATCCTATTAATATTTACAAGGACATAGAATTATTTACAAAATTCTATCTAGCTAGGCTGGCAGCCTTCACAAGGAGTTAAACTGATGGCCACGGCCATGGAGGGGAAAGGACCAATCTGCATTTGTAGGCTTCAAACTTATAGCAAAACAGGTGTTTAACAGCTGGGAGGGAGGCAGGAACTTTTCTGGAAGAGATCATAGCAGAGATTTTTTTTTTAAATCCAGAAATGTGAGGGGAATATTCAATAAGTTTCGCTGGCACTATACCTGCAGACTTGAGATAGTTGGCTGTGAGGAAATAACCCAGACTAGTACTGATCCATTGTAGATTTGGAGGTTAGGTGTTGTAGGGTCAGTAAAAAGATGCTGTTCTCAGAAAAAGGAAATTACATTACAGCTCGGCATAAGGCTTCTGTGGGTATCGTTGATGTTCCTAAATAGAAAGATTTCAAACTGGACATTTACTCTATAAAGAAAGGAAATGAGGAAATGAAAAATCTTCATTTGGTCAAGGGAGAAGCACAATATTTTGTCAGACAAGTTCTTCACACCAATGATTCCCAGAGATCTTAAAAAGGTTCTTTTTGGCTGAGTTTGAAGAGAAATGATTAAGAGGATACAAGTTCAAGGGAAACCTAGAGTAGATGGACGTCTGTTTCCAGTTTTGTCTGTTTATTCATCCCCAAAAGTGATATGATTGGAGACAGAGAAGAAACATTCAAAGCCAGATGGCTTCAGCATGTGTACAATGCGATATAAAATATTAAGACAATGGTGGCAATTTAGGACCTAACATTATTAATCCCATTGCTTATGCTCTTTGTGACTGAATGAATAATGCATGGTCCTTTACTAGATACCTACTAATCTACCATACAGAGAAAGAGGGAGCTTAGCTGAGCACCAAGGCTGGATGAGTGGAAGAGCCAAGTATGAGATAAATGTTATGCTTGAAAACTATAGAAAACATTTGACACACATTTCAGTTCCTTACGTGAGTCCTGCCTATGAGTTCCAATTAGACAGATATATTGTTGGAGGTGTGAATCCAAGAAAAATTGGTAGAATGAAACAGCATATAAGAGACTCCTAGAGGCGTGTTAAAAGTCCAAACACTATTAAAAATAGAGAAAAAATAATGAATTAGAAACAATAAAAATAATAATATACGATGTGAAGCAGAATTCAATAAATGAGAAAATGTTACTGTTTTTTTCAAAGAACAGTCTCACTAGTCTTATATCTAAAGTCATGGAAAGAATTATCATGGGAATAATCAACAGAGACACAGTAAACCTCCAGACACTGGACCCAACCCAATTTGGTTCCATCAAGGGCAGCTCATGCCTACTCAACCTGGTTGACTTCTTTGAGAAGGTAACCAAAGCAATGAATGAGGGCAAAATGGTTCATACTGCCTACCTTGACCTGGCCAAGGCATTTGACACAATACTCCACTCAGGCATTGTTGAGAAACTCAAATGATTAGGTACAAACTCGTATGTCACCCAGTGGATAGCCAACTGGCTCACAGACAGGACCCAGGAAGTTAGAACTGGGGAATCCACCTCTTCAAAGAGGCAAGTCACAAGTGCAGTCCCTCAGGGATCAGTCCTTGGACTGCTTCTTTTTGCCATTTACTTCTCTGAAGTCAAGGTCAATGTCAGTGGTCTCTGACTGACTAAATTTGCAGATGACTGCAAATTAGGAGCTGTCATTGAATCCCACAGTGACACAAATATTCTGCAGGAGGGGCTGACACAGACCAACAACTGGTGTCAGAGCCATGGACTAAAACTAAATGCCAAGAAATGCATAATAGTATCTTTTGGGAAGGCATCCACTTCTGGCAACTATCATATTGACAACACACCCCTTAGAATTGACCTAATGGTCATGGACTTAGGGACACACACAGATAGCAATCTAGCCTTTGACCATCATGTGCCTACAGTAGTGAGGAAATCATTCCATATTCTGCAACTTATAAACAAAGGTATGGCATCCAAGTCCAAGGAAGTCATTGTTCCACTGTATTCAGCATTCATCAGACCTATCACTGAGTACAATGCCCCCTTTGGTATGTACTTAGCCAGGCATATCCAACAACTGGAACGTCCACAGAGGTTCTCAGTAAAAGAACACAGGGACTAAGTAAACTGTTCTATGCAGGCCACCTCAGTGTCCTTTCCATGTATTCTGTCTCTTACAGGTTTTTGAGGGGAGATCTATGCCTGGCATACAGGCCATTGTCAGATCACACCCTGATGGACCTCCTGCATATCCACAAAAAACAACACCAGAATTACCAATTCTAAAGACTTAAGCATTGCCTGTGATATAAATAGGACCTGCTGGAGAGAAAGGTATGTTTCCCAGAGACTACCCCATCTATGGAACAGGCTCCCCATCCATGTGAAGCAGAGTTCATCTCTAACCCAATTCAAGTGCAACTTGAACAATTTGATGGTGAACAGGAAATGCATCTCTGGTTTGGCCCCTATGTCTCTAATGGACACAGGCAATCTGTAAATGGTTCATCTTCCAGGCCCCTGCTTGTAAGTATTTCATCTCCCAAACCTCTGCTTACACTTATCAAGGGTATCAGAACTTGTCAGAGATTTGGGATGCATGGCTAGGCTTAAAAAGGGTACACAATCCAAACCCCACACAAGTAAGGAACAGGTGCACAGCCAAAATGAAATAATATTCAGGAAAACAAATGGCCAGCACTCAGATGTCAGGACTAAATCTTTATATGACCAAAATGAGAGCAAATACAGCATACCGGTTTCTGCAATGAAGTCTTCTTCAGTGCAACAACCTCACACACCCCCACTCCCTTTCTCAAATAACAACAGTCTACACATCATTGGTTAATCAAAAGTATTCATTAAGCCTAGGAGAAAAAAAATGTGCTCCTAATTGGATGATCCATTTCTTTTCATTTTTGTCCAATATATCATGCCAGCCTGATTTATCTTTATTATTAGACATAATCCTATCTATAACAACAAAACTAAACCTAGCTGTAGGATGCTTAGTGATGTGTTTATAGAGTGCAATGGATTGACAAGCACATCTGACATCACTAAGATGTTCAGAAATGTGTAATTTAAGTAGACAAGAGGTTTGCCCCACATAGAAAAGCAGGGCATGTACATAAAACCAAATAAATGACCCAATCTGACTCACAATTTCCATAAGCATATATATCAAATACACACAAGATATTATGAGAAGTAATTTGTGTGGTATTATGAACATATTTACAAAACCTACAATGACTACAGGGCTGACATCAAAAAATGTCTCTCTAAAGTAGTCTGTTGTGCCTCAATCTTACCACCACTGAATTTTTTGTGATGATTAAACCAACCCCTCAATGTCCTACCCCTCCTATAAGAAAAGAGGCATTTAGGCGGTATCAAATCTCTCAAGGTATCATTATATGATAGCATCCCCCAATGTTTATGTACCAAATCAATCAACAGCAGTGTGTTAATACTATAATTGGTATCTAATCTAAGTGGTGATCTCAAAGCCACTCTTTTGGTTTTGTATTGTAACAATTCAGTCCTGTCCAACTTCCCCAACATTCACACCACCCTCTAACAAGAGTGCAGCAGTTTTCCAACAACAAGTCTGAAGGGATTTGCACTTTTCATATGGATCCTGTGCAAGAATTTTATCTCATTATTTGTCCTCATTCCATTGACAAGCCTTGCTAACTCTTCACAAGAACAAACATCTGGTTATTAGTCCGGTTGATAAGGTGGGTGCAGTGGTAGTTTGGGATTGGGCCATGTATGTGGCCAAGGTGCATAAATAATTGATAGAGCAACAATTCTACCAAAGGATGATTTTGGATCCCACCCCTGTATTTAAGTCTGAAATTGATCAGTTTTTACAGCTTGCTTTGGAAGAGGGAATCATTGCTAGGGAAGTGGTGTTTCATCTAATGGTTAAGGATCCATTAAAACAATGCCTCTATATGCTACCTAAGACTCATAAAAATTTGAATCAACCTCCTGCCAGACCAATAGTATCTGGCAAAGGTTCTGTCATGGAACCTTTATCGGGCTTTCTTACCCAACATTTTAAGACCTTTGTTGGGCATGTTAGATTTTGGATACAGGATACCACAGAGGTTTTGAATATTATCAAAGACATGCAACTTGAACCAGGGTGGAATATGTGCACTATAGATGGGTCGGTTTTATAAACCAATGTTCCTCACTGGGCAGGGTTAATGGCCCTAGAATAGTGGTTGAATCCTGTTTCTTTATGTAGCCCAGGATTGAATACATTTTTAATCTGCCTTACTGAACGTGTATTAACTAGAAATGTTTTCTATTTCAAGGATGGGTGTTATTTGCAGCTTAAAGGTACTGCTATGAGGTCATTATTTGCCCCCATTTATGCAGATTTATTTATGGGCTACATCAAAGAACAGATTATTTATGATCAGACGCATAATATTTATTTAGAATCCATGGACATCTGGCATCACTACCTGGATGATTGTTGGTTAGTTTGGTGTTTGGATGCAGATTACTTACGTGAGTTTGTGGACTAGCTGAATGAAAACAAGTGGGATATATATTTTACACTTAATTTTGATTCCATACAAATTCTTTTTTTGGATGTTGAGATTCATCTACAGGATGATGGAACCTTAGGGACTCAGATTTACAAGAAACATCCACAGGTTAATATTCTTTTACAGGCTAACAGTTGCCATCCTTGGCATATTGTCAGGAACATTCTTAAAGCACAATTTATGCGGGTTCGTAGGATTTGTTCCTCTGATGAGATGTTTGCTTTACAAGAAGAAGAGTAGATCACCAGGTTTTGTAATAGAGGGTACAAATATCAGGATGTTATTCACTCAAGGAATTTGGTCAGGAAGTTAGGCAGAACTGAGTTGCTACAATACAAAACCAAAAGAGTGGCTTTGGGATCATCACTTAGATTAGTTACTAGTTATGGTCGTAACACACTGCTTTTGATTGATTTAGTACATAACCATTGGGGGATCCTATTATCTGATGATGCCTTGAAGGATTTGATATCCCCTAAATGCCTCTTTTCTTATAGGAGGGGTAGGACATTGGGGGGGTTGGTTTAATCATCACAAAACTATCAGTGGGGATAAGACTGGGGTACAGCAAACTACTTTAGAGAGACATTTTTTGATGGGGAATCAGCTCTGTAGTCATTGTAGGTTTTGTAAATATGTTCGTAATACCAAACAATTTACTTGTCATAATATCTCGCGTGCATGTGATATATACGCTTATGGAAATTGTGAGTTGACTTGGGACATTTATATGGCTTGATGTACATGTCCTACTTTTTATGTGAGGCAAACCTCTTGTCCACTTAGATTATGCATTTCTGAAAATCTTAGTGATGTCAGATGTGCTTGTCAATCCAGTGCTCTATATAAACACACCACTAAGCATTCTACAGCTAGGTTTAGTTTTTTTGTTATAGATAAGATTATGCCTAATAATAAAGATAAATCAGGATGGCATGATATATTGGACAAAAAAGAGAATAAATGGATTATCCAATTAGGAGCACATTTTTTTTCTCCTGGGCGTAATGAATGCTTTTTAATTAACCAATGATGTGTAGACTGTTGTTATTTAAGAAAGGGAGTGGGGGTGTGTGTGATTGTTGCACTGAGGAAGGCATTATTGCCGACACAGGTATGCTGCATTTGCTCTCATCTTGGTCATTTATCATATGATGAAATAAAGATCTGGTGCTGATGTTTCAGTGCTGGCAATCTTCTAGGCTTAAGAAGGCCCTTGTGGTCATTAGCCTACTAAACACATATGAATCAATGAACCTATAAGAAGTAGTACTAAAGCTGAATTAAATCAAGTTAAAAGTGAAAAAATTACATTGTATTTGTCTTTTTAGCAAAAGTGTAACATGCAAAAGCAAATATGTGAAATGGTATTGTACCACCATAAGTAGTCTACTATATATATATATATATATATATATATATATATATATATATATATATATATATATATATATATATATATATATATATATATATATATATATATATATATATATATATATATATATACATATATATACAGACACACTTAACGTGCACTAGAATGTATGCATTGTTATCTTTACTATCATGATTTATTTCGCCTATCACAATTAGGAGGGCATTTTCTCTTTAAAAACCCACTTGACAATTCAGAAACAGCTTCTTCAAAAATATTATTGTTACATGCATTTCTGTTCACCCACTGGTACTACCCAAAAGGAATATTTGTTTCTTTTATACTTGCAGAGGATGACAGCTTGTTGCGTATTGGAAATATGAGATTTATAATTGTGAATATGATAAATACAAAACATAATGTGTTTTTTGCAAGGTAAAAACAGAGAATCTTGAAATCTGCTGTACAGTTGTTAAGACATTTTTGTAAGACTGTTCATCTTTCTATCCTCCCAACAGTAGGGTTGTGCTTCCCAAACACCTATGTGTGTGTGTGTGTGTGTGTGTGTGTGTGTGTGTGTGTGTGTGTGTGTGTGTGTGTGTCTGTGTTCACTTTACATTTTTAAAAGTTGCAGTTGACTGCAATCCAAATGAAATTTAACCTTTTTGTTATTGTCTGCATTGGTTGGGATGAAAATTTCATTCCTTCATTTAGTCAATCCAATGCTCCTTTCTTTAAGTACACATTAAAAAGTTTAATTATTAAAAGTCGTAACATAAGACATGAGCAATAAAATCAGTTGTAATTGAACGTTTTCTGATACTTGATGTTCTCATGTTGCTATTTCCTGTTCTGTATTTCAAATTAATTGTGATTTATCTTTGTTTGAATGTATTCATTTTTATTGTCACTATACAATTATTTTATTTCATTTAATCATTTGCAGAAGTATATCATGTAATTAATTTTTTCATAGTGAATATTACTGTAATACATAAAGAACCTTATCTTGACATCTACCCTATTAATTATGTAAATGCCTTTAATATCTTTATTTTATTATGTACCATTCTTCTCATGTGAAATACAGCCCATAGAAATAAATAGAACTTAAAGAGTTTTGACATAGTCATAGAGTATTACATTTATCCAGTGATTTAGCCATTTTGGATGAAGTTTTTTTCATATTCTAATGGTAGTTTTTTTTTCATATAACTAGTGGTTAATTTTACTAATTCATTAAAAGGATGAGTTATTAACTGCGGTGGTGGTGCTGCGGTAGCGTTGTCGCCTCATAGCAAGACGTTGTTCCATTCGATTCTCAGCTAGGGCGTCTTCTGTGTGGAGGCATACGTGAATGGGGCATTCCTTCGTTGAAGGTTGTGCATCAGGGCTGGTAACCCGGTACGTTAAAATCCACTACCAATCATTAGCGGACCGGAGTTCCGCTGTGGCGACCCCTAACCGGGAAAAGCTGAAAGACACAAACAAACAATTAAAAGGATGAGTTATTACTTTTTATTACTTCACAGTAATTATTTTCCAGTCATTTGCCAATATGATCAAAAGTAATGGACTGAAGTTTCTTGTGCTGTGGCATCAAACATAATCAAATGTCCAGCCACTTTAAATCTGCCATTCTATAAAATGTGAGCAAAGGATTTGAACTTTTTTCCAAAAATCCACTGCAGCATAAAACATGTATTGCCAGTCAACATTAATAATCTCATTACATATCCAGTAAAGTATATCATTGTGTCATTTTGTCAACTTTTTATAAGTGCATAAATCATATTTGATAATTGCCATGTGAAATATTTTTTTCTGAAATCAGAATAAGTTGTCTTAATTAATTTTAAGATAAACTGTGCCTCCTAGAAACTTAGGATAATTTTGTCTGAATTAAGAATTTCGAATATGAATCTTAATTTTTGTGATAATTTAGTTTTTAGATTTGCAGTAAGATAGTCTTAAATGCTGTTTTATTTTTAGTATTAATGTAAACATTTAATACAATTACGATATTTTTTAAAATCAGCTTCTGATGTGGTTTGTATCTTGGCAGTTAGCTATTATCTAATACTTTCTATTAATACATTGTTTCTACTGTATTGTTTGTGTTTATGCATTATATTGTCTACTGATAATAAAGTAGCCCCTTTTATACAATTAAACCATACAATAAATTTCTTACATATAAAATTGGTTGGGATGAAGATTTTATTCCTTCATTTAGTCAATCCAATGCTCCTTTCTTTAAGTACACATTAAAAAGTTTAATTATTAAAAGTCGTAACATAAGACATAAGCAATAAAATCAGTTCTAATTGAACGTTTTCTGATACTTGATGTTCTCATGTTGCTACTTCCTGTTCTGTATTTCAAATTAATTGTGATTTATCTTTGTTTGAATGTATTCATTTTCATTGTCACTATACAATTATTTTATTTCATTTAATCATTTGCAGAAGTATATCATGTAATTATTTTTTTCATAGTGAATATTACTGTAATACATAAAGAACCTTATCTTGACATCTACCCTATTAATTATGTAAATGCCTTTAATATCTTTATTTTATTATGTACCATTCTTCTCGTGAAATAGAGCCCATAGAAATAAATAGAACTTAAAGAGTTTTGACATAGTCATAGAGTATTACATTTATCCAGTGATTTAGCCATTTTGGATGAAGTTTTTTTCATATTCTAATGGTAGTTTTTTTTTCATATAACTAGTGGTTAATTTTACTAATTCATTAAAAGGATGAGTTATTAACTGCGGTGGTGGTGCTGCGGTAGCATTGTCGCCTCATAGCAAGACGTTGTTCCATTCGATTCTCAGCTAGGGCGTCTTCTGTGTGGAGGCATACGTGAATGGGGCATTCCTTCGTTGAAGGTTGTGCATCAGGGCTGGTAACCCGGTACGTAAAAATCCACTACCAATCATTAGCGGACCAGAGTTCCACTGTGGCGACCCCTAACCGGGAAAAGCTGAAAGACACAAACAAACAATTAAAAGGATGAGTTATTACTTTTTATTACTTCACAGTAATTATTTTCCAGTCATTTGCCAATATGATCAAAAGTAATGGACTGAAGTTTCTTGTGCTGTGGCATCAAACATAATCAAATGTCCAGCCACTTTAAATCTGCCATTCTATAAAATGTGAGCAAAGGATTTGAACTTTTTTCCAAAAATCCACTGCAGCATAAAACATGTATTGCCAGTCAACATTAATAATCTCATTACATATCCAGTAAAGTATATCATTGTGTCATTTTGTCAACTTTTTATGAGTGCATAAATCATATTTGATAATTGCCATGTGAAATATGTTTTTCTGAAATCAGAATAAGTTGTCTTAATTAATTTTAAGATAAACTGTGCCTCCTTCTAGAAACTTAGGATAATTTTGTCTGAATTAAGAATTTCGAATATGAATCTTAATTTTTGTGATAATTTAGTTTTTAGATTTGCAGTAAGATAGTCTTAAATGCTGTTTTATTTTTAGTATTAATGTAAACATTTAATACAATTACGATATTTTTTAAAATCAGCTTCTGATGTGGTTTGTATCTTGGCAGTTAGCTATTATCTAATACTTTCTATTAATACATTGTTTCTACTGTATTGTTTGTGTTTATGTATTATATTGTCTACTGATAATAAAGTAGCCCCTTTTATACAATTAAACCATACAATAAATTCCTTACATATAAAATGTTGCATTCTTATACTTTTGTTGGTTTCTATTACTGCTGTCATAAATGAAATAGGAAATTTTCTGAAAATTTATTTCTCTGAAGTGGAATCTTTATATGTAAAATGCATAAAATACTTCACTATTGAATTTATAGACTTCTTTGGTGAAGGGATGGAATTTTGTAAAAAAAAAAACAAATAAAAAAAAACAAAAGCTAGTTGTAATCTACATCATCGTATTGCTTACTACCTATAATGTTTGGTTTTATATTTTTTTCACAAATTGCTTTGTGTAAATATTGCCATATTGCAACCAATATCACATCCATCCATTTTAATTTAGCTGTATTTTATTGGATTTCTTTATTAAAGTTTTGCAGATTTAAATAGTGGCTGTCTGTTGCTCTTTGTTGATAGCCATCCACTACATCCAAGTGATGCCTGCAGGTGCATCTGCAGTTACCTCCTACTGCTCATCTAGGCATCAAATATTGCTTGTTCATACTTGCATTAATAATTCCAAAACCATGCTACATACAAGGTATCAGAATATTTTATCTTGAAGCATACATGACGGCAGGCACAACTGTATTGATATTTGACCTCTGTCAATGAATATTTGTTAGAATTGTAAGGTGATAACTTCATTTTTAAAGGAACAGATCACACCCACTCTGAGTTAAAGGTACACACTCAAAAGAGTTGAACTGGAGGGAATGAGTTAAGACATTGTGAAATATAGAAGCAATGTGATTTGATGTCAGATAAACTTACTCTACTTCTATCCCAGGATCAAATATGTTGTCTAAATGCTATCCTATGCTTATTGTGATACCAAAGAAATAACATTACAATTGTACTCAGTTGTTTAACATGTTTTATTAGGTGTTAATGGTCTTGTTTGTAGTAGGTAAAATGTCTTAGGAAATAAAATCATGTTCACTAAGTATAGCTTGTCTTCAAATGTAAGAAAAATGTTTATTTACTTAATTATTTTGACTGCATTATTATAATTAATTTGTGTAATGATATCCAAAGTGTTAGCTAATGATATACCTAGGTATTTTAAACTAATACAATTCCAATTAAGCTTATATTTGTCGTGTAAAGAAGCGCTTATATTTGTATTACTTAATACAGGGATATTTTTCTGTTCATTCAACTTGACACAAGGTATATTTTCAGACTTATAAAATCAAACCAAGGCAGCTCTCTGGAATCGGCAATCCTTTAATAGACCAGCGTCAATGAATAGCAGCAATAATACACTTGAACACTTAAACAAAGCATCCATATAAGTAAAAAACAAAAAACAATGGATTAACTTAGCACTTTCACCCGTTAGTCAAGTCGGGCATCATCAGAGTAAACCAGCATAATGCTCCTCAGTTACTAAAATAATTACAAATGCTGTTCCCGCCCTCATAATTAACCAATCACTTTAGTTAAAAAACTAAACTGGAAACAATGTAACCAGTCTAAACTATGAAAAGTAAACATATCCACACTAAAAATGCTCTCAATCAATGACATTCTACCTCAAACAGTGTAAATACAGCTAATGCAATAACAATAATACATTCCATACTTAGTTTTGTTGTATTTTAAAATCAAATAAATAATGATTTGTGTTTTAAAATACTAGACAGGGAAATGTAATCATTAATACCTGGAGGTTTTGAGGCGTCTATCCTAAGTTGCCACATAGTCTCCCTCACCTGCAGCAAAATCTTAGCGTTACCCCCTCTGTCATTGTCAGGTATTCTATCTACAACAAAAAGTAAAAATGTTTTAAAATTAGAACAACTAATACTATGCATATATAGGGCATTACTAGTCTTTTTATTTCTAATGTCCCTTAAATGTTCTAAACTTCTTAACCTTAATTTTCTTATAGTTTTCCCCACATAAAAAGTGGGGCAGCTTAAACAAGTAGCAACATAAACAACCCTCCTGATGTTGCAGTTACAATATCCTGGACACTTAATAGTTTTGTAAAAGTTATGGACTGCCACATATGGACCATTGTTGATAAACTTGCATACACTACACGAACCACATTTGCTCATCTTAGACCTCTTGTACGGTCCAGTATTGCTATTCTCTTTTTCCATCAGCGCCTTTAAATTCATACCTCTACTGTATGTAAACAGTGGCAAATTCCCTATAACACGTGTAGGTCCTTATCCAAAGTGCAGTGCCATGTGTCCCTAACAATTTTAATAATGCCATCTATTGCCCATCATAGCTCATTTAGAGTGGCACATGTCGGTGGGTAAAGTCATTTTGTTCTCATCATGAACCTCTTTCAATAAACCACCTTTTAGAATTGGTCTAAAAACCAAATGTCTTTTAACCTCTATCTCTTTTCTTATCTTATTCAAGACATCAATTGGGTAACCTCTTTCTAAAAACATATTGACAAGACTTGTTAACTCCAAGTGAAACTTTTCGTCTTCACTGATTAACCTTGAGAGTCTTACCATTTGACCCTTTACGGCATTCCTTTTCTGAAATTGGGGGTGACAGCTTTGAAAATGTAAAAAATTATTCAAATATGTTTCTTTATAAATACTCGAATCCAATTTAATACCCACTTCAAATTCGTTAATGTATAGTAAGATGTCCAAAAAGTTACAAGTATTACGTGAACCTTATATGTGAATTTAAGAAATGTTGTGGTGTTGTTAAGATAGTCAACAAATTTATGAACCTCATCAATTTGCCCTTTCCAAAAAATCAAAACATCATCGAGAAAGCGTAGATCCAACTCAATGTTGTGCATAAATTCTGTAGGGAACACCTTCTCTGTCTCCCATTGTACCAAAACCAGGTTAGTGTATATTGGCGCACATTTGGCGCCCATGGTGACCCCTGTAATTTGCCTATATAGTTCTCCCTCAAAACCTATAAAATTGTTAGACAAGATAAGTTCCATTAGGTATACCAATAGTGAATGCTTAACTGAATGAAAACCACTAAATTTCTCCAGACATGTTTTAAACATTTCCAACCCCTGTGAATGCGGGATAACTGAAAAAAGATTGATAACATCTATAGTCACCATTGCAAAGGGTTCATCTAAGTGGTTCTGTCTAATCACCTCTAGGCAATGCCATGAGTCCCTTAAAATGTGTGCCAAATATCTAGTAATATTCTTAAAGTGAAAGTCCGCATATGAAGCCATTGCTTCAGTTTTAGAACCCCTAGCAACCACTATAGGACAGAAGGGAGGGTCATTTTGATTTTTGTGAATCTTAGGTATTCCAAATATAGCAGGGGTCACAGGTGAGTCGACTAATAAATAGTGATACTCATTACCATCAGTGATACCCTCCATAAACCACTCATACAAAAGCCAGTCAATTTTAGTATATGCCATATGCATCTCATTCCTTGAGACTCTAGTGTATGTAGTAGTGTCATTCAACAGACAAGCCATTTTGTTTGAGTAGTCCATGGACAACATGATTACCACCCCTCCTCCTTTGTCTGGTTTCATTACCCTATACTTATTAGAGGATGTCAGTTCTCGAAGACAAAATTGCTCCCCTACTGTCAGATTATCAGATTGACTGCCCAACCCTTTGTTCATCCTTCTAAATTGTAATTCACACATATTCTCAAAAGTGTGTATACATGGGTGAGCAGGGGGAATAAATGTGCTTGACCTTTTGAGCACAATTGTATGATCTTTCATCAGGTTAGAATTTTTAAGAAAAAACATTTCCAAATTCAGTTGTCTTGTATACATTTTTAAGTTGACTAAAATTTTCGCTACTTCATTCCTGAACATAGGCACAAAGGTGAACCCTTTCTTAAACAAGGACAAATAGTCATTAGTCAAATCCAAATTGGTAAAATTGTATATACAAACACTGTCTACTTTAACAAAGTTACATACAAGTCCAGAACCAAGACTCAGAGATGAGTCTAAAGAGTCACTCTCGTTAAGGTCATTGGTGTTCAAAAATTCCATATTAGTAGTACAATTACCCTCAAACACCATATCCATCATTTGTAACTGTGGTGGTACCATACATGGTGTATCAGTACCCTCTACTAAAGTTGACGAAAAATGTGAAAGGGAGTAGGGTATATCACATGGTACAGTGTCACAATGAAAATCAAGGTTAAAGTCAGGGTTTCAGTCATTGTGTGGCAACGGTAATTCAATGCCCTTTAAATTAAAACTGTAACTGTCTATAGTGGTCTGTTGTTGACCTGGGACCACCTTCGCTTGTTGTTGAAAAACCTCTGCGCTCTCCCCCTCCCTGGTTGTGACACATAAGGAAATTGGTTGCGCTCGCGAATACGCTCCGAGCGCCTTAAAGGGTGAGGATCTAAAAAAACATCATTCCCCTCAAAAGCATCAGTTTCTATCACCAAGCCATCCTCAGGACAGTTCTCAAATTGTCCAGTTACATTATATGTGTCCTGCTGGAAGTTAACACCTGTATTAACATTGCTATCCAAACTAGGTTGGTAATTCACTCGTTTAAACTCCCTAAAATGGGAGTAAACCTCGTTGTTGGCATAAACTCTACTGTCCCTATTTAATTTCGATGACTTTAATTCCAAACCTTTTCTCACAAAATTGTCAGTTTCATGCAAAATATTATCATACTGATGTTTATTGAACTCAAAAAGTAAATCTTTTGTTATGTTATTATTAAGTTGCCCCAGTTCCTCTTTTAACTTTTCTAGTCTATTGTTGTTACGAATAATAATGTGCATTAATTCGATACCTGTCTGGTCGGAAAACACCAAAAGTTCTTTAAATCCTTCTGAGCCAGCCTCAAAGCCCATTGGCAGTTTAAACATTCTTAAGCCCTTCGGCACTTGCTTGAGCTCTATCGACCTCTCCAGGAACACATTATCCATCTGTAAGGATTTAAATTTTTTAAGTTTTGATTCAAAGTTACCCAATTGAGCTTTGATAGTGCCTGACTCAGCTACTTGCCTTGAGTCAGGCTTCCAATCTGTGGTCAAAAGAACAAGTAAGGCGTCAAACTTTTTGGGCGAGCAGTGGTTTTTACTGCCAGGTCGTTTGGCAACCAAAGGAACTTTATTGTTGTCTAAATTAAAGGAACTGTTGCCTGTTGCTTGTTGACCACTGGAAGAGGGCAGTGTGTGCATCGTATATAGTGCAGCTTGCAACTCGGTCAACAGTGGCTCTTGCGTTCCCGAAGTCAAACCTGGAACATTAACAGCCATACCATTCTCCTTGAACAAGTTAATAAGCTTGTTGGTTAATTCAAAGTACTGCAACATGAGCTGCTCCATAACACCAGTCAAAAAATGTCAGCCCAAACCAGAAGAACTGTCTGCATAAAACAGGGTCCAAGTACATCAATTAAAAACAAACACTGGTAATATCAAACCAAGGCAGCTCTCCGGATTTGGCAAACCTTTAATAGACCAGCGTCAACGAATAGCAGCAATAATACACTTGAACACTTAAACAAAGCATCCATATAAGTAAAAAACAAAAACAAAAAAACAATGGATTAACTTAGCGCTTTCACCCATTAGTCAAGTCGGGCATCATCAGAGTAAACCAGCATAATGCTCCTCAGTTACTAAAATAATTACAAATGCTGCTCCTGCCCTCATAATTAACCAATCACTTTAGTTAAAAAACTAAATTGGAAACAATGTAACCAGTCTAAACTATGAAAAGTAAACATATCCACACTAAAAATGCTCTCAATCAATGACATTCTACCTCATACAGTGTAAATACAGCTAATACAATAATACAATTTACTTTTTGAAGTTTAGACCAGTTAGGCCAGTGCAAAGGACAGAACTTCACTTTTTTGCCAAAATAAAAGCTTATTTTTAAAGCATTTGGGTTGGTTATACTGTTTTGTATAATGGTTAGGTGCTTCAGATACAGAATAATTTTTATACAACTATTAAAGAAAACTTAGGAACTATTTCTGGTGCTAAAAATCCATTTGTATTTTATTTTTTTGCAGGACACAACTGCCCAAATAGGGACTGTTCTTCTACATGTGCAAACGCGCTTCAAAAGACAAGCTCGTGTGCGCGCGCGTGCACACACACACACACACACACACACACACACACACACACACACACACACACACACACACACTCATTGAACCTCATTCATAAATCTACGAACATACATACAAATGTTCATACACAGTATGACACACCACATCCCCACAGCTCCACTGGATGTACCTGCATCATGAGTAGTCCCACAGGAGGGAATAGATAACTGCTGTTAAAAGACAGCACTTATTTTTTTCTTCCTAGAGTTGAATTTTATTCTCAGCTGAGTAAAGTGGGCTTGTGAACATTTCTGGGGAAAAGCACATAGCTAATTAGCATAAGTCACTCAACTAGACTAACCTATTAGCATGCGGCTTTGACTGTTCTGTGTATTAAGGCCTTCGCAAGGGAAATAATAGTGGGAGACTGAAGTAAGAATTGAAAAGGCTTACTGTGATACAGAATCCTGAGATAAGGTTTCTTCATTGTGCTAAGCCTTTCTGCCTCCAAGGAATAATTTGAATAAAAATGAGTTAAAAATGCCCAAACTATTGGAATACATAATTAATATAATATATTTTGGAAAAATAAATATAATATTTCTACCAGATTTATATCATATTATGACAGATTATAATGTGATTATTAATGATCTGTGCATTTACTTTTAAAATAGAAAATATGTAATATTCATTTAATACTCATTTTAAATACAATAAATAAAACATTTTATTTATCCTTTGTTGACTGGGTTAGTCCCACTAGGCTAGTGGCCTCTAGTCACTGGTGACCCAAGGAGGTATTTCTACTACTAGTAGGGGAAATTTGACTAGTGCATTGAGGAACTTATTCTCTTTGAAGCTGCTAGATGTTGCCAGAAGGTTCCTACAGCAGCAAGGACGAGGCCTAAAGGAAGGAGTAGCATGGAGGAGGAGGAGAGAAAAGCTATGGAGAGTTTGGAGATGGAAAGTGAGAATTTAGATAAAAATTTGTTTGATATGGAGGCTCAGAATGTAAACAAAGATTCCTATGTGTTGCATGTTACAAATGAGCAGTGTTTAGCTGTCTCCATGGAGAAGGAAGTGAGCAAGCCTGTTGACGTGGTGCAGATAACAGAACTGGCATTAGGAGGGCTTGCAGATGATGTTCTGATAAAAAAAATCAAACAGGGATGATACAGATAAAAGTTCTGCTTTTTCATGGGGTGAGATGGAAGATTACCATCCTCATTGCCTGCGAAAAAGTTATGTGGAACAGGAACAAGGTGATGTGTCAGCACAGAAGGCAGCAGTTAAAACATGCAGCAGTGATAGAAAGCAAAATAGGAAAGCAGCAACAGACTCAGAAGGCATCTGTTTTTGTGGCAGTAGATAATGTAGTAACTAAAACATATGCAACAATGACAGCAGGCAAAAAAGAAAACCATCAGGAAACTGTAAGTAAACCTGTTTTTACAAAGAGGAGTCCAACTAAGAGAATAAGACAAAATGACACTGTAATAGGGATATATATCATACATGGGACAAATTGGTAACATTTCTAAATTTTAAAGCTCAAGAAATTCAGCCTTTTGTAGATATTACAGAATATATACTCTTTCACCTTTAATTTTCCTGCTCTTATGAATTACTCCTCTTTGTACTTCTGCTGTATTACAACATTTATTTCATTCTAATTTTTGTATTTCTTGCAAATTAATATATTATGTTCTTTAACACAAGATATATATTATGTTAATTATTTAATTTTGAATCTCAGTATGCTATTAATCTAATCCAATAATTATTGTATTTACTCTGTTGTAACATGTACTAATTTTTTTTGTACATGCATTTTTTTGTTTGGAGTTTTTTTTCTCCCCAAGTCTCCTTTGAAAATGGACTACCTGGCCCAGTTGGACATCACCCAGTTAACAAAGTAAATAAATAAATAAATAAACAAATAAATAAATAAATGAATGAATAAACGAATAAATAATTAAATATTGAGACAGAGACTTTTTGTGACTTAATATTAAAAACTGATGGACTGATGATGACATTTCGTGAGCTGTGTAACAAAAAGAAGGATATTTATCTGTGAAACGATTATTTGTCTAGTAGTAACTTAAATGTAAAAAAAATGTTACTTTACAGTTCAGAAGTGCTGAACTGGAAGAAGATGATGTTAAAAATACATGCTGGGTCTGCGTGAAACTGTTGATAATATTGTGAAAGTTAGAGAAGAGAGAGACATATGAAATGGAAGGTGGAGCTTGGAAACTGTTTTGAAATGTGTAATAAACATGGTGAAACACTTGCCAACTGTTGTTTTTGTGGCTGGTGATAGAGAGACGTTAATATATGCTGGCTAGTCTAAATCATATTTCTTTTGTAGGGACTTTTGTCATTTAATTTTACTGATTGTGACAAGATATAATGTAACCAATATGGGGAGAAAGGAAACACAGCAAAAAGGTGTGTGTCTGAATCCAGGTTATGTAAAAAGGGACACTTTTGGATGGATTATCAAGAGCAAACAGTAAATAGTGAAGAAAAAGTTGAAAGGGAAGAAAACATACATGAGGAAGAGCAACAAGAGGCTGGGGGAGAGGGTGAACTAGGATACGAAGAAACTGTAGAAGAAGAAAAATATGAAGGGGAAAAATGAGGAGAGAGAGAGAGAGAGTGTGTGCATGTAGGAACAGAGGTCAGAACAATGGAACAATCCTAATTTTTTGAAGTTCTAGTCAGTGAAAAATCTGCTTCTGAGAATCAAGGATGATTTGTTCATTAACCCAGGAATATATTCAAGTAGGGAAAGAGTGAAAACAGGAAAATTAATTTTCAAAACTATGCACTCTACATTTAAAAAGAAGGAAACAACAATTTTAGAGTACTTTCAGCAAATGTGAACAGTATTAACACTGTAAGAAGGATAGGGATACTGGAATGGTGTGATTAATATGATGTCGATGTCATTCTTTTAGAGAATGTAAGGCTGTTGACATATGAAGAAAGACTGCAAACAGAAAAAAATGTGGAATGAAAATATAATATGGCACTTCAGATGTGAAAGTTGTTCTGGAGTGGCTGTGTTGTGCAGAAAAAAAGTGAAAATACTAGATATAACATAGATAAGGATGGGAAGGGTAGATGTGAGGTAGAAAAAACATGGTTATAGAATTATAACATTATATGCATACATAACTAGCAATGAAAGACATAATCCGCTTCATCCCATAACAGGTTATGTGATGGGTAACATGAAAAGTATAATTGGAGGGGACTTTAATTGTGATTTTAGGGGAAACTGTCGAAAGAGAGGAAATGATGTAAAAAATACAGGAAGTGATAAATTAACTATATGAAACAAAAGTCAGTGGACTCATAGAAGGGGGCACTTGGATCTGAAATTGATTATTTTGCATAATCAGAAGGCTCAGGGGAAGCTGATGGTGATACAGTTGAGAACGTTTTTTCACACCATTTAGCAATATGGATGGAGGTGATGGAACACAGGGAGTGTATTAAAATATGAGCAGGAATTAAAAGAATAAATGAAAACTTATGGGATGAAACTGGAGAGTGGAAAGTACTGTCGTTATGGAATGATCATATAACCATGACAGACTTCTATAAAAACTGGTCTAAATGGTGGGTTGAATTTAAACAGATGTATAAAAAGTGTTTTTTTTTTTTTTTCAAATGGCAGGATGATGTAAGAAAGGAAGGGAAAGCGAAGTAAGAAACGTATAGAAATGGATTAGAGAATTAGCAGAATAATGCAAGAAACAATTATGTAATGGAAAAAAGTAATATACAAAAGAAATTGAGAAAAAATTAAGGAATTACTGTTTGGTAGAGATATTATTTACAAGGGAAAAGGGAGGGGGTATCTGCATATTTAGGTAAAATAATAAAGGAGGATAGTATAATGAGGGAAAGTAAAAAGAAAAGGTAAAAAGAATACAGGCCAAATTATAAGTATTGTAGTACAGCATGTGGAAAGTATGTATACTAGTAAAAAAAAAAGAAAAATAAGGGAATGAAAAGTAAAAAAAAAAAAAACCCAGAACGAGTTAAGGAAAACTGAAAAAGAAGTTACTAATAATGAATTGGATGAAGTACTCAGGAAAGTAAATGTTGATTCAGTATCAGGTCTGGATAGTATAGGGTATGGAATGTACAAGAAATTACTGACTTGGCAATGAGAGCATTTTATAAATGTACCAAAGGAATGGTTGGAGACAGGACTCGTCTACGAGGCGTTATGTAGTGGGATGTTAAAATTTATATGCAAGGAAGATGAGAAGAATGAAATAAAAAATGGAGAACCATCACACTAAATAACACAGATTATACATTTATTATGAGAATAAAATGGAGGGGAATGGAAGGAAGGATGAGGGATATTATGAAAAAAGTATATATGGTATAAAAGGGAAATGAATGGGATGTCAAGAATTGTTACTGGTTGTGAGAGCATCTATGGATGATATAAATAAAACAGAGGAAGTGAAACAGATGGTAGGTGATATTAGCAAGGCATTTCAGGCAGTAGTAGACTTTATTCACTAGTTCCAGAAAGCTTGTAATAGCAATATTTAAAGTATTTTAGGCCTCATCACACATTTAGGGGAAGTAAAAGGGGGCGCATCTTGCATAATATTCTAAGGTTCACCTCCAGATTTTGGCGTTTGACTTAAAACTTTGATTTGGGCCTTTGTCATTGAGATCTTTTTATGTACAGGTCACTGTCACTCTTCAGTCTCTGTGCCTGCAGTACATAGTAACTGATGCCAATGAAACAGTATGTGATGTGGGTGGGTATCATTTTGTAATACACTTCAGCTGAGCCTATTGTACAGCTTGTCCTTATGAACAGTGTTCAGTATTGGTGTCCCATTCTTTTCAGTCCATAGTCATACTAACTATCATGACTATTTGGAAGCTAACCCACTTTTCTGGTATATGTTCTGCCTGTACTACTGTTCTTTTATATACCGATCATTGTTTCTCTTCTGTTTTTCTGCCTATAGTGCAGGATGGCACCAACTGGTCACTTTCCTTGTTCGGTGTTCATTACACCATGATTGTATAGCTCTTTGTTGACTTACTGTGGTAACTTCAGATTTCCATTTTTCTGCTTAACCAGAATGCATTTTTTAGCAGTGGTCAGGCCCCAAAACTGCAGCCATCATCATGGGCCATTGAGATACATTAGTTTGAGATTAATCAGATGATGTCAGTCAGATAGTTTATATTTTGTAAAATTCATCTTTCATATGAAGCTGTATTGTTACAGGGGATGATAATGCTACCTAGTTATAGACCATATATTTTGGATTATTTTCTTTTATTATGACTATCTGTAGGAGTATTAGTGGAATGCTGTAGAGGATGCTGGGAGAATAATGTTCAAAAGTGCTATATACTTATGATTGTATTATAAACAGAGGAGGTGAATGTCACAGGCAGCGTGGTAAGGGATACATTGTACAGACAAGTGTCACAGGCAGTATGTTAAGGGATACAGTGTAAGAGATAAGTGCCACAGAGAGTTTGTTAAGGGATACATGGTAGGGACAAGTGTCACAGTCAGTATAAGAGATACATGGGAGAGACAAGTGTCACAAGAAGTGTGTTAAGGGATACATGAGAGAGACAAGTGGCACAGGGAGTGTGTTATGGGATACATGAGAGAGACAAGTGTCACAGGTAGTGTGTTAAGGGATACATGTTAGAGTTAACTGTCACAGGCCATGTTTTAGGGGGTACATATTAGAGACAAGTGTCACAGGCAGTGTGTTAAGGGATACATGGGAGAGACAAGTGTCACAGGCAATGGATTAAGGGATACATGGGAGAGAGAGAGAGAGAGAGACACGTGTCATGATCAGTGTGTTAAGGGATAGGTGTTAGAGATTAGTGTCACAGGCAGTGTGTTAAGGGATACATGTTAGAGACAAGTGTCACAGGCAGTATGTTAAGGGATACATGGGAGAGACAAGTTTCACAGAGAGCATGTTAAGGGATGCATATTAGAGACAAGTGTCACAGGCAGTGTGTTAACGGATACAGGTTAGAGACAAGAGTCACAGGCATTTGGTTGTGGGACATATGGGCGAGAGAGAGACAAGTGTAATGAACAGTGTGTTAAGGGACTGGCATTAGAGACAAGTGTCACAGGCCATGTGTTAAGGGATAGGTTGTAAGTTTGAAGCTCAAGCCTACAGTTAAGACACTTGTTGCTTACACTGGCTGACTATTCTGCAGTTTGTAGTTCACATTTTGTGGTGTGAGTCACCTCAGAATTCATGGTTTGCCTAAGATAATTTCCCTTAGTGTGGTAGCTTTAGTTTTTTTTTTTTTTGCTTAACCTGAATGGGTTTTTTTAGCAGTTACCAGACCTTAGCACTGCAGTTATCATCATGTGGGCCATGGGTAAAAGCTAATGTGTAAATTCCACTATTGTCATATGGACATGTTTCTGTGTCATGCTGATATTTATAGATGTAATCTGGAAATGCCATTATCTTCAGAATAAGAGTTTAGAATTCTAACCTCTTTTTCTCACACATACTTTCAGTAGGCATTATGTGGCCCCAGGTAGATCAAAGAAAATAGTGTTGTTACATGTACCTGCAGTGTGTTGCTTTTTACTAACATTATGACTAAAGAGGACCTAATGTCTGCATGTGTAGTAATTCTGCTTTATTTCCATTCCTAGTTAGATATGATGAAACATACTCATTTGTCAGGGCCAGCATAAAGAAAGCGTCAGCAACAAAGGATACAAAGAGACAGGAGGGTTCCTTTTGGAAATGTTTTCCTTGGGTGGGTCATTAAAGAATGGAGATTCATCAAAAAGTCTACCTGCAATAGAACACAGTGGTCCTGCAGTAAACCTACCCACTGAAGTCCCAGAATCCTTAGAGTATAGGGTGCCCACTCAATTGTGACTGCACCACAGGCTGCCTCCTGTGCACCTACAGCCATTACCATTGGAGAAATTATGTCAACATTTGAAAATTCAACTATAGAACTGCTGCCAAGATCAAAGAAGTTATTATTAATTTAACAAAGAAGTTATTATTAATTTAACATTTGTTTACCAGGATAACTCTGCTGGACAACTGGTGTCCGTTTTCAGCGGAGTCCTGGGTAAAATGTATTTATTTTATTTATTTTTTGTTAACCAGGCTGGTCTAACTGGATATATGTCCATTTTCAGTAGAGGCCTGGGAAGATAAGCTACAAGGTACATTCACTAAAACATAGCAAATAAAATGACACTATTTGTTTATATACAGAGGACATTTCAGATTAATACAGAACTATACAATAGGGACAGAAATCATAGCAGAGAAAAATGTAGGAACACTACAGCATACAGGTGCAGTACAAAATAAGAGGTAGACAGTTTATTTTATAATAACATGATAAAGAGAGTTCCCTTTGAAAGTATCCACAGGGGAAGAGTTAAACAGAAAGAAAAGGAAAAAGAGGTAACAAGTTGTTAAGGAGGTAAATGGAAACAGTTAATGAGAAGTTTAGTATGGAAATAGCTCCAGACATTCAGAAAATACAGAAATGACAAAGATATGTTACAAAAGAAAAAGAAAAAATTTACATTAACATAATAGAAGACATGGTAGATGAAATCTAAATGGAAGACTTACACAATGTAGTAAAAGATTTTTTAAAAAAGTATATGCAAGTTCAAAGTATATGTTAGTTCTATATTTAATATTTACAGTAAGCCAGATTGTAGCAGTATATGCAATATGTGCAGTAATCAATTGGATGTTAGCCAAGTTGATGAATCCCAGATCATAGGGGAGTAACGGTTGGAACTGCTATAGGGTTAGCTCTAGGAGTTGGGGTGGGTTCGGGGGGGGGGGGTGACAACAGATGTGGCTTGTGACTTGCAGGGAGTGTCAGGTGTATCATTTGAGTATCTAGGAACTTGGCCAGACTTGATAAGGGATGAGCTTAGGGTAGCTGCCATTCAGCATGCACCTATGCAAGTGGTGTTGTCATAGTTCCCAGTCAATGAAAAGAAAAGATTGATGTCAGAAAACTACTTCTATATGTTCCGTAATGGTGAGAGAGCAAAGCTCACTTGGTTGACATATTTTGTCTCAAGAAGATGCACTGTTTTGCTTTTCATGCAAATTATTTTGACATTCTGACCAATTTCTCTGGTTGGGTGATTAGAGAGCATGAAGATAGCTGTCCAAAGCTTTACACTCCCATGACCGAGCACCTGAGCATGCAGCATGCAAACTGAAGTGGAAAGAACTGGTCAATAGACTAAACAATAGTCAGACAATGATAAGAAACAAGCAGAGGTTGAAAAACAGAACTCACTGGTATGGAGTGTTAGAATGCATTATAGCAACTGTCCAATACCAGGCGGAATGGAACATGGTATTCCGTGGTATGAGTGATGCCCTGTGCAACCATGGCAATGGCAATTTCTTAGGCTAAGTGCAGCTTTTCTCACATTTTGATTCAATGATGGCTCATCATTTACACTGTATCAAAAACAAAGAACTAATGGGTCATTATCATGGGAAGGATATCTAGAATGAAATTATCCAGTTAATCTCAAGTGCTATTTTAAGGACTATTATATGGAAGGTGAAGGATGCCAGGTTCTTCTCTGTGATTTTTGGTTGCATGCCAGACATCAGCAATCAAGAGAAAATGACTGTTGTAGTCAGTTATATGGACATTTCAAAAACTGTAGTCATGGTTGAGGAACTATTTCTGGGGTTTGTGCCTGTGAATGATACGACTAGAGCAGGACTTACAGATGCATGTCTTCAGACTTTGCAACATTATCAGCTGGACATTAACAACTGTCAGGGACAAGGATATGACAATGGCAGCAATATGAAAGGAAAATGAGCTGGAGTGCAGGTTTGGATAGAACAGATGAATTTAAGGGTTTTGTTTGCGCCATTTGCCCTTCCATAATTTAAATCTTATAGTTAGTGATGGAACACATTAATCACTATAGGCAGTGTCTTCCTTTGTATGTCTGCAGAATATTTATGTACTGTGTTCAGCATCAACAGACCAATTGCAGATCTTGAAATGACGCATAAATGTCACTGTGAAGTCAGTCTCTGAAACTTGCTGAGAATGCAGGATAGACTCCGTCAAGACAGTATGTTTTCAGCTGAAGGGAGTCATGTAAACATTACAGGAGATTTGTGAAGTTTTACGTACAACTGATGCTGTAATGGGGAGCATCTGGCAAAGGGGCTGCACCTGGACCTTATGACATTTAATTTCTTTGTGTATTTAGTGGTTTGGTATGAAGTGCGGACACAGGTAAATCATGCAAGCAAAGCACTGCAGAGTCTATCGGTTGATATTTCTACATGTGTCAAAGTGCTGGCATCAACTAGGGACCTGCTGAAGAATTAGAGAGACAGGATTTCAACATGCCATGGGCAAAGCCTCCAAGATAGCACAAGAATTGGATGTTGGCACCATATTTCAGGAAAAGAGGCAGAGGCAAGTAAAGCATTTCTTTGAGTATGAAGGAGAGGATAAGATAATAGGATCCACAGGTACAACTACGTGTAGAGTTCTTCAATGTGCTACCGGATATCACAGTACAGTCATTTACTGATCGATCTGAGTAGCTTTCAGAGTTCAATAAGGCCTTTGGATTTTTATCAAATATTAAAGCCTTGATTGATGTTGCAGAAGACACATCCAACAGTGTAAGGCTCTGGAAGAACAATTTCCAGACAGGACAAATTGCCACTGTGACATTGATGACTATGACCTTGAACACAAACCGAAAAGCCTTTCTCGACTGCTTGACACTGAATCGCCACCATCTGCTGTGTTAAATTTCCTCATTTGCAACTAGTTACAAGATATGTATATAAATATTTATACTTCACTGCTCCTGTTACAGTGGCTATGGCAGAATGCAACTTTTCTAAACTGAAACTTGTAAAAACCTTCCTATGTTTATCAGTGAGCCAAGAGAGACTATCATGCTTAGCTGTGCTCTCAGTTGACCATTAAATAGGACAAGGTTTATTGTACAGCAGACTCACTGAAGACTTCGTTTGAAAAAAAATTCATAAGACACCAATAAAAGTATAGCTATTGGCACGTTTTCTTTCCAGTAACCTTTTATACTGCTGTAGGCAGTAAATTTCAGGTTGCACCTTTGCCTCGCTTGTATAATTTTGCTTACTGTAGCAGGTAGGACCAAGTAGGATAATGAGGATGAAAAAGAAAGATCTGCTCAGACAAAGACAGTTAGGAGAGGCAGGATTTGTTGAGGTCACAGTTAGGAGCAGCAAGATTTGTCATGAGGGAAGGACAGTTAGGAGCTAGGTGCACCAGGACTCATTATGAGGCAAGGACAGCTAGCTACATCAGGATTTGTCTTGAGACAAGGACAGCTAGAAGTACAGGAAGAACCAAAATTGCTCATATGGCAATAAAAGTGGTAGCAATCTGAAAAGCTAAGGAGCCAACTGAACACTCTAGTAAATGACACTCTGGTGTCTGTCATCTGTGTGCTTTTTGACTTCACCTGTCTCTCTGTGGGTTAGAGACTGTCTGCCTCAGTCTCTGTAATCCCCATGGCTTTCTCCTATATGTCTTGTGTTGATTTAGTATTGTCTATATGTTTGTCCTATGTCTGTGTTGTGTGCCTCTGCAGTCTGACTGTTCTGCATGTCCAAAGCTCTCTTTCTTTCCTGTGTGGTGGGATCAGTCTGTCTGATGCATTTTGTGTATTTCAGTCTTGCTGTAGTGATGTCTTTGTTGTGTGTGGGTGTCTCTGTCCAGACTTGCTATAGTGTTGTCTTCATAGGTTCATAGGTTCATAGGTTGGTACTAGGCTATCAGCCCTAGGGCCTATACAAGCCTAGCCATAACAATTCCCTGGCTATTTCTTCCCACACTATTTACTTCCCTGGACCCCTGTCTAGCAGGGCGACTGACGTGATCCCTGGGGTGAATTTCCTTTCTCCCATCCAATCATCAAGGTTCCTTTTGAAGAGGGCCAAACAGGCACTCTGCTTGTCATGTATGGGCAATCTATTCCAGAGTCTGGGGAGTCTCTGGGTCAGGAACCTATCCCTCCAGCATGTTTTGTTTATTGTGATGGCAAGGTTTAGATTCCTGGAGCATGTGGCTCTGAGGGATTGGGATTTCTTTAAGTGTAGCATGTCCAACAGCTCTGGGTTTGACATGGCCTTGTGTGTTAAGCAGAGATTGCCTCAGAGTAGATGATATGTGACAGAGTATAGCTGGAGTTTTTTAAGGCGGTCAGCATAGGGCATCTGCTTTAGGCCTGTGATTCTTTTAGTGAGGTATTTCTGTGGCCTTTTCAGTTGTTGCAGATGTCTTGAGAGGTACATACCAAACGGGGCATTGTATTCTATAATGGGTCTAATGAGGGATGAGTACAGTGGGACAATGACCTCATTTTTTCTGGATGAAAAGCCCTTAGTGATGAGATGTGCCACATAGAAGGATTTCCTGACTGTTGTGGTGATGTGATTATCGAAGGTGAGACCACTGTTCACCTGTGTCCCTAAGTCTCTTATCACACTTTTGGTGTTTAGTGTACTGCCACCTATATGGTGATTCATGGATACATGTTTTTTCCCAAAGGGGATAACTATACATTTCTTGGCATTGAGCTTGAGCCCATCGCTCTGGCACCAAGCATCTGTTTCTGTAAGGCCCTTTTGTAGAGTATCCACATCATTTGGGGATTCAATAATGGCTCCCAGTTTGCAGTCATCTGCAAACTTTGTTAGCCAGAATCCCTTAGTGTTGGCCTGTACTTCAGAGAAGTAGATGCCAAACAAGAGCGGTCCCAGGACTGAACCCCAAGGTACTCCACTTGTCACTTATCTGGAGCTGGATTTGGAGTCGGCTACTTTTACAGTGTGGGTCCTATCAGTAAGCCAGTTGGCAACCCATTGGGTGATGAAGGGATTAATGCCCAGCCTAGTAAGTTTATCTATGATTCCAGAGTGGGGGATGGTATCAAAGGACTTGGCAAGGTCTAGATAGGCTGTGTGGACCACCTTACCCTTGTCCATGGCTCTGGAGACTGATTTGAAGAAGTCAATCAGGTTCAGGAGACAAGATCGGCCCTTCACAAACCCAAACTGGGTGGGGTCCAGTGTTTGAAGGTTGCCAATGTCTTTGTTTATAAGTTCCATGATAATACGTTCCATGGCCTTGCAGATAAGGCTTGTCAGACTGATGGGACGGTAGTTTCCGGGATCCAAGGTGGATTCCCCCTTGTGGACTGGGATAACTGTAACTCTGCGCCACTCAGTGGGCACAAAACCTGAGGTAAGGCTATGATTAAACATGGCACTTAGGTGAGGTGCCAGTTCATATTGTAGTTCATGTAGTACACAGTCCAGGATGTCATCTGGTCCCATGGATGCTGTATTCTTAGCTTTGGAGAGTGTATTTTTTACCTGTGTGGTCGTTATTACTGGAATATGGAAATCTTCCGGTATTGAGATGGGCCATTTAGGGGGTGAGAGGGGGGGTGAAGTTGGCACTGAATCGATCTGCTAGGATATTGGCAATATCCTTTTGATCAGTATATTTAATGCCATTCTGTTTTAGCTCAGAGCAGATATGAGCATTGCCATTTAGATTCTTGACATAGTTATAGAATGCCTTGTGGTTGTCTTTGGAATCTTTGGCAATTTTATTTTCGTAACTAGCTTTGGAGGATTTTATGAGGGATCTCAGTTTCTTAATGAGGCTGGTAAGAGAGTTTTTTGCATCCTGGGATTTTCCTCTTTTCTGCAACAGTTTCTTCCTTTTGTTGTAAAGTTTGTTTATGGCAGGGGACCACCAGATTGGCTTCCTTTTTTTGGATGAGAGCATCTTGGTTCTATTTGGGATGGCATGATTCATGCATAAGTGGATGTGCTCGTACAGTGCCTTAGTGTAAGATACAGCAGTTGAACTTTCAGTTCCTGTCTGCATGGGTGTCATGAAGTTTGTCACTTCTGACTTGAGTAGCATGAAGATGGCTTTGGAGAAGTTTTTTATGGAGGTTTCCTTACTGGGGGTGGGGTTGGGATGTGGATGTTAAGGGTGATTAGCTTATGGTCAGACCTGACTAACGAGGGGGTGACCATAGGTATGGAGCATCGATTTCCCATGTTGGTAATGATCAGGTCTAGGATATTGGAGCCCCTGGTGGGACTATGTATTAGTTGATCCAGGGCATTGGAATTTATGAATTCCAAGAACCGTTGGGCAAAGGTTTTGGTACATGAGTAGTTTTCCCAGTTAATGGCAGGGTAGTTAAAATCACCCAGTATTAGGGTGTTTGGTTCTATCTTAATATTTTCCAGTATGTTTAGAAAGGTATAGTGAGAATCTTGGGGTATGGTGGGGGATCTGTAGCAAGTTACAATTTGGACTGCAGTCTTACCTAGTGTTAGTTGCACCTGGAGAATTTCAGACGCATTGTGTTGGGCAACTAGCCTGGTGGTGTGAATATCCTTGGTGAATATTGACCCTCCTCCACCTTTAGTGTTTCGGTCCTGGTTTGGTGGCCGAAAAGTGTGGTAAGAGTTGTAGCCTGGTATTGCAGGGGTGCTCTCTGGAGCCTTGAACTAGGTCTCAGTTACTGCACAGATATTGATGTTCTCCATTTTTAGGAGTGCCTCGAGAGAGTGCATTTTGTGGTTTAGACTTCTAGCATTGAGTAGCATTACCTTCAGATTTTGCATGCTTGTACCTGTTATGGTGGTGGTTTTGTCCTTTGAACTTTGCCTGAAAAAGGCACTAAAGGGGTGACAAGAGCCTTAGCCAGTAACCTGAATCCCAGGGGCGACAGGTGCAGACCATCTCTGGCAAAGCATCGTGGTCTGTCAATCATGTTGTCCCAGGCAGACAGATACTGGATCCCCTTTGAATGACACCAGAAACTTAGCCAATTGTTGAAGTCAATCATTTTGTCCTTATATTGTGGTATCATTCTGGGCGAAGGCAGGATGCTACTCAGGGCTAGGGTCATACCTGCCTGGGCCACATGATCGGAGAGCTCTTCCATGTCTCTTTTCATGTAGTCCAGGGAGGTACGTCTCAAGTCATTCACTCCAACATGGACAATGACAGAGTCATATTTGTACTTGTTGTGGAGTGACTTGAGTGCATGAATTATGTGGTGGATCCTGGCACCCGACAGGCAGCTGACTGTAATTTTCTCCTTGATCAACCTGGTGAGAGGGACATCAGTGCGCCGGACCATAGAGTCACCTATGACTAAAGTGTTAGGTACATTGTCTTGCCTTAGGGGTTGTTGCTGGGTGACACACTGGTGTCGTGAACTATGTGACACTTCAGTTGTGATTGGTGCTTGTTTGCGTTTCAGCTTCAGAGGTCCTTGCTGCTTGGGCAGGTTACAGTTAAGGGCCACAGCATATGTGGATTTAGTGTTGCTATATGAGGGTGTTGGTGGTGTGGGTTTAGAAGGGCTATGTGTTGCTTGAGGTGTAGTGTGGGTGTTAACCTTCTCCTCTTGACTGTCTAGCACAATCTTGTGTGGGTGTCTATCCTGTGCATGGGAGTCTGTGTGGATGTCTCTGTTCAGACTTGCTATAGTGCTGTCTTCATCTTGTGTGGGGGTCTCTCTCCTGTGTGGGAGTCTGTGTGGGTATCTTTGTGTACCTCTATGGAACTGGCTACCTTGATGTGGTACAGAGGCTTATCATAATGTAAAAACATTGCTACTAAATGCCAGACAGTATGTGTGTGTATACCTCTATCAGAGTGGCTATCTTGTTGTTGTACTGAGGGTAATGTAACACTGGCACAGCCTACCGGACAGACCACTGCCACAACCTAAATCTCCTAGGATGGTTTGAACTGCCAAGCCTACTGCAGTTCAACCAGCTAATAGTGGCACATAAAGTCCTTTACCAACCAGAAAATACACCTGCAACAAAAAATATTATCAGCCCCTACACCAGCAACTGGCCACTGTGATCATCCACTAGACTCCTAGTTCAAACATACAAATCCAACTACTCAGCTGGGGACTCTGTTTGCCAACTCTGTTGGAAAAATATGGAACAGACTCCCAGCTGGCTTGACCCTAGAACCCTCACTGTTGTTGTATCTTTCGGCTTTTCCCGGTTAGGGGTCACCGCAGCAGAACTCCGGTCCACTAATGATTGGCAGTAGATTTTTACATACCGAGTTGCCAGCTCTGACGCACAACCTTCAATGAAGGTACGCCCATTCATGCATGTCTCCACACAGAAGACGCTTTAGCTGAGAATCGAACAGGACAACATCTTTCTGGGAGGCGACAACTCTACCGCAGCACCACCACCGCAGTTCGACCCTAGAACCTTCACTAAATAATTCAAAAACAAACTCAAGAAATACTTTAAAACTCGTTGGTTATGTCCTTGCACTAACCCCGACTAGTGACCTCTCTCTTTCTTAGGTGCCTTACATTCAACTACTTCTAACTTTTTTCTACCACTCCATTTTAGGAAGGGTCAATTGTATAACTGCTACTCAGTGTGTCTTAAACCTGAATGTAATGTTATGTATGTTTAACTTTGAAAATAATGTTATGTTTTGTAAAGTGTTTTATAATAAGTACTATATGTGCTAAATGTTGGTATTGCTTATGACTGTAATCTGCTTGAAACTAGCATTTACTAAATGTTCAATGTATATTATTATCTTGGAGCTTTTCTCCCCGGGCCTCCACTGAAAATGGACATGTATCCAGTCAGACTATCCTGGTCAACAAATGTAAAATAAAATAAATAAATAAAATAAATGCCAGTCATTGTGTGTGTACTTTGATGCAGTACTATTGGCACCACAAGTTTTTGTAATGGTTTTTGTGTACTAACACTTTATACAGTAATCATTAAAGGGATACTGGGGGGAGATTGACAGGGAAGGGGTGTGGCAGCAACATGGTCACACCTTACATCTTCCTGGGTAGGGCCCCCAACTTAAAACTTGCTGGTGGCTCCCAAAATGCTAGTTCTCACCCTGAGTATAACAATGTGATGAAACAATATTATTATATAAATCCATGGGAAAATTTACCAGAATAAGTAATTAAAGCCATTAAAGTAAGGAAAAAGTAGTGTACCAAGACAGCAGAGTGTCATGATTTCCTATGGAACCTGGTACTAAATAAGTTATTAGTAAAGTGGAGTATGTCTTATAAAAAGAAAGTTAAAATTATGTTTATTTTGTGGGGAGAAAGAGACAATAAAGCATTTTTTTCTGAAGTGCAACAGAGAGGGGAACTCTGAAAAAAGTGTGAAAAAAAATTGAGAATATTAATGACATAAACAATATGGATATGAACATGATTATGTATGGATATTATAAGAACAAGAAGGAAGAATACGTGAGACGGGTAGATAAGAATTTATTTTATGTAATATGATTTATTTGGAATGAAAGCTAGAATGAAGTTTTGTTTAACAGGAAATTGCTTTCGGCAGATATATTGTGAGGATGTTATAAAACAAATTATAAATAGTAAAAAACAGATGTGTATATATGCGCTTGTAAATATGCACATTTTGTAAATATGTAATCATGTTTTTATGTTGTATTAAATAAAGGATCTCTAGTCTTTTGATCTGTGCCATGGTATATTTTATATCCAGCTGAAGTACCACCAACTCAAGCAGATGGGGCCTCTGTTTCACATGTCATCCGAAAGATGGCACACCCAGGAGTACAACACCCCCCTTATGGTGTCAGCAATTAATCTTTCTGTTGTGGTAATTGAACCCACAGCCTTTTGAACAAAAAGCAAGTGTGCCACCTGATGCACCACTGACATTGCAACAGGTAGCATGCTTTGTTACACCATCCTCATCTTTGTTTTTTGGAAACTGCATACTTGGAAAGAGCCTTTTATACACCAGCAAAATTAGCAAAAAATATAACAAAAATACCAATAATGCTAAATGCTGGAGATGAAAACAGGCATTGAAAGTAAACTAGAATTATATTTTGTTAAATTGCAAGTATTAACTGAATATTGGGGAAATCATATCATTCTGCCAAGCTCCTTGATCAGTCAGTCGTTTTCTTCCTAAATCTCTCATTTCTCATAAGGTACCACTACCTGTGCATGTTAAAATACATCCTGTTTGGTGGTGTGTTTTGGTTATAGCAAGGAAATAATAACAAAAAATAGATACAAAAATTGAATTGTTCACTAAAATATATAGACTTTATAACCCTGATTTAAGCTTAGTATGATAAACAAATAAATACAATAAAATTAAGAAGTGAAACTCAATAAATAAATTGTGGCCAAAATTTATTATATTATTAGATAAATATAACAATGATGCTTGACTGATTTCCTAACTCAGGAGAAAATGATTATCCTAATTATTTTTTTTCACTAAATATGTGATTGTATTTAATCTCTGTCTCTCTCCCTTAATATATACATTTATATGATTATATTATGAATGGATGACTACAGCAAACAATGAGTAGCAAATCAGTGAATATAAAACACTGCATACAATACACATAAAGCAATTATTACTGGCAAAATAAACAGAGGGATTCATTAAAGTTCTTACTCCCAGGACACAGTATTTTGCATTGCATTGTTAGAAACAATAAAAACTTTGACCCTGCCAAATTCCAACAAGAACTAAACTCATGTAATTGGTCTATTCTAAAACACCTCCCCTTAGAGGAAGCAGTAGCATACTTTAACAACAAATTCCTTGAGATCCTTGATTTGCATGCACCTGTTCGTTCAAAGAGAACCAAGTCAAAAACTGCATCATGGCTTTCTATAGAGTCTAAACTCAAAATTACCCTTAGAAACAAAGCATGGGCTTTATGGCATTCTTCTAAAGACCCTCAAGATCACATTAAATACAGACAGTCCAGGAACAAAACCAAAAAATCAATTTTACAAGACAAAAAAACAATACTACTGTAATTTACAGACAGCAAATCAAAATAACCCTCAGAAGTTTTGGGCAGGTTTAAATAATCTACTACATCCTGGACAAACTTCAACCCCAATCCCTGCTACTACTATTGATAAAACCCCTGAAGATGTTTCTGATAGTTTTAACCAATTCTTTACTGAGACAATTCAAGCCCTAGCTATCCAACTACCTCCTAGCTCCCCTGGTCCTGAAAGTAGCACCCCTAGAAACCTACTCGCGTTCAGCTTCCAACCAGTCGCCACTTCACTTATCCGTATCTTGATCAAAAAATTAAAACCCACTACACTTTCTGCTGATCAACTTCCTGCTGAGTACTTACAAAAATCAGCTGATGCTATTGCTTACCCCGTCTCAATACTAATCAATCGAACCATAGTAGAAGCTAAAATTCCCACCATCTGGAAAATATCCTATGTAATCCCACTTTACAAAGGAGGCAGCTCTACTGAATTCTCCAATTATAGGCCAATAGCTATACTCTCTCCACTTGCAAAGATTATGGAAAAATGTATTCATAGACAACTCATGCACCACCTAATCCAAAATCGCCTTATGGCAGACACTCAGCATGGCTTCCATTCTCATCACAGCACTACTTCAGCCCTCCTAGCCTTTACTAACACCATAAACCATAATCGCAACAATAATTATATATCCTCAGCCCTCTTTTTGGATCTTTCCAAGGCATTCAATATGGTTGATCACCAACTTTTAATCCACACCCTGCAAACATTCTGTCTAGATACTGGAGCCCTCCTATGGTTTCAATCCTACCTGAATGGTCGACAGCAGGCTGTCCTCTGGCAGAACAAACTCTCTAACCTTCCACCTAACACCCTTGGAGTACCACAAGGCTCTATACTAGGGCCCTTGCTGTTCTCCATCTTCATTAATGACCTTTATACTGTCATCCCAAAAGTCAGCTGTATCCAATATACTGAGGACTCTACTCTGATTTGCTCAGCCACATCTCCAGTAGAGTTATGGTCAGCTACCCAGACCACCTTTAATACAATAGAAAACTGGCTTTCTGAACATCGTCTGATCCTAAATCCCAAAAAAAACTAAAATGCTGTTATTTTCACCAACATGTAGGACTACCGCTTTCATCTTTACCATAAAATCAAATGATGGCACAATAATCTCCCCTGACCCATCTACAAAACTATTAGGTGTCATCATAGACAATAATCTAAAATTTGACCTACATGTTAACCAAACTATCAAAACCATCAATAAAAAACTAGGGTCACTTTAGAGAATAAAAGCCTTCCTAACCCCTCCAGCTAAAATTGCCATAGCTCGCTCTCACCTTCTTTCAACCCTTCTGTATGCATCCCCTCTACTCTCGAATTTAAACAAGACCGTCCTTAACAAACTCTCAATTTGCTACAACCACATTGCCAGGTTTGCCACTGGGCTGCCTTTTAGGACACATCATTGCATCAATCTAAATCAGCTTGGGTGGCTTGAACTACCCATCCTAAATCCAGTAAATCCAGCTGATTATGGCCTATAAAATCCTCTATAATCCGGACAATACTCCTGCACTTAAAAATATTATCACCCCCTATAACAATCCTAGACCGCTTCAATCCTCTAACAAACTACTAATTCAGACTAGCAAAATTAATAACACAGCTGGTGATTCTCTCTTTGCAAACTCTGTAAGTAGATCCTGGAACTCTCTTCCAGCTGATATTACCTTACTTTCCACCTTAGGTCAATTTAAAACTAGACTTAAACAACATTTGTCACTTAACTGGCTATGTCAACGTATCAAGCCTGGCTAACTCTCTCTAGAATGTGTAAAAATCTGTTAACCAGTTTACTGTGTAATTTAATTTAATCCTGACTTGTGCTCAGGATTAACTGTAACCTGTGGAACTTGTTTAACTTGCTTACTTATGTAATCTCTGTAAATAATCTGTTTGTAATATGTAATGCTGATATTATGTAATGCTGTATCTGCTTACCCTTGGAGCTTTTCTCCCTGGGCCTCCGCTGAAAATGGACATGCATCCAGTCGGACTATCCCGGTCAACAAATGTAAAATAAAATAAAATAAAATAAAAAAATTCAGATACTTCTTTATTTGCTAATCTGCATGTTTCTGAATCACAATTACTACTGTGATTTGCTGATCATTGCTAATCTGCACGATTCATTGGTTAACTGCTGATGCCACATCCTGTAGGCATAGGTGTCACCCACTCTCCCACATCCATAAGTACACATTCAAACAGACACACACACACACACACACACACACACACACACACACACACACACACACACACACACACACACACACACGCACACACGCACACATGCGCACACACACACACACACACACACACACACACACACACACACACACACACACACACACACACACACACACACACACACCGCAGTACCTGGACCTGTCCCTGAGTTGTCTTCCCATTCCCTATTTGTTGTTTACCCAACCCCATAATCCCCCAAATAATTTAAGTGCCATTAAAGCACAGCTGTATTATCCCTGCTGGATAGTGGTTTCTACCACTCATGATCCCTGTACTGCTGTTGGTGGAATTAATGAATAGTTGTATTATCCCTTCTGGCTAGTGGGTCCCCCACCCCACTGAACCCCATACTGCTGCTGATGCCATTAAAGCACAATTATATTATCCCTATTGACTAGTGGTTCTAACCACTTCCTCAACCCAATCCCAATCCTGCTTTAATGTTCAATAGATGAACATGGCCTTTTTGCAGTGCTCACTACCACAACATGACGGGGACTGACCATGCTAATCAAAATGTCCAAGTGATTATCTGAATTGATTGGTGTGCACATGCCTTCCTGGAGGAGGTTCTGGGAGAGAGGGCTGTGTCACCCATGCCCTGGCCCAGCAATCAAGGAGCCTCAATCCTCACGGCTAACACCAGAGAGGGTGTATCATACATGAAAGAAAGGATAAGAATTATACACAGTAAAGTGCAATTTCCCTTAAGAGCACACAGAGATCACAGTCAGTCTGGGGCTGGTTGCTCCCTTGCTCTCCAGATCCCCAATAAGACTCCCCACTGGCACAGCTATAGGGTCCAGATCTCAGCCTAGCTGGGCAAGCTAAAACCTCCAGCACCCTCTCTGTCCAACCAGTGCTTCATGTCCCTGCCCAAGTAGCTGACACAGACACACTTTGAGATAAGAGTTTATACAACCACACAGACACTCCTGGGAAAGGCTGGCACAGGTTCTCCAGCTGTGCCCCTATCACCCAGACTATACGGTAGTACCGCCTGCCACCACCCAGCTAATAGTTATCAGCTACTCAAAGGCCCTTAAAAGGGTGCCAAATTATTACTGTGCAATATTATTATCCAATTGGTAGTATAACTAAACAGTCAAAGCTTATTGGAGTGACTTGGTACAGTAATCACTATAAATATGCAATGTACTCTAGAGCTTAAATTATCTCTACACAAAACAGCCACAGTTGAAAGGTTTAAAAATATTTAATAATAAATAATAAAAACACAAGACAATATGTCTTACTACACAGTGTTAGTCAAGAGTACAGAGATCACAGAGAAATACTTAAAATAATTCAGTAGTACAGTTCTAACATCACAGAAAAACACTTAGTCTAATCTTTCTAGTTCCTAGCTATTTCTAAAAGAAAACACAAGTCTAGGATAACTTACATATGAGCAAGACAGTGCTGTGAGTTGCATGGTCAAGACAAAAAATGCTTAATCCTCTCTGGTTCTTTCTGTTTAAATTTAAATTGCAGTTCTAATTCACATTACATCATTCTTCACTCTTCCCTGGCTTCCCAGGTTAACAGAAACTGCATTTACATTCTTAACATCCCTTTTGTTATCTTGCAGCTGGTCAGGAAGCAGAGCAATAAAAATACATTTGCATGTTTAAATCTAGCAATTTAACTCTTGGTTAAAACAATAGAAAGAATGTCTTCATCTAGACGGGCTGGAGTCGACTTTAGATCAAAGGGTCACAACATGCTTTTACTTGGTCAGTAGAGAGCACTGTTGTGACATTTTTCGCAGTTCCACATCTAACAGCAGTTTCTCCATTTAAGACAACAAGCATGTGCCTTACATTAATAATTACAAATGATAGAATTATCTATAAAATTCTATCTGGCTAGGCTGGCAGCCTTCACAAGGGCATATGATTCTTATAACATGCTTCTCTTCTAGACTGCCTTATTAGCATACAGGAAGGCCACATAGCAGACCTAAATGATGCTGTATGTCTTCATGTTAGACCACTGTGCAGCACCATGTTAGGGTTGTCTTTAAATTGCAGAAGGTTACCATGAAGTATACACAAATGTGTACATGTCATGGTATCCTTATGAATTCTACCCAGAGAATTTTCAATAATAAACACACACACAAAAAAGTCTTTGTTTTTATTTGGCAGGAGTGCAAGTCTCTCTGCATCCTCCATGTGGGGCGCAAGCCTTCCACAATCTCCAGACTAATATATACCAATGCTATGGTCATACCAGTTTGGAGAAAAGAGAAACCTCTGGGAAATGCAATCACTACTGCACTGCAATGATTCCCCAGCAGAAATGTTCCATATAATATAATACTTCATTCTGACATTATTGGCACTCAAACTTAGCAGAAAGTTCATTCGCTCACTCATTCATGAGTACTGCAAAGCCAAAAGACTTTTTTTTAATTTTAATGAATGCATTACACCTATACAAATGTGTGTGTGTGTGTGTGTGTGTGTGTGTGTGTGTGTGTGTGTGTGTGTGTATGTATGTATGTATATATATATATATATATATATATATATATATATATGTGTGTGTGTGTGTGTGTGTGTGTGTGTGTGTGTGTGTGTGTGTGTGTGTGTGTGTGTGTATGTGTATGTGTTTGTGTGTGTGTGTGTGTGTCGGTGTGTGTGTGTGTGTGTGTATATATGTATGTATATATATATATATATATATATATATATATATATATGTATATGTGTGTGTGTGTGTGTGTGTGTTGTGTGGTGTGTGTGGGTTCTATATACAAACTAGAGGACGTAGTTTAATTTAGGTGTAAAGTTAGAATGTTGCTTATTATATGAAAATTTAGAATTGGGAATACTTTAACTATGTTATCTTACAAATTCTGAATTTTACACATTATTATATTTATTGCATTGTAAGGATGCATACTTCATCAAAAAATATAAATTCTCTTCTTTTGTCATCTCAGTTTATAAACATATTTTTTTAAAAAAGTAAAAAAGTAATAGGAAACATAGCAGACAGAAACCTTTCAAAGTAAGTTCGTCTGAAAATGCAGTACAGAGAAATATCCTGTGATTAATCAAGAATGTAGGAGGGCTTCACTCTCATGGTCAAACCATGCTGTCCGTGGGTAAATCCTTATATACCCACACCAAGTCATAGTCATGGATTATTGCTTAAATTTTGCAGCAAATATCCACAGAAATGTGAATTAGTTGTGCTATAAAAACAAGGAAAAGAAATGACATATAGTAAATATGCTAAATTCATATTTACTAAATAAATGTGAATGCTTTGAGATGTGACAGTGGAAGGTTGATCAGAGCAGGTCTGCTTGTAAATATTTTGTTTAAAGTAGATGCAAGCTATATGAAGTTCTTCGCACTAATAAAGAACAAAAGCTTTACACCTGCTCCTGAAATTTGGTACTTAGTGTTTTTTATTTTTTATTCTTCTATATTTTGAAGTGTTTAAGTTGGATATATACAAAAAATGATGATTCAAACACGTACAATAGTAATGTCTAATCAGCTAAGGAAGCAAAACAATTGAGAAGACTACATGAGTCATACTTAAGAAGTGTGAGGTTTAAATGAAGGGATTGTAGACATTAAAAGAAGGGACTGTAGTATTTTATTATAATCTTGAATGTCAGCATAACTGCCCCAAAAGTTTCAAGACTGAGATTGCAATGTATGTCATAACAATACTGATTGAAAATATATGATTTCTTATTCAAGTCAAGGATGACACTGGAGTAAAGAAGGAGCAAACATTTTTCATTTTTATAACTTTGTATATTTCATATGCGCATTGTCTAAAGTTTCCTAAGGTTTTGAATTGTCAGTAAAGGTAATGGCAGCATTAGTATGCTTAAAACGGTTAGTAATACATTATATTCCTGATATGGTAATGCCAGATATTTTAGTGTGTCATTCAGTTGAACGTTATAACTTCATCTTCTCAAGCGCTACGACTGTTGTATTGCATCTATTTGGAAACAATTGTAGAAACAATTCAGCCAGTTTAACCTGCACATTATAAAGTTATAAGTTCCTTCTAGAGTGAACAGTTGTGATATTGAGTGTAATGTTTCTAGCAGCATATTATAGAACACAATCTATTAACGAGAGCGAACTGGTCAAATGTATAGCTAAAGGGTAACTGCATTTTAGATACAAATTAATATCCAGAGTGAACAGGTTCCTATAATACTGCTGGACATACTGTTTAATAGTCTAAAAAGCCATAGTATTAACTGTTTCCCTCTCTCAGGTATTGATAGCGTACTACAATACATTTTAGCAAGCAGACAGGTGTTTTTATAGTTACTGTAGCAGAAATAAAATATGTAAAAGCTTCATTGGTACTACAGATAGACATCAGACAACAGTCTTTTTTGTATGCCGTACATTAATATGTTTCAATACGAGCTGCTGCTTTAATTGGTGATATATATCCCACTTCTGTATTATTTTGTGTGTAGTACAATGCATACTGGCCACCAATAGAAAGTATGGAGTGTTAACACTGGCCAATACAGGGCATGTCACGCTGCCCATGTGTCCAATATGCATGTACATGCAGACAGTGCACCTCCACCATGTTCACAAATGTACACCTGCAAACCTGTGCTGCACACACCCCACACTTACTGTCCAATGTATAACACATGCTGACACAACTACACACATCAGCCAAGTGGCACATGGGCAAAGAAAACACAATTGGAATAAACACTGGTGGAAACAATACAACATTGCTAATTACAGCTTTAATGCATCATGCCTGCTCAGCTACACCTTCAAGGATATCATTACACTTTACTGCTGACAACATGCTACATATTCAGCCATTGCTATACTTTATCAAAGTCACCCTGTGCATCAGCACCATGTTAGCCTATTCCTGCATCAATGTTACAGATGACAGGAGGTGGCACAGGTTTCATCATATGCACAGGGTGTGTTGTTGGTTTGCCGGAGGCCTACACTGAGCCATACAATCGACATGTGTGTGTGAGTGTGTGTGTGAGGGCCATGAATACTGTTATGGGCCAATGTTGATGTAATGTGTGCGGGTATGTGTTTGCCCTAGGTTTCTGGTTTATGTGTGTGTGTCACCATGCACACAGTTCCACCATGTGGCTGCCATATACAGGGATTTGTGAGACAGCTACAGACTGTACCTGGCAGGCTTTACAGATCACCGTCTCTGGCTATGGATATGGAACCTGTGCCTGGCAGGGGTGTTACAGACAGTATCAGGTACTAATCCAGACTGGGTACTATCCTCAGAGGTTGACATATGTCCACTGGATCCAGATCCCTGCTGGGACTGGCCAGAGCCACGTGCACGTGGTCTTCTAGGACGGTCTATGGACAGCCCCCCCAACATTGCTGGGGCTGGTACTGGCACTATGGGAGTGGCTATGACTTGCTGGACATTCACGGCGACCTCCAGCTGCTGATGTTGCTGGCATACGTCCACGTCGATGTCTCAACCATCCCGCACTGTCCTGACACATGGACATAACATTGTGTAGGACATCTAATGTCTCACCCCAACATCTATCAATGACCTCAGTGTAATTATGTATGGCATCTGCTAGGTTACAGATACTGTAATTTACAGAGGTGTTATGAGCCCTCTGTGCCCTTAATCCCTGTCTGGTGTACTGCACCATTTATGCCTGTGCCTCCATGACAGCCTGGAACATGCGTGTGGTTGAAAGAGTTGTGGCACGTCTGCCAGGGGCATGAAGACCAGCAGTACTCTGACGAGAACCCCTAGGCATCTGCCTATATGGTACCATTCCAGACATCTGGCTATGGCTGCTGTGTCCTGATATATATGCCATAGATACCACACTGTCCTGGCCAGTGCCAACAGCACACTGTCCCTCAGCTAAGGGCAATGGTGATGATGGATGTACAGGCAGTATGACTGTGTGCATGGATGGGGTGGAGACTTGTGTACTGTCAATTGGTGGCCCAACAACAGACCCTGACAAACCTGCCTGTGCCTCAACACACCTATCATCATGATCACTGTCTGTCTCAGTGACATCAGGTTCCCTGCTGTATTGAACCAGCCCCACATCAGCACCTGTGAGAGGAAAACAGGAAACACACTTTAAGACCTGAACATGTCAGACCACATGCATACATGCACACATGCACACATGCGCACATGTGCACATGCACACATGCACACATGCACGCATGCACACATGCACATGCACACATGCACATGCACACATGTGCACATGCACATGCACACATGCACACATGCACACACACAAATACACTCCTCCCTAAAGCAGACACACACACATACAACACCAGCAATCTCAGAACATAAACAATAGCAGGTGATGGTGGGGTACAGTATCACAAGCAAAACAGTCATATCACACATGTCAGCATGTAGGACATGTGTTACTCAACAGCATGCAGTGCAAGTGTAGACAGTCTTTGTTACTAACACTATACATGGCTTTGATGCATGTGTTTTGTTATTAGGTGATTGGCCTCCCCCTGGAATGCAATGCATGCATGGACACAACATTGCTGTGCAAGTATTCAAAACTCTGTAATGTACTGTGCACCATAATTCACAGGTCTACATACCATGGCTGGGTGTGTATCTGTGTGTCAGATAGGTATCCAATGCTGATTATAGCCTCTGTGTCTTTAGCTAATAATTGTGGACAGAGTTTTAGCACATGAATGATGAGTATTCACACAACATCATCAGTGGTGCATGTATAATTGATGGAATACCATTCATCCACATACCCAATGTACAGTAGTTATGGTGAGTGTAGATCATATTGTGGACATGCCAGTGTCATCCATGACATGGCATGCTAAAACACAACTGCATATTTAAACATCACACATACCCAATGTGTGTCATATGACCTAGCCACTCAATAGCATCACAAGACATATATGTGTCAGTTGTGCAAATGGTGATTGGTATGCATATTGTTTAGAGGTGCATATGTTTGCACACACACAACATTGAGGTGTATAGCAATGAAATCTATGTGTAGTACTGTGGTTACAATAACTGGATGGGGTATAGTACCATAGGCCATCATCATGAAGCATCATGTGGTCACTCAAGGCTACAAATGTTTCCCAAACCAGCACTAATCATGCTGTACCAGAACTGTACTACCTTGGCTACATTCAACATTTCACAACCAGTTGTTACATGGGTTTGTAAGGAGGCCAATAAGGCGCATTCCCTGACATGAATGTGTAGTGTGTTGCAGAGTTTTTAAATGCCCCATAATAGGCCTCTACCCCTCAGGTATATTATGTGTAATGTGTGGATGAGATTTTGGATACTGGAATGTGTCTTTACAGAGGGTTTGTGAATCCTTTATGTGTAGCATGCTAAAATGCTCTGATATGACATAGTTGTGTATGTTATGTGCATGTTGAGTATCAACTTTGCCTATCCAATGGTCACTGCAGTGTAGCCACATTTGGTTGAGATGATCTGGGTATTGCATGTGTTTGCAGCAGCTAATCACATTAGTGGGATGTGTGTGGTCTTACACCAAACATGCACACCATGCATTATGGGTAGGTGTGTTACATGTGTACATGGCCTACACCTTAACTATGACATGCACTTTTTATTTACAATAATAAATGTAGAACACACTCACCAGCATCTGTCCGCTGCCTTGATGTCACCCCAGAGGGACCTACATAGAGATGAGACAGTTTGTCAGTGGCCACAACTGTGGCATTGCTACTGTGTGTTTGCAATCTTACAGTAGAACAACAGTTTACATTTACACTCCTACAGATTATGTTCCAATTGATCAGTATTGCACAACAACAGGCTCCACATCTTCTAACTACACACTCCACATCTCACATATGCATGATCTACCAATACAGATAACAGTAGTCTACAGATATGCCTTGTTACCTGCATGCTCCATGTGTGGTTGCTGGGTGGCTCCAACCTTCATCATGGTGTATGTCTGCTGCTGTTGTTGGGCAGGTGCCACAAGGCACAGGAGCAGCTCCACCACTCTGGTGAGGGGGGGGGGTGGATATTAACACCACCTCCTGTTGCAAGCTGTTGTCTCCACACATCAGAAGCACGCTGACGGACATATCTGAGTAGATCACTGCAGTGGTGGCATACCTGCTGATATGTCTGGTTATGCAGGCCTACCTCATTTACCCTCCGGACAACATCTTGCTACATTGCAGTATGCTCCTGCTGGTTCTGGCTGGTTCGTGAGAACATTAGACTGTAGCGCTGAATCATACAGCTAGTAATGATCTCATCTTCAGCACTACTATAGCTGGGATTTCTGTGATATGCCATGTTTCCTAGAAGACATAAAGAAAAAATATGTCTGAGTAAGTCATATGGCACATTTAACATTATACAGTATAGATATCACTAAACTGCCATATATAGTAACCTGTTAGCTAACTGAGAATGAAACACGTTAAATACCACTTATCACTGCTCACCCCACAACTGCTTGAAAGTGCCTGGCTCACTCTATCTAATGAACCACGTTTTGCACAGCAACAAAATAAAATCACTATATAAGACTATACGAGAGTACCTGGCACACTGTATGCAACACAATGCACCACCTAACCACAGCAGATATACATCAAGCTGATGTGTAAAGAAATATGTCATCCATCACAATGAGTGCAAGGTCCAGTAAATGTATTACTATTATACCACACAACTTGTTAATGGCAAACCCATGGCCAAAGTATGTGCATAACTGGGAATATAGGTCGCATACTGTTGTAGTCCACTATAAATGTTGCTAGATATGCAGTTATATGTTTTACCACACATATACCAGAGGATATGTTACAGACATACCCACACACGCATCAGACATAATTACAGGATACAAAGGTATAGCAACCCAGATAAGCTTTACGTGTGTACTATAAGGTACTGTGTGTCAGTACGTACAAAACATTAATCTTAGGGAATGTAATCTGTGATGAATACAGGGACCACACAAAACAGTGGATGCAAGCAATGTGGACATACACCATACTTTGCTGTACAGGCCCAGAGCTTCAAGTAGTACTACAGTATACACAGGATTTGGATTCAACATCAGTACCAATCAATAATCATAGATGTAGTGCTTTAGCCTCCAATGACACACCTCAGTTAAAACCAAGGGACTTAATCACACTGTATGCCATAGCACTTTTTTGCCTAGCAACAGAATACACAGCTTTTGCTGGGATCAAAGCAAGGACCCATAATACCATGACATAAACAGTTTCCCACTAAGCTATCCCACAAATACATATCTTTGACGTATTCACAAACACATTGACCATCACAGTCAGTCAACAGTACAGAGAATCTATTGCAACAAGTAGATGTAGGTGTGAATGAGTATATATGACTCTCTCTCTCTCTCTCTATATATATATATATATATATATATATATATGTATATATACATATACACATCCATTGGTGTACATATACATATATATGTAGGCACATATACATTTCACCTTTCATAGTGGGAATATCAATTATACAAAAGATGTGAGGTGTACAGTAATGTAATAATATCGCACAGTCTTGTGATAAATGCATTGAAAGTGTTCACAGCCCAGGTAGCTTTAGCAGGCCTCACTGGCTTCAACATTGCAAACTGAACAAACCACCCACACTGTTTAACCACCACATGTCATATACCAGCACTGTATGCTGTCTTGTTCATCACACACTAAAACCTACATACAAATATGCACATACTAACCTTTACCAACATATATATCTCGAACCTTCACAAACAGTTGCAATATGTCCCCTGCTCTATGCACATATACAGATGTGAATATATATGACACATATATATTTCTCCGTATGTGTGTGGCATACACACACAAGGTCCACACTGTTGTAAGTCCCTGGACCTCACAGCTGAACTGTTGGGCCTTGTTGCAACACAAACAGGTGTCACATGTGAACACACACTAACATTAGAGGGGGTATATATAGCTACAAATGCTAGATAAGCATACTAGACTGCTACAGCAGTTGCCAATGCTAAGCTACACTTTAATATGACTATCATGCATGTGTTGCTCTGTGACACCCATGTGTATATAATGGCAGCACTAATCCCCCCAACAGCCATTGGCCACACTACTGTACAGAACACATATAACATGGATCAGATTTTTGACATTTAATGCTGAGCTACACATTTCACAGGTATGTTGGACTGCCCACAGGTACACACTGTATTGTCCATAGCAGTAGTTAAGCAGGACATCTGTGCATAGATAAGTACTGCTGCCACATATGAATGGTTCACATTATGTAGACTACTCTTCAAAAACATCTACTACATGCTAGTAAATGCATATGTGTCACATACATTTCCTTTGTATGATTTGGTATTATTTCTTTTTCTTTTTCCTTTTCTCTGTCTCTCTCTCTCTCTGTCTCTCTCTCTCTCTGTCAGTGTCTGCAATAGAGTGATTGAGTTTGTTGGCAGCGATTACAGCCTGCTTTTGTAGGTATTTGCATATGAGCATGTGATGGCTTCTGCACCAATTAGTGGCCACCATTTGCTAATTGCATGCAGCCTGCTGTGTAGTAATTGCAGTAATCACTGTCATAGCAACCCAGTACTATAAATTGCTAACTCAGGTAGGCGTGGCCCTTTCAGCTTTCCAAGATGGAGATCATCCTTGTTTGCTGTGGACATCATTGTTTAAGACAGAAGGTTGGTATAGTTCTTATATCAGAAGCCAGGGGTGTAGCCAGAGATTTACATTTTGTACTCAGACCTAATGTTGCTGCTTCCAGTACCCACTTGTCAGTGTAGAAATGTACTCACCCCTCAAAATGCTACCCCAAGATACATGGAAAGATGTACTTTCTTTTCAAATTTTACAATTAACTGCCATACAAAGCTAGTTATTGAGATGTATTCCTTTGGCACAAGAATTGTTTGTGAACTGCTATACCGTGAATATTCATTTACTCAGTTCTAAACAGTTTTTACTTTTTAGTGTTGACATTAGCACGAGCTGCTCAGAAAAACTGTACACATTTCAGTACTGTGAGTATGCTTACCTACATCCTTGGTAGACCCTGCACACACAGGTATATTCTACATTTGGGTAGGGGTGCAGAAGTACAGAGTGCATACGTATTATTGTGTGAATTTTATCTTGCTGGACTTACAGGGCTGCTGTGTACATGTTAGTTTATCAAGGCAAGTAGTCTGTCTGCGTAACTCCCAACTGTGGACCTATCTACATGGTAGCCAGAGATTAGCCTGTTATTCTTTGTCTGTGCACCACACAGGTCTTTTCAGCACTAGAGCAATGACATTGTTACAGTTGGTTGCTACCAGTACATGGCTACATCCTTTTGTATTTCAGTGTTGTGTTCCTACATAAGGGTATGCTTCCGGAACTCCTTCCAAAGATATTTGCACAGTATGTAACAGCAGAAAGGCTGATATGCCTCTGTGTTTCTGCCTCTGCCAGACCTCTCAAACACTCAAGTACATATTTGAACAGACTCAGGGAAAAGTAGAGAAAAAGTCAGGGACACCTTTAAAATATTAGTGCCATTAAGTTGAGACTTTGAGAGAACCAGAGCATATGGATTAATACACCTTTTCTGAAGTAAAAGAAGTGTCTAACTCTTAATTATTGTCATTACTCATTACGTGTAATTCACCACCTTTCTGGCCAAAGTCAGCAGTTTTTGGAGGGATTCAGAGGGACAGAGCTAAATTTTGTTTCAAAATCAAGGACATCCCTGAAAATTAGGGACAGTTGGGAGGTATGGCCTCTGCTCTAAACAGATATGCCAGTGTTTGTCCTGCTGTGATACTGTGTGGTGAATGTAAAGTGATGGTGTAACATTATTTCTTGCTTGAATGGCTGCTTCTCTTATCACAGTCATGTAATGTAATCCCACAACAACTGTTGGTAAAGACCCACAGAACAAGTTGTGTGGTATGGCATTCCTATTTTTCCTTTACATTCACTCATTCTGATGCATGATATATTTATTTCAGCACCAACTTGTATATCTATCGTGGCTTAGTGGTACTTCATGCAGTGTAGTGTGTACAAGGTTCCAGGTTCGAGACTGTTGATGTGTTTTATTTTGCTGCTGAGCAGAACAAGGGTCATCACATACAGAGTGACTAAGGCACTTTTAAGCAGTTGTAAGCGGGTTTGTGTGGGTTTGCACGATGCTCAGCAATGCTTAGCTAAGCGCAAATAAGTGCGCACTCACGCAAACCCGCTAACTATTGCTTAATAGTGCTTACTTCTGCTAACCCCCGCGCTCATTTCTTTGAAAGAAAAGAAAATGGGGAGATAGGAAAGTGGTGAAAAAGGGGCACAAAGAGGGAAAAACAGTAGGGAAAATAGCTCGGGATGTGCAGGATGGGTGTAGGAAAGGTCCATAGCTGCCCATTTCTTTAACAGCAACAGCTGTGCATATGGAATAAATTTGGAGGTAAATATGAAACCTTCAACCCCTGAGAGAGGGTTGAGGACAACAAAGTATGTTGTAATGCCAATTTAATTACATTTTATGTGTCCAGGGGACATGTGTGCAAAATGGGAAGCTATGTATGGGGCGTAATTTTTTTTGGGAGCAGATTGTCCTTTTTTTTTCAGGTGAGAGTGGAATGTGGGGAAGGGGGAAGTAGGTATATTTGGGGAGGTAGGTTGGGGAGGTAAACAGACAAGACAAACAAGACACATACAGGGGCGGAATATGACACGTGGTGGGTGAACACCATTGATGAGCAGGGATGTTTAGAAATCACAAGCCCATGAGCCCACAGATGGCAACAGTGGAACTGAGATCCCCACCCATGGGCAGTCACCACTGCACCTTCATAGCCCAAAGGGTGGCTGTGCTGGGGGTTGTATAGGAGGGGCAGGCTGACCCAGGAGTTGCGCCACTCATGCCTCAAGCTGGCGTAGAGGTTCTGCAACAGAACGCTCGATCTCTCTAAGCACCACAGCCCAGACCATTCGAGGGGTGATAGGTGGCCTTCCTCCACCCGCGCTTGCACAGGGGGAGCTGAGCCCCATCCCCTGCAATGCTTCCACCTGAAGTTGGCACAGGGCCAATGGAGGAGGAGGTCCCAGGCTGGGCACTGGCCCTGCTGCTGCCAGGTGCCATGGCCAGCTGAGTTGGGACAGGTGTGTCCGCTGGGAACGGCCTTCCCATACGCACTATGTTTTGGAGAATTTAATAAAGATCTGGGTTAGTAACAGTCAACAGCATTACTAGTTAGTTATAACAGCATGCAGAAGTATTTCCATTAACCCAACACACCAGAGTTTCAACAGTTGAAAAGCAAGCATAACCCATGCATATATTGAACAATAGTGGACATTACAACAGCATGCAGGTTTAATTGATGGCAACAGGACACCAATATTGTGGTATTTGAACGGGTCACATGCATAGAAATGAATGCAAATATTTATAAACCAATAGGACATATGTCCCAACAAATGTTTTGAGATTAGACATACCCATTGAGGTGTGGAATTGCATTTTTTATGCACATACAGTAGGGTGGAAAAGATAGCTCAATTAACAACTTATATATTCTTCTTGTTTACACTACATTCCTATTAACTGCAGTTATATGTCCCTTACATGTATTATTACACTACCCAATGTCCTTCTATTGTGCAATTGGATTTTGCTAGATCATTATATACATGAGCTGCATCTGACATACAAACTGTCCAGGATGCAGATGTTACTGCTACATATTTTGAGAGCTGCTCACACACACTACTGCTGTGATGGTACACTGACAGCTCTACTTTCATATAATTATCTAGATATGTTCAGGTGAAATTATCAGTTATACGTTAACAGCTCCCTACATTTCTGGCAGCACACTGACATTTCTGGGGAACACAATACCAAGCTACTCATGTGCCAGATTAACCTGTACATGCTGGGCATGAACCAACAGTTAAGGGCTGTAAATATGCATAAAAGCTGCTGGCAATCCCTTCATCCACTTTATATGGGCCTACCCAAGTGTGGGTTAACTAACACTGCTTAATACAACAGTACTATTTCTAAAATGCAACAGTACAACAACATATCAAAGAAAATCACACAGATGCACTCCAGGAATTATACCTTTATTAAAGAATTATTACACCTTTGTTTATTGGGTTAAAACACCTTTTTGAAGGGTCTCTCATTTATTTTATATAACAGTACATGCAGAATAATTATTAAATAATTATTATACCTTTATTTATTGGGTTAAAACACTTTTTTGAAGGCTCTCTCATTTATTTTATATAACAGTACATGCAGAATAATTACTAACCTGCCTGGTGACGCAGCCTTTGCAGCCTATCTTCATGGGCTTGCTGATTCATAGCCCGGACACCTGCAGCTATGAAGTAAATTCAGTAATAATGAGACATACCTATCCATAGTATAGACAAGAATAGCAATTCTTAAATACTTAATACAATGGCTACTTACTCAGTACTGGGGAATTTGCCATCCCACGGGCCTCCTGGATCCACTGGTCCAGTTGATCCTCCTTGCATCACTTCAGGTCAGAGTAATGGTGCCTGACCTGCTCACCAGTCCAAGGAATGTCAGTGGCACTGGTGAGATTACGAGCTAGACAGTTCCAGGCCTCCATTTTGTATTGGATGCCCTGGTACTGGCCCCACAGGAGTCTTTCCTCATGATTGTGGGCAAAGAGCCAAACCATTACTTTGGTCTCCTCAATGCCCTAACATTGCGCTCTAAATCGAGTGCCTTCTCCAACACCGGCCATGCTGACTGCAGAAGGGAGCTACAACCAGTTATGGCAAGTATTCCCACCTGTGGATCTTAAATATGCCTCATTTCCCGCACTTATTTGTGATTGGCCAGTTTTGAAAAAACTCAGCTGTAGGCACACCTGCTTAGCTGATGTTAGCAATTTTTACTATTCCTTTGATAGATATGTGTCTGTTGAAAGTGTATGGTTATGAAATGCTGTCATGGCTTAGTGGTTATGTAGTGTGACTATAGTGCACAGTATCCCGAGTTCGATCCCTGTCACTGTTTTTTATTTTCCTACTGGCCAGACCTGAATGGTTAAGGTACAATGAAGGAGGTGTGGCCGTGTTTAGCCGACTTTGCTCAACTTTGCCCAACGTTGCTCAGCGTTGCTCGATATTGCCCGACGTTGCGCTGGTTAGCTTGATGTGCAGCTAAGCGTAAACATGTTCTGTTTGCGCTAGTTTGCGCAATGCGCAGCTCTGCGCAAAGACATTGTGCTAGTTAATGCAGTGCTCAGCTACGAGCAATTAAATATAAATATGCTCAATACTGGTAAAATGTGCTTAGCAGTGCTTTACATTGCTTAAAATAATTTACTCATGCATCAGTATGCATAACCATTTCACCTATATATATATATATATATATATATATATATATATATATATATATATATGTATGTATATAAAATTTGTTCACTACTACATATAACATTTCAATGCTTTTTACAAAACTTTAAATAATACATGTCAGGAAATATTTTGGTATACAGATTTCCAACAGAAAATGAAAAGTGTAGTGGTGGGACTCGAACCGGGAATGCCTCCTCTTTGTGCGAAGGCTCTAACCACTATGCTATCGCTATTTTTCTTAATTTGCATATATTTTTCTTATTATCTTCTTCGGTGTCATCGCCTCACAGTAAGACGTTGTCCTGTTCGAATCTCAGCTAAAGCGCCTTCTGTGTGGAGACATGTGTGAATGGGCGTACCTTCGTTAAAGGTTGTCCATCAGAGCTGGCAACTCGGTACATAAAAATCTACTGCCAATCATTAGTGGACCGGAATTCTGCTGTGGCAACCCCTAACTGGGAAAAGCCAAAAGATACAACAACAACAACATCCTCTTCGGTGTCTAAACTGCTAACTGTACCTAAGCAATGGGCAAACACATGCAAATATGGGCAGCTATATTGGAAATGAAAAAAAAAAAAACATTTCTTTTACTTTTTATATTTGTACGGGGTTTACTATATGGGGGAGTTTAGTGTTAGAATGTACACATGTGAGCGGACTCGCTCATGTAACTAGACATTTCCCGAGTTTCAAACTTGCAGAGGCGTGGATTTTTGGACTGATCGGCAGTCCGACTGGCCCCCTACACTCGTCCATGCTCTGTGTTAGTTTTAGAGTTGAGGCAGCGCGCCCCCATTAATATGCTTGGCGCGCTGCCATCTTACTCTTAGACTGGCTCTTCCGTGTAAGACTAATTTAGTCTTACACGGAAGATTAGTGAATCCTGGGGATGATCTTAATTATATATTTTGCTCATAATCTCATTATCTAGATATAAAGGACTGTTGTGCTGACATGCACCATAGTTTATGTAAATAAATATCCACAATTCCAACTTTGAATAAGTTACGCATATCTTTGCACAATATATTATTAATTAATCTTTTGAAAATCATATAGGACATAAAGGTGTAAAGAAACCTTACTCCTGATGTATTTGTATTGAAACTTTATATGCTGCTCTATATATAATATTGTCTTGTATACTTTTTGGATGTGCACATTATATTACTAATCTTTAGAAAATCATATAGGCCATAGAACAGTAAAAAATGTATGTGTATGGTTGCATGTGTATCAACATGTGTATTGAAACTTTGAATGTTGCTGTAACATTTATGTACAGTATACTATGAATGCGTAAATGAAGCTTTTCTCCCCAGGCCTCCACTGAAAATGGGTATTGGACCCAGTGGACTTTCCTGGTCAACAAATGTCAATAACTAACTAACTAAACAAATAAACTTGTATAACAGTGAGAATTTGAACATAGGTTCTCTAGAATAAACTATTCATAGTCAAATATTTAACCTGAGGAGACACCTCAGATTGCAAAAATATTGCACAAAGCAAGCTCAGAGTGTTGGTAGTACCCATAATATAGGTGTGCATTACCCTTCATTGAAATATAGGGGTATTGCATTACAAGGCATAATTCATTATACTACTGATGGGTCACAGATGAAAGAATGGAATACCTAAGTCTAATTCATTATGAAAATCTGAGTTCAGTTGGTGATGTCCCCATTCTGGGCCAATAATCAAGGAGCCTAAATCCTCATCACTGACTCTGGAGATGGATGTTCACTTGGAATACAAATGAATACACTCAGTATTTCTATATGCAGACCTCTCTGCATCAAGCACTATTTCCCTTAAGAGCACACAGGGAACACAGTCAGCTGGGAGTCTGGGTTTCTCTCTGTCTCTCTTCAGATCCCCAAAAGGATCCCCACTGGCACAGCTGCAGAGTTGAAACCTCAGTTGAGTGTCCAATCCAAGTTCTCTACCACTTGCTCTGGGAAACCATTGCTTTGTGCCCTTGCACCAAGTAGCTCACACACACACACACACACACACACACACACACACACACACACACACACACACACACACACACACACACACACACACACACACACACACACACACACACACACACACACACACACACACACACACACACACACACACACACACACACACACACACACACACCTGGGAAAGGCTGGCACAGATTTTCCTGCTGTGTCCCCTTCTGCCCAGACTACAAGGTAGTTATCCCGGAACCAGACACTACAAAGCCAGCTACCAAAGGCTCATGCAAGGGTACCCAATTATATTGAGTGAAATTAATATTAATACAAATGGTAATGTTGATCAAACAGCCAGGCTTCAGGAGTGGCCACAGTGTCACCAATAGATATAAATACATATTCTCTAAAGGACCAGCCACAATGAAAAGTTTAAATATATTTAATTATAAATAATAAAATAAAATAAAAGTACTAAATATCTATTTACAATAAACACCAGAGTTTCAGCCACAGGAAATATTAAAAATAACACAGGTGGGCAGGTTCACACAGTTAAAAAAAAACAATACTTAACTAATCTTACTATATTTTCCTGACTGATCTAGAGAATTACTGTTTCTGCTTACTTAATAGAGCAAGGCAAGATTAATTAGGTGAGGGATCCTTCTATGTTACGTTCCAAGAAATAGATTGCCAAGAGACTTCTGTCTCACTAATATTAAAATATTATTTCTGTACAGAATGACATCACATACATCTGGTCATCTGACTTCTGGTTCCCATGCAACCCCACTTTGCTAGAAATTGGCAGGATTTAGTACGTACTTGTCAATAATACTCACACAAGAGCATTGCTCAGATCTGGTACAACTTCTGGAAGTCATAAAACAATTACAAACTTCTACTCCTCCTACAGAGACTAACAAGCCATGCTTCTTACAGACATTGTGTCCCTGGCTTCATTCAAAACTGAGAGATAACATATTTATGGCCTAGGCCCAGTAATTTAATTTTCTTATTATTTCTCAAAAATCCAGGTGGATTGAGATTAGTCTCTTCCTTCCAGAATCCTCTGTTACAATATATACATTTATACAGTTACAATAATGCATGTACATTTCTTTTCTGCCCAGCAGGGCACACTATTGATATGTATTTAACACAAGCATCTTTATAAATACATTTTTCAACACAAGAATCTGTACAAATCAGTTTGATATACAAATGACATATAATTCTTTACAAAATTGCAGCTAGCTGTTCTGGTATATGTTACACATCCACTGCATTACTTCTCCTGGCATAGCTGGCAATACCTCATCATCACACAATTAAAGAGAGAGAGAGAGAAGTAAAAAACATTCTAGTCAAAAATGTTAGTATGGTCGCAAAGCCACATGAATATTTTCTTTGAAAAATTAGGCTAGGGTTGTAGTGCCACTAAGGCAGCAAACCTGGCATTTTACCACATAGGATTGCATTTACCTAAATGTAGGATTATGGATGATTTTATGACATTGAAATCTGGCTAGCATGAGAATTGTGGACAAAGGGAATCCTGAGTAATATAATTAAAGCAGGCTCAGAAATTTAATCCAGAATTATCCTTCTTAATAAGGGAATGTGGACCTGAAAACTATATATGTAGCTACATATGCATGCACTTGTATATACATTTACAAATATGCACACACACATAAACACATGCATAGGGGGAAATATATATATATATATATATATATATATATATATATATATATATATATATATATATACACATACACACACACACACACACACACACACACACACACACACACACACACACACACACACACACACATATACACACACACACACACACACACACACACACACACACACACACACATTACATGCATGTGTCTGTGATACACTACCTGTATGTGTATATATATATATATATATATATATATATATATATATATAGAGAGAGAGAGAGAGAGAGAGAGCTATATCAATCCAAAATAGATATACATATGCAATTAGTGTTATGCATGTATGTGTGTGTGTGTGTGTGTGTGTGTGTGTGTGTGTGTGTGTGTGTGTGCCAACAAGTCAGTTGCGCTGTTTTGCTGACTTACTGTTGCTAAGGTGTTTCAATTCTGACCTGGCCTTAAAGGACTTTCAAGCATGGTTCCTAATATGTACCTGAGCAATGCTCGTGTTGCAACTTTTGTTCAGGCTACCATTAACCAATGACACCTCCTCCTTGTAGCTATAAGGGTGCAACCATTCTGGTGCCTAATCTTAGGTTCTTTTACAGGGTTGTAAACTCCCTCGGAACTGAAATGTAGCCACTCAGGTATTATATATAACTTACACATGACAAATCATTACAATGTGGGCTACTGTTCTTGTATTGTTTTTCACCAGCCATTTGTTATACACTTGGCAGTGTCAGTAGTGCAATAAACAGCACACGTGCATTTCCCTTCCAGGTAGATGGATTGCTGACACTGCTGTACAGTACAAGGGGTTGTGCTGCACTCCTGACTGTGTCATACTTTGGATGAGATGTTAAACCATGGTCTCATCTGCATGAGTTGGTGGTAGCTCAGCTGCTAGTAAAACATCCCTTTCCACCTATTGAAAAGAGAAGGGGTCTTTTACTAATTTACAAAAATAACTTATTTACAAAATATTTACATATGTACAAATATGTAAATATACAAATCTGCTTATACATATTCATTATTTCCTTTACAGTCATATTAAATTTTCATCCCTATTAAATCCACACCATTTTCCATAAGCACCATCTGATTTTACATAATATTGTTGCTAAAATCCATTTACCATTAAACAAAAGTTCATTTATTCTTTCATTTCATGTAACTCATATAAAATAACTGTTTATCTATTTTTTTAACATATTATTTACTTCTGTTCTTATAATATTCATATTTAATCATATCCATGTTTATTTTATCCACTACTTTTAATCTTCAAAAAATCTTCTTTACATAGTTTTCCCCATAACTTTTATACTCTTTTACATTTCAAAAGCACATGTTCCATATGCTTCTTATTTTTATAGCTTTAATTTTTTCATCTGTTATATTTTCACATGGTTTAACATAGTAATGTTTTATCATTACATTCCTATACCATACATCTCTATATTTGTATATATCACCAATTTTTTATTTCACACAATCATATTTTTTTCTTGGTAACATTTTTTTCTTCTTTATACACTCTTTTTGTCTTTTACTCTCTTTTACCATACCCTAGCTTTATCATACTTGTATTTATACAGTTTTATTACTAACCTCTCATCTTTTTCATTTATCTACTTTAACACTTTGTACAAATTTAATGAAGCAGTGTATACTAATAGGTTAATTATCCCTAAACCTCCTTCATCTTTATTTAGATACATAACTCTTCTTTTTACTGGGTTTAATCTAGAACTCCATAGAAATGAAACAAAAAAATCTACAATTATTCCTTTCCAAATACTGTTGGCAACATAAATACACTTGCTAATTATGCTGTTTTCCCATCAGTACTGAATTTTTCAAATAACCCTTTTTTTCTTAATGATACTTTATATGTTTTCCAGAAAATACATGTTTGCTTTATTTCTTGTATTGTTTTTCTCCAATGAATTCTACTTACAGCTTTATTCCCAAATGTTATACCTAACACAAAAATTTCACTCATTGTAAAATATATAGCCCCAGAAAGAGAAGGGGGGAATTAATTGATGAATCCAACAAAAAGAAATAGCCAGCACTCAAAGGTGGAACATAAGTAATTTAATGAACACAATTAAAAGGTGCATGCAAAAGCACAACTCCCAACATTTTCAAATCGGTTTCAGCATGAAAACCTTCTTCAGTGAATAAAGAACATATACAACACCAACATTTTATATATTAGCCCATCCCCTAAACTCATTCATGATTGGACATAGTACAAATGCTCATTAAGACCAGGAGAAAATAAACCTCCCAGTCTTATAATCCAACAATTCACTTTCCTATCCAATATAGCATGCCAACCACTTCATATTCTTCCTATCACCTTCAGTTTTATCAATGATGACAAACATAAACTGTGGAGTGGGGTGTTTGATGGAATGTTTGTAAAGAGCATTAGACAACCTTTTACCTGATGCCCTGGTCAAATATCTTGTAGTAGTAGAAGTAGCACCTTGGAAACAGGTCACTAGCCTAGTGGGACTTATATGGTCAACAAAGGATAAATAATAAATATACTACAGAATTATTTAAAATGTGTGATGTCATGCTAACTTTAAAACAAAAAAAACATGCAATATTAAATATATATGATACAAGTTTTTATACGCTTTCCTTTGTGAGACATTTCTAACAAACATTAAATGCTCTGAAATATACAGGGGCACAAAAGGACAGTACACTGTATATGCCTGTATAATATTATGCTGCATTTCTAATGCACACAGTTTATGTATTTTTGCTCATATTCAGAGAATGAACCATGTTTTTTATATTTTCGCCTACCAACTTTGCTATGTCATGAAATGGTGACAGTGCTGCTATATTTATTTGTGCCACTGAAAGGACAAGGAAAAATCCTTATTAATGCATATTCACTAGGAATTTTCTTAATACATAGGTGAAAAGGTTCCTCTTATTCCATTTGCAACTCTGATGTTCCTAACTCTCTGACTTCCCATGAAGTGACAATAAACTCCACTTCAAAAGAAAAAGACACTGTTTAAAAGTAAGTGAAAGAATGTGGGGGCAGGGTATAGATCGGTCTAAAGATGTTTTGAATGAACAGCTCAGAGAGGAGAAAACATTCTGCTATCAGTGCAGTCTGATGCAACTGTCATACGCTCATCCTTTTATCACAACAAAAGAAAACACAGTTCCCACTTGAAATCTACTTGCTGTCTAAGTATAAAGCCAGAGGCACAGCTAGTACACATTCCTACATAGAACAGGAAACCTTGCATTCTTATCTTACACCTACTCAGCAGAAACAAGCCACACCTGATGACATCACAAAGAATCAGTTCTACATTCCAGAGCGTTGCTGAAGCACTGTAGAGCAGCGGTGCTGATGTACTTCCAGACAATTGTGAAAAGACAGAGAGTACTGCTATAATCAGATAGTATTGCTACTTGCATTCCTGTGGCATTGAAGCAGCAATTGCTTACAACAGCAGGCCCCGATTAATAGTATTAGCCTTGTACTTTTTAAATATTTAGTTAACACCATCTGTTTGTCCATGACTTATGCTACCTCATAGCATTTCCTGCCAGCAGGATGGTTATAGTTCAGTTTTTGTCACCTTACTTTTATAGTGACAGCTAGAAATAAATAATATCTAGGTAGAGATATCAGCGTAGCTTTTTTTTACGTAATTTTTTCTAGCTGTGCTTTTCTGCTCTGACTACACCTCTAGGTAAATGTCCATAGTTAAATACTACTGAGTTTCCCATGCCTTTATAATTATATAATTTTAGTGTTGTTCAGGCTATCAAAGCATGTCCTACAAATGGAAGAATTTCTTTACAGGGCATCAGTCTAGTGCCAGTAGTTTCAGTCACTGTCAGGCAGTGTTAGTATCGCTGATGGCAGTGCTTCAGTGTTGTGATGACATTAAGACATATTGTTGCCGAGTACATGATGTGCACCGTCTACTCATATATCAGTATATTCTTGCTCACAATAGGATGATGCTTGCTATTAACTCCCACCCTCTCAGATTGCAATGAGCCAGTATATCCTACCTTCTGACGGGAGTTGATTGCTTGTTGACTGTCACTGTAGGTTTCCCCGAAGGAAGGATAATTTTCCATTGAATGCTTAATTCTGCTGTCTTAAGTCAGTTGTCCATCACTTTGAAGTCATCCCCAAATGCAGAACTCAGGTAGAGCAGGAGGATACATTGTCGGCTCCGCAAAAGGACAGCTTACAGGTCATGGTTTTCATGGATGTGGATACAGAGCAGTGGAAGCACAGGCCTTTATTATTTCCTTGTTAATTCACATAATCCAGTACTAGTGAGAATCTATGATGTATTATTCAGTGAATTAATAATGTGTGAGCCTGACACAGTGCTGATGGAGTGTGTACTATGGATGGTGGATCACAGCAATTTAAAGTAATATGTGAGATTAGTGTGGTCTTCTCCCTGACACAATGCATGGCTGTATTTATAAAAACATGTGATGTACTGTGTGTGGCATGCTCTTTTTAAGCATAGAAGGGACAGGGCTAGACAAATTATTATTATTGATGGTGCCTGAACTATTTCTATGTATGTATCTTAAAATCCACTTCTCTACCTTAGACTAGTCATACATACTCATCTCTCAAGACCAGACCTCTCAACTATCCTGATTTCATAGAAATACCCCATGATGGTTCTCAAAGTTTTGCTCTATTCCTTCTAAAATTGGAAATCATTTTGAGAACTTCTAAGATAATAGTGGCCTCATTTAAAATGTGTGCCTAATTTGGGGCCTTTTCCTTAGTTATTTTCACTTTGTTTCAAATTCCATTGGTAAAAGTTGCAAGCTCTGCTCAGGATCCCTCAGATGCTGCAGAAACTCTCACTCACATACTCCTACAGCCATAATACAAATTTTCTCTGTTATTACAAAACTCATTAAACAAAACAAAATCACTGGCTCACAAAGGAAATAAAACAACTTCTAAAACTCTATGATGAAGCATGGCAAAGCTGAAAAAGTAACTCCACCCAATATAGCATAGAGCATTTCACCTCTGTCTGCAATCTAGTTAAACATTTTATCAGAAGACACAAAGCCAAATTCCACAAAACCAAACAGTTTTCCCTTTTACACTCACAAAAACACTTCTTACAAGAAGTTAACCTCCTCACTGGTCACAAAAACCCTGGCACTAACCCCCCCCCCCCCAAATTCCATACACTGCACACAAGGGCTCTTCTCTCCCATTTACTTCCTACATGGATTTAGCTACCTTCCCTCTCTTCCTTCTATCCCTGCTTTATCCACCCCTTAACCATCATCATCACTCCCCATTCCACCTTTTTACTTAAAACTGATAAAATCAAAAGATATTGAAATACTTCTTGAACAAACTCCACTAGATGGCCTTACTTGATCAGATAACCTATGCCCATGGTTCATCCACCACTGCATAGAACACAGAATTTAGCTTGTGCTATATCAAAACATTGCAAAAACTCTAACCTCTGTTCTCATAAAACAGCATAACAACCATATTAACTGAAGTAACAACCACCTTTGAATACACAGGAATCTGATTAAATTGCAAAAACCCCAACCTCTGTTCTCATAAAACAGCATAACTGACGTAACAGCCACCTTTGAATACATAGGAATCTGATTTAACCACACTCTGAATGTTCATGCTCATACAAAAAAAAAAAAAAAAAAAAAAAAAAAAAACAGAGCCAAAATGAACTACCTCCTTTTCTGGGTCAAAAAACAAAAAAAATATCCTCTTATGCATCCCCACCTGAACAATTCACCATAGGAAAGGGAAGTGTCTTCTCCCAGTTGGAGTATGGACTTCATCTAACAGTGGCGTCTCATATCAGTAAATAGCATATCCTTCTAATCTCTTTCCATCAACATTTGTTGGTTTGTTACAAACTGCCCTAAGTCTGAGCACCATTGAATCACCATTTCTAAAGCTATGTGGCTTCCAGTTAAACAAATAACTGACCTCTTACAAAGGCCACTTCTTTTCATACTCCTGTATCTTAATGCAAACACATCTTTTACTGAAAAAAATGACCACCACAACAGCAGACATTTTCAGTCTGGGCCCATAATTTAAGCATCTAGGACAAAGATACAGTCTACTAACCACAACTTCTCTCTCTCTCTCTCTCTTTCTCTCCCTCTTACTTACCAAACTTTAGTAAAAATAAAAAACAGAATATGGAGCCAAATGGACCATAAGGTAAAAATATTGAAGTTAGGATAAAAAGCAAGGATCCGACCATCACACAAACAACTTTATTCACAACACAATGCAAAACTTTTGAGTTAAACGACTCTTTCTCAATGCAAACAATTACACCAATTAATTTAGTACTTAAATATATTTTAAAACCATAAGCAAGCTTATTAGAAAACAGCAGTATCATTTAACACCACAAGTGTTTTAGCTCTTTAGGTTCAAGATAGTAATTAATTTTCATTAAATTAGTAGATAAAACATACATACATACATACATACATAAATAAATAAATATGTACCTAAACCTACAATAATAAAATTGCTACTATAAAAACTCTATGAACATGGGATAATACACAATATATAGTAGGTAAATGTTGTGAAAAGACATTACATAAAACATTCTCAGACTCAGTATATAAAATAACAATAAATATTAAACAATATTAAATGTGGGAATGTTTCAATTTCAATATGGGTTTAATGCTATTCATCTTATTGAGGCCAGGTGGCATATCAGCCCTAAAATAATTTATCCATCTTTATTCAGCAGCTTCAGTTTTTGTAATAATATCAGATCCTCTTTGATTAACACGTACTTTTTGTAAAACTCTAAACTTAAATACATATTCATTGCCGTAGTGGAGAATGTGTTAATATAAGGTGTTTGTGTCAGTCCCTCTACAGATTTCTGAGAGATGTGAAGCTATTCACTCTTTTAACTTTTGGTTTATCTTACCAATATAGAAACGTGCATTTTGTACAATTAGTAAGATAGACCACATTATCAGTCTTACAAGTGGCAAAAGTATTAAATATAAACTACTCATTAGATATAGGGTGCTCAAAGTCTACATCAGCATTAATATACTTACAATAATGCAAATGTAACATGGAATCATCTGTTTTTTCACAAAATCTGAAATATTTGTTTCTTAGAATTCATATCTTTGTAGCATAAAAGTTATTTTAGATTCTTCTCTCTTTCATATATAAATTGTGGTCTTTCTCCTATAATTCCTTATCAGATTGTAAAATAATCCAATTCTTTTCTATAATTCCCTTAATTTGTCTAGTACAACTATTATATTTGGTCATATAACAAAGGGACCAATTCTTATCATTCCTTTTCATATCTATATACGAAGTAGGGTTACTGTGGAGTTATGGTCAACCTATTCCTTCACATTCTGAAGTCACATGTTGTATACTTTTATCAATTAATAAAGTACTATATCCCCTAGAATAAAAATCCTTTTCCATATGATCAATTTCTGTTCTAAACTCCTGTTCTAGGGTATTAAGTCTACTTGTACATAGGAATTGATTCTTCACAACACCCTTATATACATGTCTAGGGTACATACTGTTAGCATTCATATACCTGGGTGTCTGTACATTCTTGCTATGTATAGTTGTATGCCTTGCACCATTACTGGTAGATAAAGTAATATCAAGAAAATTAATTTTACCATAAGAACATTTCAATTCAAATTCAAGAAAGTCAGTAGTTTCATGTAGTTATCTGATAAATATCTGTAAGGTGTTACTATCACCCAGCTAAAGGAGGAAGATATCATTCACAAACCATTTGTAAAAAATCAACAGATTATTTTTAAAAAGTAACTCTTGGTGACCTTACATCATAAAAATACATTTTCTCCCATCTAGCCAGCACAAGATTAGCATAAGAATTTGCTACTGTGGGTCCCCATTGCTATCCCTAGTAGTTGATGATAAAATACACCATTGAAAGAGAATACATTGTTCTCTAAAACTAGTTCCAACATACAGCAAATAAAGGAGAGTTTCTTCTCTGAGTAGTCGCTGTGCTGAGTTAGAAACTCTCTTATATACTGTACTCCAATACCATTAGCGATAACAGTAATGGGGGATTTTATATCCATTGTCACAAGAAGCATTTTGTTACATGATTTTGTCTCTAAAAGTATTCTCATAGCTGAAAGAAAATCACTGCTGTCTCTTATATAACTATTACTGTATTTTAATAATGGTTTTAACTGCTGGTCAAGGTATTTAGAAATCACCATAGTTGCCCATTGTCCACCTGAAACTATTGGTCTCATAGGAGGAGAATACAAATTCTTATGGATTTTCGGAAGACCATAAATTAAAGGACACACCGGATGGGCAACATAAAGATAGTTGTATACATCTGGGGTAATCACAGACTCCATAAGATAGTCATATAAAAATGATTTTATTTTAGAAATTATGTTATTAACATCAATATCATTAATAATTTTAAATGTATGATTATCCATTAACAGTTGCAACATCAAATTATTATAATTTTCAACATTCGTTATCACTTTTCTCCCTTTATCTGCTTGTTTAATTATCACATCATCCCTAGTGTATAAATTAAACAATGCTTTCCTTTCTTTTTCTTCTAAATTGTAACATTTAGCACCTTTGTTTTTAAAAAATAAATCATACAAATCATTCTAACACATCTTAAAAAAAGCTGTCACTGTAGGTGAGCTATTAGGCACACAAGTACTACTTCATTTAAGAACGGTGTTATACTCTGAGTTATCATTTTTAAACATGACCCTTAGGTCTAAATTCCTAACAAATAAACAAAGTTCTGCCAAACAATCATTCAAAGTTCCATCTACTGAAGGGATGAAGGATAGACCTTTGTCCAGTAATTTAAGTTCAGCTATTTGGAATTCAACATTAGATAAATTAACTACAGTATGACCAACTAAAATTTATTCTTTTTGCTGCTAGTAGTTGTCCCTACCTGTGTCAATGTCCTCAGTCCCATCTGTGTTGGTATGATTATTTCCTGGGTCAGTCTTCTCCTCTGACTCTGTCCTCTGCTCTTCAAATGCACTGGTTGGTGTATCTGAATGGGAAGTTGTAATTGGAACTTTATATTCTCTAAAAAAATATTATTTTATAGGTTTTGTGACTCCAGTTTCTTTTATCGGGATTTCACTAACATGCAGCTGATTTATATTACTTGGAGCTGAATCGGTACTATTTTTAAAGGTAGTAGTCACATTGTCACTTGTTTGTGAGTTACTTGCATCTTGAATGACATCACTTTGAACAGGAAAAGGATCCAAAGCACTCACCTCCTCTCCTATATGCACTATTATGCTATTGACGTCAGTTTGTTCTACCGTTTTGATTGTAGCAGTGGGAATAGAGAAGCTAACAGAATTCTGAATATCAGAGACCGATCTTGCTCATTTATTAAAAACAATGCATAACCGTCTTTCTATTTGGAGCCACGAGAAATCATGCCAATTTTTAAAGTAATTTAAATCTCTAATAATCTTATGTTTCTTAGTAGAGATAAGATTGTTGTAAAAACTCTTTAGCCAATCAAGCATATTCTGGAAATTGGATATTATACTGTTAAAATCAATGGAGTTCACAATACTATCTTCCAATTTATCAATTTCAGAAGTGAGCTTACTTTCAAAGCTGCTAAAATGTTCATTCATTAAAGTCATATAATTAATGCTGAGCTATAACTTAAATTCCTGTCATTTCTTCAATTAGCCCGGATATTTTCTGCTATAAGTAGGCATCTTTGTCACTCTTAAGCCTCCTGGTATAATCCCCATTTCAACATAAGCCATAAAGCAAAACCTTTGCCATTGTAATTTTTTATATCTTTGAACATTGGTTTCTAAAATATGTATTTTTTGCAAATTCTCTTCTCAGTTAGTATTAGAAGGGTGAGTGGTACTAGTACATGTTCATAAAGATAAAGATAAGGATAAAAATGGGTTTGCACCCACTTTTAAAAAGTTTTGAAGTAGACAGGTACTATTACCAGGCTGTGTACCCATCTCCTCTGTTTTATAACTGGCTGGCTAAATATATATATTATGTTCCAAGTAAACGACAACAGCAGTAAAACTAAAAAACAGAATATGAGCCAAATGGACTGTAAGTTAAAAATATTGAAGTTAGGATAAAAAACAAAGATCCAGCCATCTCACAAACAACAATGGTTTTAAAATCTATTTAAGTACTAAATTAATTGATGTAATTGTTTGCAACGAGAAAGAGTTGCTCAACTCAAAACATGGCATTGTGTCGTAAATAAAGTTTTTGCTGCAAATAGAGGTGCCAAAAGTAGTTTAACTAGTGGCAGGGATTCTGTAGGATGACAGGTATTAGTTAAGGTTCCAGACCAAGACAAACCACTCATAATGGGCAGCAACAGTATATGGGACAGTGTTGATGGCAGAAAATCATATCTGTGTGACATCAGCAGCAAAATTAATATAAATGCTGTTTGCTTGGAAGCAGTGCCTGGTAACTACTTCTGTACTTTGTTATGAAAACTCCATGAATGCTGACAGTTAAACACATTAATTAATAGCAATGGAAGATGAGTCCTACAGGTCAGAAGATGCTCAACAAGGTATGGGGAACAGCAGAAGAATCTTTAGAGTAATGCTGGTGTATATAACATGGACACATCAAAGCATTCAAGATGTCTAACTGCTGCTAATGCTGTGCTTAAAATGTGGGTTGCAAGCTGCAAAGATATCTTAAATATTTGAACATCATTGTTGAAAAGAATCCACTTCTCAGCAGCCCTGTTCCAACTAACCTTCAGATCCATGTGGTAGGACAGACAACACTTATCAGAAAAATAGCTGAGTATTCAACCTAGAAAGGAGCACTTTTAGACACAGCAACAAAAAGGGTAGACAGACAAAGAGTTAATCCTACACCTTACTCACTGATTGCATCATGAGAAGTAGGAGGCAAACCGTTCACGGACTACACCAGAGATTCCATAGTAGGCCTTTAAGCACTATAACAGGTTCACAGATGTTCAAATGCAGCAGAATGATCAATGACCAGTGTGGAATACAACATCTGAGCTTGTATCATGAGAAAATCACCTGCAATTCATAACAACCCAACAGTGTGATAAGCTCTCCCCAGAATGAAAGAGATCCAGATGGCCATGAGAGTCAGAAAAAGCACCAAGCTGTTTACACTGGTTTCTTTATAACTTCCCCAGTGGAAGAAAGGATTTAGGTATAAAAGTAACATTTCAGGGTGCCAGAGGATACAGTAGAATTCTTGAGAACTTGTGTGACCATAGTATCTTTTAGACCAGATAAAAATGTAAGAACCCAGGACATTTAGGCAAAGCAAGACATTAGTATTGTAACAGTTCTTGGGTCTAACCCAAAAGTTGTGAGGTCAAATGTAATATATCTATATATATATATATATATATATATATATATATATATATATATATATATATATATATATGTGTGTGCTCAGTTTGGCAGATCACAGTCTTGGGCAGTTCTGAACTCCCTGTCCACCCTGAGGATAGCTTCCCTTCTAGTGGGTTCTATATGAAGAAACAAGCATTCATTTAACAGCATTGTGAAATCAAATCCTTCTGAATGATGAGACAGGCTGGAATGCATAGTCTGTGTAAATGTGTGAGAGGCAGCCACAGAGTGAGATGTGGACATTTTTTTTTATCCATACATGACAGGAACCAAAGTTATCTTTCCAGAGTGTCCATTTTATTTGTGAATGGGTTTGTTTCCTAGGGTGTCATATATTTTATTTTCCCACAGCAAGCTGACAGCCTATACAAGAAGTACTTTTGTTTCATAGGGTATACATAGTGGGAATTAATGTTGTTGCTGCTCATGCCTATTTCAAAACAAAGTGAAAACTTTATCTATCTGTTTGTGCCCATGTTCACTAAGGGATGGGCAAGCAACCTGCAACTCTTGTTGACGGCACAACACCAGAAATGAACAACAAAGAAATGTATCCAAAAGGAAGGCATAGATACTCAAGTATGAAGGCTCTAAACGGTGATGCCAGAGACACATGTGCACAGCTTCTGCTGCTTGAAACTGTTTCCCCAAGTAAAAGATTACTTGAAACATATTTAAAGGGCTTTGAACAAATATAAAAAAATCTGAAACCAACAAAAACAAATATTTCTGTAGATGGGCAAGCTTTCCCTACACACATGCGGGAACTTGTCCTCACATCCCCTTACGTTATAATTCTCATTCCATGGTTGCTGCATCTTGGTGAAACAGTCACATCTTTCTTAAAACAGCACTGGGAACACAACTCAAGGGTAAAAGAAGAAATCAGGTTTTAAGTAACAGCAGGTATAGTGCTTGTCTGGTATAGTGGCACTCAACAACATAGCAACAGTCATTGCACTGTTGACCTTATAGCCAAGAGCAAGACAACAGGCTAGAGCAACTGGTGGTGTCCACTAGATATCTTACTGAAGGAGATGGTAAGACAGCTGTATCACTTATTATATGGATTCATTTTGCAGAAATGGCAAGAACATATCATAGTGTGTTTTATAGTATCCTGCATAAATTCAGTCAGTGCTTGAAGGAGAGATAAAGAGAGAGAAGTTCTGTGAGAATAACAACACTAATACAACTGTGTGAATGGGAAGGCAGTCTATGAGTCACATCTTCACCTTGGAAAACCTATCCCGTGTTTGGTGCATTTGTTATGTGACCACATACTGTTGATCAAGGCTATGTTTAGTTGCTTTTCTCCTCTTAATTGTGGGGGTCTGCAATGGAGGGACAAGTTAAATGCCCCCAAGAGAGAGAGTACAGAATTTGGAATGAAATAGTGACCAGCAGCATCATAGTCAATGAGTCCATACGAAACTTGGAGTTGAGGGTTAGTCATGGGGTGGAAGTCAGTCACTGTCCCTGTGTCTAGGCTACATGACTTGCTCTGATAGTAGACAGTTCCAGTTTTTATTTCTGCTTGATATTTACAGGATGACTGCCATACTTCTGTTGATATGTGGCAATGTTGTGCATAGAAGATTCAGTCCAAGGATCTTTTTATGTATACATCTGTAACTCCTACTCTCTTCTCAAGGACTGGAGATCAGACAAGCAGCTGCTTCACTGTGGCATGCATGCACACACTTACAAACACACACACACACACACACACACACACACACACACACACACACACACACACACACACACACACACACACACACATAGACGCACACAGACACACACACACACACACACACACACACACACACACACACACACACACACACACACACACAAGCACACACAATGTTACCTGAGCACGCATGCTCACTCACACACACATGCACACATACAGACACACGTGTGCACATGTATGGTGTAGTGTATATAGAATAGTTATGTCAAAGTTTGAAAGAACTCATCCTGTAAGACAGCATCATGAACTAAAGTGGGGGAAAATGTTTGATTTCTGCCTGGAAAGTAATTTTGCATTGTGAAAACATTACTACCTGCTAGACAAAAATGAATAATACTCCATTCAGGCTTTGCAAATTTCAGCCAGTTTTATACCTTGTCTAAAACTATAACTAAATGACTAAATGTTAAGCTGGTTGTAGTGGCACTGGGCTGTAGTGCAAATTGGCATGCACTGAAAGTGAAATGGTGACTAGAATTTATTGTAACATTCAGCATGGTAATGGTCAAACTCTGAACAGTGGAAACTCATTTCTGTTCTAAGGAAGGTTACAGAGTTGCAGTTTTTAAGGATAAGTGTACGTCAGAGTGGTGTGTGTGTGTGTGTGTGTGTGTGTGTGTGTGTGTGCGCGCATGTTTGCACACTGGGTGAAAGACTTAAACTGGGAAGATGTGAGAGAGAATGAAAAAATGAAAAGGATAATTGTGTTTTTGCACGTATTGTCTTTGGCACTGGGGGCAACACACCTCCAACCTTATTACAATGTGAATGCAGGTGATGGAATAGCTAACCCTTAGGAAGGGGGAAAGAAACATGTTGACTGTCCAAATAGGACTTGATGGGATATGGCTTGCATTCAGAGAAACATAGTTGACCTCAGCATTTGATCAGTCTGTATAAAAAATACTAAACACATTTTTTTCATAGTAAAATAAAGAAGTTGCAGAGTTCCACGACAGATTTACCTTTTATTTATACAAAAAGAGAGTAAGCGCTTTCGCGATCTACCCAGATCGCTTCTTCAGACTGTATTACAATGTCATCTTATCTAACCAAGCATTTTAAACCTTCAGTCATTAACACATTGCAGTTAATTAATCACAATTACCTAATTAAAACATGGGAGTGGTTCCCTTTCAATAAAAACTTTTTAAAAATCCAAAACTTCTTACTTTGCCATTCTTTTGTATCAGCTTATATCTAAACAAAATACTTATAAAAAACAGCTCAGTATATATGATACAACAGAAACATAAAATGTTAATAAAAAATATATTAGCAAAACATATTTTATTAATTGACTAGCTGTACCTGGCCACGCATTGCTGTGGTTCAGTCTGGTTAAATGGAAAAGAAAGAAAAGAGAAAGCGCACGTTTCTAATATATTTAATTTCACAATGCTTGTGGGTATACAATATTTTTTGTTGTTCCATTGTCTGTGCAGATATAGAGATTGTCTGGTTTGCCGACTCTAGAACACGCAACATATAATTGTCCATGTGAGAAGCAATCCATGTGTAGATCTAAACCGCACAATTGTAAAGATTGGCCCTGAGCTTTGTTGATGGTGATTGCAAACGCCAATCGAATTGGGAATTGCAATCTCTTAAATTGAAATGGCATATCCGTTGGAATCATAGGAATGTGAGGAATGAGGACACCTTCACCTTTGAAAGGTCCTGTCAAGATTGTTGCTTCTATGACATTGCTCATTAATTTTTTTACTGCAAGCCGTGTGCCGTTGCAAAGCTTTGGCTGGTTGATATTTCGCAACATGATAATTGGCATGCCGATTTTCAATTGCAGTACATGCGGTGGCATCCCTGGCAGATCGAGTGAATTCAAAAATTCTGTTGGATAATTAACCGCTTCATCTGCTTCCACAACAGTGTCGACGGACTTGTATGTGACTGCCTCCCTTTCAATGTTAGACTGAATAATATTGTTAAGTTCGTAGATGTCTTTGTTCTTGGCCGCAAGAATAGCTCATTCAGTCAGCCAATCATGATTCTTATAATTGGTTTGAATATTTGGAAATACTTTTTCAACCAATTCTTCTTTTGACGTCACTAAATTGCAATTGTTATGAGGCAATGAAATTCGTCCTGAGGTCAGATCAACCGGCACCTTTCCGTTCCCAATTTCCAGCAATTGATGTGAGACTATCTCAGCTGATCGATCGTTTTGCAGCTGGGCACGCATATTTGTAGTTAATTTTAACATCTTTACGTGTCGCCACAAAGTAGAGTATTTCAGGCAAGCATTTATTTCATCCGCTGGTGTCGATCGAGGAGAACGAAGCAGATCTGAAGCTGCAGAATGCGATCACCTTGCTCGCAACCGTGCATCCTCAAGTCTGGCTGCACGTCGCTCTGCTGCTTCCTTGGCACGTATTTGAGCCATTCTTTGTCTGTTTTGCTCATTCGCTGATGTCCGTTCTTCCTCAGTTTGATTTGCAATTACTCGTCCACTGCTTCCGCTCCGCGAGTACGACGACCTAAGTTTGATCTTCTGCGAGGCATTATTTGGATGAACTAAAGCAGATCGATTGCACTGAAAAAGAAGTAAGAAAGTTATAACAAAAACATATAAAAATGCATATTTGTACACAAATATATAGAATCCATAGTAGGTATATAAAAACACGCACGTATTTGAATGCAACGTGTGACATCTATATAATAGTAGGTATATAAAAACACGCGCGTATTCGAATGCAACATTGTGTGAAAATTTAAAGCAATCGGTGAAGAACTTTCGGAGATTTAAGATTTTGAACAAACGAACATTTATATTTTTATTTATATAGATTAATTAACTGCAATGTGTTAATGACTGAAGGTTTAAAATGCTTGGTTAGATAAGATGGCATTGTAATACAGTCTGAAGAAGCGATCTGGGTAGATCACGAAAGCGCTTACTCTCTTTTTGTATTAATAAAAGGTAAATCTGTCGTGGAACTCTGCAACTTCTTTATTTTACTATTTTGGTACTTTTGTATCGTTGTTAGTGAACTCAGTACTCTGTCTATTTTCCTTGTACATTTTTTACATATATAGTTCATGCCACCTACATCTCTCTTCCAGTATAATCAACTCAGAGGTCACTGCAACTTGGGGAACTAAGAGGCAAATTCAATGTTTTGCTCAAGTGGTCCAGTCAACTAGCTTCTGGTCATCAGAATAACCAACTCACAGAAAAGAGTGTTAAAAAGCGACAAATTTTCTGTTTTCCATTATTGTGTTTGATAATGGGAGTGTATGGATGGTCCACTGACAGTTAAAGTGAAAGCAGTTTTGTATATGAGTATAAATTGGGGGAGTCACCATCTGTGGGACAGGGAAAGTTGCAGGTCTATTACCGCATGTCCAAACATGGCTCCTTGAAACCTAATTTAATGATTCTGTTCTGCTGAACTGTGCTTGACCTAAAAGGAAGTTGTAGTGGAAAGGGGTACCCAGAATTCTATGCAACATGCTCACAGGCTATTCTAAATATAAACTCTTCCAAGATCATAGCATATTAGAATAGACTATATTTCCACCGGGGAAGCTTTTCATTGACTGAGTTAGAGGAACAAAGTTGGTGAAGTGTGTTTTGTGGACTTGCTCTCCAGTCATCTATCTTGTTCCTGGGGAGCTGCATTTCATAAATGTATGGCTGTCTTGTTAATCAAACTCAAGCTCATTCACATAATTATTTACAGTGTACTAAAATGATACTAGTAGTGGGCTGATGGGCGAAGTACAAGATGTAAAACTGTGTGAAAAAACATGTCTATGTTATGAAAGCTGCTAATTTTCTTTATGTTCCCAGATGATGAATGGCTTTTTGCATTTCTGTGTTTTTCACTGGGACAGTAGGCTAGAATGGGACAGTTAAGTCCTTGTCATAAAACCCATCAAGAAGCTAAAAGGCATGGGCTAAATCTTCTCTTTAACGCAATGTTCCCAGCATCTGTTTCCTGCCTCTGTACTCATGGCTATAATTTCTGTTACAATATAGTCTTGTGTACTCTAGACATAAATTATTTACCAAATTCCAGGAGAAGGAAAGGCAAACCCAATTCAGAAAGTTTGTTAGAACCAGTGGGAAAAATAGCAGATTTACATGAATCAATTTACTGTATACTTCTTTCTCCATTCTGCTCTGATAGATTGCTACAGCGTTTGCTGTAACATTTTGCAAAATGGAGCAATCATGTAACCTTTTCATTCTGCACTAAAATTGTAAAGCGAGTATCTAGCAGTGACATACCCTATACATTTTGTTTTATTCCCATATGAACAACAGCAACAGTGCAAATCTGATAGAAATTAAGCTTTGAAAGACTACTCCAGATGCTGAACTCAGACTTGAGTCTTGACCATATCAGTAATTATAATAACAGACAATACACTCTGTCCACCCTAAATAATATATGCTGGACTCTATATTAAAACTGAACATTTTAAAGTGCTCAAAAATCAAGCATAGTTTTATGTTTTCTCCTTTTCCTTCTAAGATAGATAAGTCCTTCATGTGGCTTGCACAAATAGGAAAAGAAAAGGTACATCTGAGTAAATGTAGATGATGCCAGGTACCCCTAGGGCCACAAATGAGGCTGTGCCATTTGTCAAACTGACTTTATAAAAGTGCTGTCACAAAGCACAGTGTCAAGGACAGACAAGGTACACTAGATTTTTATTCACTGAATGGGACGCTTGAATTTCTTACTGTGTATCGGAAATAGAAAGCAACCACCCTCTTAATGCTGTCCAGTAACAGCCCTCTGTTTACAGCTCTTTTTAAGAGATAGAAGCTTCTAGATGACATCATGCAGAGAGCAGGCCAGCTGTGCCTCACAGTTTTCTCTGTGTTTCAGGACGACACAGCGAAGTTCTGTCTGTACTTCCTGCTATGCTTACACAGGTGCTTGCTCTGGCCCTCAGCCCAACAGCATAAATAGACACTGCTTTAAAAAAAAAGTGAGGGCATCAGTGGAAGACAGGAGAGATCGAAACTCAAAGGAGCCTTGCCACTGTGTAACACTGCTTTCAGTAGAGAAAAAAATCCATCCCCTCACACAAGCATGTGCACAGTCTAAATGTTTTCTTCTGGGAAATAAGGCTGTAAATAGTCAAGTGTTTGTTTTGGAGACACACTCAAGTAAAACTATTTTGTTTCTGTGAGCTTTAATACTAGCTAAGAAGAGGGAAATGTTGATTTGGGGCACTTGTGTCTATTTGAAGTATAGGTATTTGGACAATAAATAGAAACTTTAGATGTCCACATACATAAAGTGGGTTATGAGTCCAAAATGAGGCAAGCATTTGCTTTACTGGCCATTCAGCATGAACTCACACACACACACACACACACACACACACACACACACACACACACACACACACACACACACACACACACACACACACACACACACACACACACACACACACACACACAGCTGAGAACAAAGGATAAAACAGAACACACTGGGAGAGGTGACAGCCAGACAGACATTCACATAGCTGTTGTAGAATCCTGTCAGCCAATGAGATGCTGATTTTCAAAGCATGTAAAAAGGACAGTGTAAGAAAATATGAACTCAGTTTCAGAAAACCTGACCGCCTTCTGGTAAGAAAGTCACATGGAGCACATCTACATACGGTATGGCTAAAGATGTACTGGAACATTACCTGATGTTTATGTTTCACACTTTATTCAAAACAGAATAAGTATCTCTTTAGAAAAAAAAATTCAAGGGAAAGGCATGCACATCAACAAAACAAACTGAGAATTTTCAGATGTACCTGGTCTGAAATCTTAGGGGTTAATCACTGAAAATGTTTTAAGGCACAGCTATCAGTGAAATAAAAGCCTATAGGGGTACTTGGATAAGCTATGTTTCAGAATCTGTGTAGAGGAGCAATGCTACTAAGGATTTGGACAGTACCATTGTGCCAGAGTTATGCAAATGAATACAGCAACAGTGTTTCAGCCCTGAAGCCTATGGCTCTGGTGAATATGCGCATAGATTAGTTCAATGATAGTAATCTGAACATTCATAAAGCTGCACAGATAAAGTTATGTAGTGAGCTGAGATGATAAGTGGCATTGTTTACATATATTTAAATACCACAGTATTACCTGCGAGCACTGCTCCAAAATGAAGAGCTGCAGGGACTAGCAATACATACACAGTCTGTGTAAAAAAGGCAGTTGGGCTTGGGGAAGGAGTATTGTGAAATCTTAGAAAGAACAATGCATTCTGAAAGTGTAATATTTAAATATTAAAAATGAAATGTGTCAGGCTGGTGATTCAATGAGTGGACTTTTTGTGGCAGTGATGAAGATCCAGATTTTAAAACTGTCATCTTGGATCAGTGTAGAGGCAGCAGGAAATGGTGGGTGAACACTAACAGCTGCTTTCACTGAGGCTCTGGTGTAGGTTTGTACTGGCAGAGTCTGAAGGCTTCATACTGCAGTCATTCTGAGTAACTAAATGTGCATAAGCACCCACATGTCAAGAGGTGAACAGGCATGCATTTAATGATGTATCTCAAACAGCTATCTCAGGAGAAAAACAAGGCTGAAGTCACCTTCCCTGGAACAGCAGGAGATGTGCTGCAAAAGTCCTACCTTTGTTTCCTGATCTCCAGTGATGTTTGACTCTAGAGGTATAGCCTCTGATTTACCTGTTTAGTGTTTGGCAGACCAAAGGTGGGCAAGCATTCATGTAACTATAAGTAAGGAGTTTCATACAGGCGATGCAATATAATTCCCCCTCCTGCCCCCCCCCCCAACATGTAGGTATTTGTGGAAACAGAGTTTATGCACTGTGGATATATAAGAACTCCATGATAACTGATAATTTAAGGGCAGTAATAGGGCGAATGGTAAGGGTAAGAAAAGAGGGTAGTCACAGTCTAAACACTATGATGGACTAAAGGGCAATATGTATAACAAAGAAATAGTAAAGATAAAATAAAATGCAACAAATTCAGAGCGTTGCACTATTAGGAATATTTAGAGAGACAACAAAGTGAGGGTGTCTGAATGGACTGCTACTTTTAAGAAGAAGATATATTAAACTGTATAAAAGGGAGTGGGAAAGGGTGCAAAAAACAGTCATATTGAAGTGTAGTGTATTTGAAAACTATGACAAATGATGCAGAGCAGTTGCATAATAATAAACTAAAAGGCATTTAGTGGCTGCAGTGGCTAACACTGAGATCTGTGCCACAAAGTATTGGTATTGTAATCTCACAATTGTTAAGGTTATTTTGTCTCATTTGTTTGTTCATTCATTTGGAAATTTTATTACAGTGCTGATCGCAAGTTCTTATTCCCACTTAAAACTTGAGTGATCAAGATACAGAACAGGAGCTGTCAGACACGGTGGTTCCAGACTCACAGTACACATATGCAGTTCAGGACACTGGCATTGCTAAACCATTATTAAGAGTTAAGCACTCACATATGATGGACATACAAATCAACAGGTGCTGAGCATTACCTTAACTGATGGCACATGCATGTTCCCTGGTGAACTCTTGTTCATAGGTTCATAGGTTAGTACTAAGCTAACTGCCCTTGCGAGCCATTTTAAGCCTAGCCAATTATCCCTTGTGAGACTCAAACCCTGCACCTTGTGTTTGCAAGGCAAACACCTTAACCATTAGGCCACCCTCCCAACCCACCATCCAGTATTGTATAGGAGATTGTATGGCAAAGTGAGGGTTGGAAGGCATATCTTGTTGCACTGGAGGTTCTGTTCAAGGAAATTCTGATCTTTTGTTCAAGGTTTGATGAATTTTTCAATATATCATTTTTTGTGGGATTTGTTGAAGAAGGGGGCAGCAGTTTACAGTCATTTTTATGTATTTCAAGTTTTGAGTGAGGGTTTATAAGGGTATTAGTGTAGGTAGAGTATCGCAGATGGCATGTGTATTTCCAGTGTAGTTTCTGCTGCTATGAGAAGGACAATAGCCATTACAGATAAGATGGTGGTGAGCAGCACAATGGCTATTACAGATAAGATGGTGGTAAGCAGCACAATGGCCATTACAGATAAGATGGTGGTAAGCAGCACAATGGCCATTACAGATAAGATGGTGGTAAGCAGCATTATAGCCATTACAGATAAGATGGTGGTAAGCAGCATAATAGCCATTACAGATAAGATGATGGTAAGTAGCACAATGGCCATTACAGATAAGATGATGGTAAGTAGCACAATGGCCATTGCAGATAAGATGGTGGTAAGCAGCACAATGGCCATTACAGATAAGATGATGGTAAGTAGCACAATGGCCATTGCAGATAAGATGATGGTAAGTAGCACAATGGCCATTGCAGATAAGATGGTGGTAAGCAGCACAATGGCCATTACAGATAAGATGATGGTAAGTAGCACAATGGCCATTGCAGATAAGATGGTGGTAAGCAGCACAATGGCCATTACAGATAAGATGATGGTAAGTAGCACAATGGCCATTACAGATAAGATGGTGGTAAGCAGCACAATGGCCATTGCAGATAAGATGGTGGTAAGCAGCACAATGGCCATTACAGATAAGATGATGGTAAGTAGCACAATGGCCATTGCAGATAAGATGATGGTAAGTAGCACAATGGCCATTGCAGATAAGATGGTGGTAAGCAGCACAATGGCCATTACAGATAAGATGATGGTAAGTAGCACAATGGCCATTGCAGATAAGATGGTGGTAAGCAGCACAATGGCCATTACAGATAAGATGGTGGTAAGCAGCACAATAGCCATTACAGATAAGATGGCGGTAAGCAGCACAATGGCCATTACAGATAAGATGGTGGTAAGCAGCACAATGGCCATTACAGATAAGATGATGGTAAGTAGCACAATGGCCATTACAGATAAGATGGTGGTAAGCAGCACAATGGCCATTACAGATAAGATGGTGGTAAACACACTAATAGAGAGCTGCCTGATTGCTTTCATGGGAAACCACCGATGTTAGTCAGTGGTATCGCTATAGTGTATCACCATAAATGCCTGTAGAATGATTCTGCAAGTGGTGTTTTGGGTCATATTAAGGCAGGATATGCTCTTGTAAGGGATGAGCTTAAAAGCAGAGATGCAGTTGCTGATGTGCAGAAAAATTCCTCCGAAATCATTGCCATACGATCTGATGAATATGGTTATATTTAATTTCATTGCGCAGTCTAAACTGAGTGGCAATTTTATTAGTGACAAAATTGATACACTCAATGAACAGCAGAGTGTGGTCAAACCAAACACTTATGAGTGGAGATAACATTGAGCCTTGTTTCATTGATATCTCACAGCTTTAATGTGAGGGGTTAATTTCTGTGAACAGAGGATAGTCTTTTATGAATATCATCAGCAGATTTCAGGCTTATAAGAAACAAACTGACCAGATAGTTTGTCTAAAGCATTATATGAACTGAATGAGACTAATGACAAAGTTTCCCCAATTTAGGTTCATAGGTACTAGGCTATCAGCCCAAGGGCCTAAGTAAGCCTAGCCAACAAGGTTCCCTGGCTTATGCCACCCAAGAAAATTAATTTCCTGCTCCCCTGTTGAGCAGAGCCACAGAAGTTATCCCCGGGGTGTATTTCCTATTTCCCATCCACTTATCAAGATTTTTCTTGAAGAGTGCTAATGAAGAACTTTGCTTGACATAGATGGGTAGCTTATTCCAGAGTATAGGAAGTCTCTGGGACAGAAATCTATCCCTCCAGCATGTCCTGTTTATTGTGGTGACAAGGGGCTTAGAGCATGTAGCTTGGATGAATTGGAATTTCTTTAGGTGTAGCATGTCCAACAGCTCTGGGTTTAACATAGTTTTATATGTTAGGCAGAGATCTCCTTGGAGTAGTCGATATGCTACAGAGTAAAGCTGGAGTTTTTTGAGATGGTCAGTGTAGGGCATCTGTTTGAGACCAGTAATCCTTTTTGTGAGGTACTTCTGTGGCCTTTCCAACTGTTGCAGATGTCTTGTGAGGTACATTCCAAAAGGGGCGTTGTACTCTGCAATGGGTCTAATGAGTGTAGAGTAGAGTGGAACAATGACCTCTTTTTTCCTGGATGAGAACCCTTTTGTGATGAGGTGTGCCACATAGAAGGACTTCCTGACTACTCTGGCAATATGATTATCAAAGGAGAGACTACTGTCCACCTGGGTCTCAAGGTATCTTATCACACGTTTGGCATTAAGTAGACTAATGCCTATGTGGTAGTTCATGGGTACAGAGTTTTTACCAAAGGGGATGACAATGCACTTTTTGCCATTGAGCTTGAGGCCATGGCTTTGACACCAGGCATCTGTCTCAGTAAGGCCCTTTTGTAGGATGTCCACATCATTTGGGGACTCGACTATGACTCCTAGTTTGCAGTCATCTGCGAACTTCATTAGCCTGTACTTCAGAGAAGTAGATACCAAACAGGAGATGTACCAGGACTGAACCCTGTGGTGCTCCACTTGTCACTGGTTGAAGTCAGATTTGGAGTCAGCAACTTTTACAGTGTGGGTTCTGTCAGTGAGCCAGTTGGTAACCCATCTTGAGACGTAAGGATTTATACCTAGTTTGGTGAGTTTAGCTATAATTCCAGAATGGGGGATGGTGTCGAAAACCTTGGCGAGGTCAAGATAGGCTGTGTGAACCACCTTACCCTCATCTACAGCTTTGGTGACTGCCTCAGAGAAGTCGATCAGGTTCAGAAGGCATGATCTGCCTTTCACAAACTCGAACTGGGTGGGGTCCAGAGTATGGAGGTTATCAATGTCTTTGTTTATGAGTTCCATGGCCTTGCAAACCAGGCTTGTCAGGCTAATAGAGCGATAGTTCCCAGGATCAGTGGTGGCTCCCTCTTTGTGGAGTGGGATAACTGTTTCTGTGCACCATTCAGTGGGCACAAAGACTGACATGAGACTATGATTGAACATGGTGCTTAGGTGGGGAGCCAGTTCATTCTGAAGTTTGTGTAAAATGCAGCCTGGGATGTTGTCCAGTCCCATGGATGCTGTGTTTTTGGTTTTAGAGAGTGCAGCTTTTACCTGCATAGATGTGATTACAGGGACTCTACATTCTTCCTGTATAGATATGGGCCCTTTAGGGGGTGAGAGGGGGGTAAAGTTAGCACTGAACCTATCTGCCAGGATGTTGGCAATATCAGTTGATTCTGTAATTTTCGTGCCATTGTGCTGTAACTCAGAGCAGATCTGGGTGTTGTCATTGAGATTCTTGGCATAGCTATAGAATGCTTTGTGGTTGCCCTTAGAATCAGTGGTGATTTTGTTTTCATTGCTAGCTTTGGAGGATCTTATAAGGGATCTCAACTTCTTACTGAGGCTGACCAAGGAGCTCCTCCACTCATGGGATTTTACTCTCTTTTGCAACAATTTCTTCCTTCTGTTGTAGAGTTTGTTTATGGCAGGGGAGCACCAGATTGTTTTCCTTTTTTGGAGGATAGCATCTTGGTTCTGTTTGGGATAGCACGATCCATGCACTCATGTGAGTGCTTATAGAGTGTATTTGTGTAGGATTCAGCAGTTGTAACTGTATTGTCCATCTGCATGGGTGTCATTAAGTTCACCACTTCTGTCTTAAGAAGCATGAAGTTGGCTTTGGAGAAATTTTTTACCATGGTTTCCATAATGGTGGGTGTGGGCTGGATGCGGATATCTAGGGTGATTAGCTTATGGTCGGATCTGACCAATGAGGAGTTGACTTCAGGTGTGGAACACCGGTCACTCATGTTGGTAACGACTAGGTCTAGGATATCGTTGTCCCTGTTGGGGGTGTGGTTAAGTTGATCCAGGGCACTGGAATTTATGAATTCCAGAAAGCGTTGAGCAAAGGAGTTGGTACATGAGGAGTTTTCCCAGTTAATGGTGGGGGTAGTTGAAATCGCCCATTATTAGGATGTTTGGCCGAACCCTAATATTTTCCAGTATATCCAGAAAAGATGAGTGGAAATCCTCGGGCATGGTGGGGTATCTGTAGCAAACTACAATTTAGATTGCAGTTTTGCCCAGAGTTAGTTGCACTTGGATAATCTCGGATGCATTATGCTGCACAACTAGCCTGGAGGTGCGGATATCCTTAATGAGTATGGACACACCTCCGCCTTTGGTGTTCTGGTCCAGGTTAAATGACTGAAAAGTGTGGTATGAGTTGTAGCCTGGTAATGCAGGGGTGCTCCCTAGAGCCTTGAACCAGGTCTCAGTCACTGCACAGATATCAATGTTCTCCATTTTAAGGAGTGCCTCGAGTGATTGCATTTTGAGATTTAGACTTCTAGCATTGAGTAGCATTACCCTCAGTTTTTGCTTGTCTGTTCCTATTACAGTGGTGAATTTGTCATTTGAACCTTGCCTAAAAAAGGCACTAAGGGGTTGCAAGACCCTTAGCCAGTATCTGGAATCCCAGGGGCGACAGGTGCAGGCCATCTTTGGCAAAACATTGTGGTTTGTCGACCATGTCGTCCCAGGCAGACAGATACTGGATCCGCTTAGAATGACAAGAGAATCTTAGCCAATTGTTGAATTCAATCATTTTGTCCTTGTACTGCGGCATCATTCTGGGTGATGGCAGGATGCTACTCAGGGCTAGGGTCATAACTGCCTGAGCTACAAGATCGGAGAGCTCTTCCATGTCGCTTTTCATGTAGTCCAGAGAGGTATATCTCAAGTCGTTCACACCAACATGGACAATAACAGAGTCGTATTTGTACTTGTTGTGGAATTACCTGAGTGTGTGAGTTATGTGGCGGATCCGGGCACCAGACAGGCAGCTGACAGTAACCTTCTCCTTGTCTAGCTTGGTGAGTGGGACATCAGTGTGCCTGACTATAGAGTCACCTATGACTAGTGTGTTGGGTACATTGTTTTGCCTTATGGGCTGTGGTTTATTGGCACACTGAGTCTGTGGGCTATGTGTCATTTGGGTTGTGTTGGGGGGGTGGAGGTTACTTGCATTTCTGCTTTGGAGGTCTATGTTGCTTGAGCAGATTATTATTGAGAGCCTCTGGAAATGTTTTTGTGTTTCTATGTGTGGATGTTGGTGGTGTAGGTTTAGTGGGACTATGTGATGAGTGTGGTGTGGTGAAAGTGTTTACCTTCTCTTCTTGATTGTCAGGTTCATTCTTGGTTGGAGAGCGCTTTGCCTCCAGTTTGGCTAGATAAGTGTATCTCTCACAGGTTGTGGTGTTGGGTGGTAGGAAGAAAGGGTTGTCTGTGTACATGAGGCAATTGCTACATTGCCCCAAGATGCTCAGATTCATCAGATAGATAGGAGAGAACACTGGGAGCTGACCCTTGGACATGCTTGAATAAAAAACTACTTTCATTTAGTCAAGTGAGGAAAGTGAGTATAAGAGCTGTTTTTCTCTAAGCAAGTGAGGAAAGTAAGTATAAAAACTGTTTTCCTCTAGGTAAAGAGGAAGGTTGAGTGCTGTAGTAATTTGTAGGTAATTTAGTGCTAACAACAAGTTCTGAACAAGTGCTGAGCACAAATAAGCAAATTCAAGAGCTAAAACTAAGAATCTGTAGCTGGACCTTGTGGTAGATAGGCTACCTAGTGCTTAACACTCCCACTGATAAGCTAAGATGCTTCCCTCCAACACAGAAAGGCTTGGGGGGCTCAGAAGCTTACAAACTGTCCTGGATACAGCAAATCTGTATCTGGACTAGACTAGTTACAGGAAAGGTGGGAAACAAGCGCAAATGTGGGCTTTTAAACCAGAAAGTTGAAAGAGATGGAAAAACTGCCAAACGGCCAATAAACTACAATTTCTATGCCAAAAACCACTCTTGTGGTAGACAGGCTACCTAGTGCTTACCACGCCCACTGATAAGCTAGAAGGTTTCCCTCCAACATAGAAAGGTTTTAGGGGCTCAGAAGCTTACAAACAGTCCTGGTTGCAACAAATCTGTATCTGGACTATATATATAATTATTATCATTATGATATTCAGTAATATTCCCAAGGGGTTTATCCACTTAAAATCCACTGATAAATTACTAAGAAACAATAATCCTTGGAATGAACATTGGAGGATTTCTACAGGTGTAGGAGCAGAAATGGGGGATGGGAAGGGCAAGAATTTTAACACAGCATGTTAACACCTCATTAAATCTTACCAATGTATCTGCTTCAAAGTTAATGGGTAAAATATTTGGTTTCCTAGCACATTAATCAATCAATTCAAAAAAGTAAACATATGAAACCTAGTGGAACCATTATACAAGTGGTCTCTGCTGCAAGCTGGAAGCTTTTGTCAGACGTTTGCTCATTAGGGTAGCCATACAATGCAGTTGGAGATAGATGCAGCTGCAAGTTTATCCATGAAAACCTGTGCAAGAATGTTAGGGTCTTCTGTGGATCTTTTTGATGAATTTGTACAATAGTGGATAAGTTTAGATGACTTGCCACAAAGGTTGATGGTCAGCAACAAATTTTATTTGTTGGGATTGTAGGAATTTCAGCTATAAATAATCTCCCCTTTTCTCTCCACCTTCCTCAGCATCATGTCAGTCTCCGGCTTGTACAAAAAGGGCAGGATAATGTATATTTTTACTGATGTTCTATCTATGTGGTGCATTGCACACTTTGGGCCACTTGTAAACCATTTGAATTACTCATTTGCTCACTTAATCGTAAGGTAATAGGTTTTGTCTTTGACAGCAGAATTAATGGAGGTGAACAGCTCCAAGAATCTCCTACCACTTTTATCATTGTGAATTTATGCCAAATGTTGTAGAACTATGTGTTATAATGTCATATTGTCAAGAGTAAGTGTGGTTATGAGCGTATGGGCATAACTATGTTCAATGTTAAGAATTAGCCAAGATTCCACTTTGACAAAAAAATTTAGATCATGAAGAATAGTTCGTGCTTTGATGCTTGCTGTTTGTAGCAGGAAGTATATAGACATGAATTTTCCTCATATGGAGCTATGCCTAACATCAAAAGCAGCAAAGGTGGTAATGACCTTATGGAGCTAAGAATGATCTTATGGAGCTAAGGATGACCTTATGGAGCTAAGAATTACTTTATGGAGCTAAGGCTGACGTTATGGAGCTAAGAATGATCTTATGGAGCTGAGGATGACCTTATGGAGCAAAGAATGACCTTATGGAGCTAAGAATGACCTTATCGTGCTAAGGATGGCTGGAGCTTTATGCCACATGTAGAGAGCTAAATGTCTGAAAATAAAGATGGAAGACAAATCGAAGGGAGAGTATTGTTAAAGAGTATTGGAAAAGTCAGAGAATTGGGTGAGCAAATTAACATAACAGGGCTGTTAGACTAAATGAGATTGATAATGATTATTGAACTGCAGCAGGATGAAGGAACAGTTTACCTAAAAAATAAATAAATAAAAATAAAAGCAGATGGTCAATGTAAGGTTTAGCATGCCATGAATGATTTGGAAAAGGAGGGCATGTTATCCAGGCATGTACTGGTCTGGGCAAGTTATAGAAATGGCCATGCCATAGATAAGGTGTATGGGTCATTATACAATTAGGCAGTACAGACAAAAGGCTGAGTAACAAAGATTTGACTAAGACCTTAAGCTAGAACTATCACGTTGAAAGTGGAGATAGAGAGTATACTATGGGACAAACATTTGCTGAAGTAATAAAGGAAGGATTGCTTCAACATCAGGTCCAACGAACTAAGAGGAGAGAAGTGGATCACTAAAAAGAAACAAGTTGCAAAGAACTAATCTCGAGTGATAGGAATGAGGAATTCCAAGTACTCTGGGGCTACACAAGTTATTTATCAGGTTAATCAATGATAGCAGCAATGCAGGATAATCAGAACATGTAAATATCAAGATAATATCGCAGCTAATTGTCCAGTTCAAGTACAGAAGTTCTAGAACATTTACTAGTCTGAGATGCAGGAACAAGACAGGAAGAACAGCTTTGCCTGCAATTAAAGAAAATGAGGGTGCAGTCACGGTCTATTTAAGTGGTCTATTTAACACACCCCAGTTGGAGTTCTGTCAAAATGTTCAAGTCTTCACGAAGAATACTTTCAGCTGGATGCTTCCTCTATGCTGATCCTTTCAGCACATTAACCTGCCAGTGGTTTCATTTATTCTGCAATGATAGAGACTTCCAGGTAACAGCAGGATTTAACTCTCCTCCTAAGACATGATGGCTACCAGTATGCAGCAGGGGAGGTTCCCAGCGAGGAGGGACAGAGCCAGTAGAATCAGTCCAAATCCCACATTGATTTTGTAGTAGTACTTAGTAAAGGAGCCCTAGAAGGACTGTGTTTACCCTCATAGCCTTAAAGCAAGGGCATTTGCTCTCAGGAGTATTTGTCGATTAAGAAGTGAATACTACCACAAGGGAAGAAATCCAGAGACTGTTTCTGCCCAAAGAATAATGTAAGTACTTGGGATGTGTTGTGAAACAGGTTAATAGTGAATGTGCAATAAGGTGCATTTATGTGAGAGAAGATAAAAAGCATGTTGTTGTTGTTCTGTCTTTTGGCTTATCCCGGTTAGCGGTTGTCACAGCAGAACTCCGATCCACTAATGTTTGGTAGTGGATTTTTACATGCCGAGTTACCAGCCCTGACGCACAACCTTCAACGAAGGCACGCCCATTCATGCATGCCTCCACACAGAAGACGCTCTAGCTGAGAATCGAACGGGACAACGTCTAGCTGTGAGGTGACAATGCTACCGCAGTACTACTACCGCGGTATAGAAGATATGTGTCAGAGTAAAATAAATTTACAGCTTAATAATTATAACTTCAAAATGTATACAGCTAGAGACAAATTAATAGTAGGATGGGGAAGGTGAAACTTACAGAAACTTGAAAAATATATAAGAAGGATCGTTACTGACTACATGTAGGTTTTGCTCTAATAGTTAAGATCTTCACTTGTGGACAGAAGGTACAGTGTTTGATTCTCAGCTTGGGATATTGACTAAGCTTAAAATGACTGTTCAAGGCAGTTAACCTAATATTCACCTATGACTATATTTATTTAGTTCTTTCTTATTTGGGTTGGTGGGATGATCTTTTTCAACCATTTTTAAAGCCATGATCCATGCCAGAAAGTCAGTAAACATTTATACATGCTTTCACAGACAGACAGGAGTTAAACATTGCTATTTTAGTATCATTAAAGTAACAGTCTACACAAAAAGTGTGCAAAACAGCTAAACAGAAAAAGTAACACACCATGAAATAAGACAAATTCAGAAGTAGATGCAGCAAGTATGGAACACTTGTAATGTACAAACAACTGCTTGTTTTGTTATTAAACTAGTTATTTATTTAGTGTCGACCAGGTTAGTCTCACTATGCATAATCTTTTTTTGGAAAGACCCAAGTTGGTAATCATATTGATAAGGAACAAGCACTTTCTAATATGGAGAGCTAGTGGGCATCTTTCACACAGAAATATGGGACTGTAGAAGTTGTAGGAGGGAGGAAGAACCTGATGCTAAAAAAAAAAAAGTGTAATTTTGTGCACAGTGAATGGTGGAGGAGAAGTGACCACCATAAGTGATAGGAACACAGACAGATGTCATAGCTATTTTTTTAAGTCAGACAGATCAAACAGATTAGTGGTTGACCAAATGTTTACTCTAGATCCAGTGAGAGATGCACAAGGTACAGCTGCAGACGTCATTTCCTTGATTAATGGAACATTTTGAGAGACCAGACTGACAACACTGTCATCTGGCAAGACTGCTGTATGAATGCGAAAGGAAAAAAATGGATTATGATGATGATGATGATGTCAGATATAAAGAACAGGTTGTTTTATTGAAAATGGAAGGGAATATTCAGTGGGAAAATCATTTGCTGAAGTAATGAAGTAATGATTGCTTCAGTGTCCAGTGAAACAAAATGATTGGTGAGAGATGGGATACTAGGAAGAGAAATGTTTGTCTGATTTTGTGGTGAGGAATGTAACAAAAATTCACCAGACAGGTACTTTTAGTGGCCAAATTTTGCATAGTTTGGTTTTGTTGCACACCAATTATAACAATGAATTGTTCTGAAAATAAAAGCTACTACAATGCAAATTCTGAAAAAAGAGATGGCTTTTATTTATGTTTGAAAAGCCAGGAGTGAAAAATAATGAATTAGTAGGCAATCCTATGCAAATGAGGGTAAGGATAGTGAATCCCAATTTTACATGGCATATGAGCAAAGTCTGTGGAGTGTAAGAGTAGGATAAGGGGAGTATCAGAGTAGAAGATAGGAGACATCATGAGGGGGGTATGTATGAAAGAATGTAAGCTCATAGAAGCAGAGTGGCATGTGTTTGCTGTCAGTTACTCATCACTGGAAGAGACGTGTCAACAGGTATCCTAGCTAAAGCCAAGAAATTGAAGGTGTATGCCGTGGATAACACTAAAGTTTCTTGTTGAAGTGCCTGCAATGTGTTTGCACGCGGGTGCGCTCCTGTAAATCTGAGTAAGACTGTGTGCGCGCGTGTGACCTGTGTGCGCGTATTTAAGCCGGAGTAAGTATGTGTAAGGTTGTTGAAATCTGTGTAAGTGCATTTGCGCCTGTGTGCGCACGTTCAAGCAGGAGTCAGCAAGTGTTAGGCCGTGTAAGCATGTGTGCGCGCATGTGAGCTGGTGTGCGCATGTTTGCGCTTGTTTGTGCGGTGCTGCCCCCTGTGGAAACAGAAAGGGAAAAGGAAGCACAACAAATAGTAGGAAGTTAACCAATGAGAACTAGCAGAGCTAGCAAGTGAAAACAATCAGAATCAGGCAATTACACAGGCAGTACACTAGCCCAGCCCAGCACTTAAAACTCTGCAATAAACTTTCCACCATGTTTTCCTCAGAGACACTGCAACACTGCAGTAAACTAGGAGAAGTGAAAACTTAAAAAGGTTTACTGAGACAAAGAAATGTTAGGGGCTGCCATTGCTGTTATAAGGCAACATATGCAACATGCTGAGGGTGTTGACAATGTGAATGCTGCTGAGCAACCCACAGTGAGGAGACGGAGAAGAGTGTACAGGCTCAGGGTAACCTACCAGGGGTTACATGAGCTGGAGATAGTGGAGCGCTATAGAGTGGACAGAGACCTCATGCAGCAAATTGTTGAGCTGTGCAGGCCACGCCTCACACACAGAACCAACAGAGGGGAACCCATCCCAGTGGAAACCAAGGTATGTGTTGGCCGAAGAATACTAGCAACAGGTACCTTCCAGAGACCAACTGGTGATATGATGGGGATTTCACAGGCATCAGCATCCAGGGTACTGCACCAGTTTCTGAATGCCATATCAGCACATGTCAGTGATCATGTATATTTCCCCAATTCTCGTGAGGTATTGGCCAGCAATATGCATCTTTTCCAGCAAATAGTGGAATACCCTGAGGTTGTGGGTGCATCGAAGCACCAGCTGGTGAGTGGGGTAGGGCCTACTTTAACCACAAGGGCTTCCCCTCCATCAACTGCCAGGTCGTGTGTGATGCCCAGGGCATAATACTGAATGTGTGTGCTGGCTGCCCTGGAAGCTACCATGATTCCCATATCTGGCATCTGACACAGCTGTACCAGACATTTGCCAGTGGGGACATCCCTCATGGTCACCTAGTGGGGGATGCTGGATATGCACTGGAGCCATGGCTGATGACACCCATCAGAAATGCACACACACCTGAACAGAATGCCATAATGAGGCACACGCACAAACACGAAATGTAATCGAGCGTGTGTTTGGGCAAGGTTCCGGTGCCTGGACACATCTGGTGGAGCCTTGCAGTACTCACCAACTACATGTACCCAAATTGTCATGGTATGTGCTATGCTACATAATATGATCCTGCGAAACCAACTGCAGCAGGAGCAGCAGAGGGCCAGGCCAAACTGCCCCCACCATTGCCAAGGCCATCACAGGCAGAGCGTGACTCGGAAGAGGAACAACCTGAGCCTGCCCCAGTAGGCAGAAGGAGGTGTGCCCAGTATGCTTAGGCCTTGGCAAAGAGGCAATGCATAGCACATACACTGGCTCAGTAGGAACCCTGGAAATGACACCTCTCTCTGACTCGCACATATAGCAAAAGAGATGCCTAACTTGACACTACCTGTTTTCAAACATGTATAGGGAGTGTACTATGTGCATCCAACATAGGCAGCCCTGCAGCACCACCTGAGGCATGATTGCCATGTTTTAAGCATTATAAAGCAGTGCTAAACAGCTTTAACCACTATTTAGTATATGTAAACAAAATTGCACACACTAACTAGCACAACTTTGGGCAATGTTGAGCGATACTGGGCAACGTTCAACAATGTTGGTTAACGTTGAGCAATGTTGTGCAAGTTCGGTCAAAGTTGGCATAGTTGAGCAAAAGCAGGTAAACATGCTCATATTTGCTTTACTGGTCCTTAAGCAGTCTGGTCTGCTCAGTATGAAAATATAAAGCAGTGATAGTCCTCAAACTCAGGATATTGTGCACTATAGTCACAGTACTGAACCACTAAACCATGACAGTATTTCACTGGTCAGCCTGTATGAAGAAATGTTGATAAGTCTACGCAAAGTGTCTCATGGAAACCCTGCAGGCACAGCATAATCCCTGTCGAGTTATGACACAAATGTGAGCCCTGCAGTAAAAATACAACTTGATTTTCAACACACATATAGTATAAATGTTAATATTGGGTGTGATCACACACATCAACAAATGTAGTGGACTTCAGACAGCAACATACTGAAAGGTCACACTGGGCATGCTCACACACTTAAATAAATGAGGCAAATGTCAGGCAACAACATACTGAAAGGCCAAACTGGGCATGCTCACACACTTAGGCCATGTCTGAGTACAGCAGTGGGCCACACATATCTGGCAGTTGCATGTGTTAACCCAGGAACCTCTCACTATTCACCAATCCTGCCTTGTGCACACAGTTATATGACAACAGACACACATATAATATATTGGAACCCTGTCATAATCAAATATTTACTACAGATACTTAGGTTGTTCATAGAAAGTGGAAAAGCAGAGAAGATAAAAAACATTCAATCAGTATCATCAGTAAACAATGTATACTCCAAACATTATCCAGTCCAGGTTATGGAAAGATTATCTGCGAAGGAGTCCAGACAGAACCATGACACTTCCTTCAGCTATGTCATAAATAGCAATGTACACTCATATATGTCCTGAGTTAGAGCCAACTGTAAATGACTGACAATGCCAATATCCTGTCAGACAGGCCCATACATACATACCCACCTCCCACTGACAAAAGGCCCTATCATCATACCAGGAGATATCACATGTAGAATGGGTAAACAGCTCCTTCCAAAGCTGAAAACATGGCATCAATTGGATTACATTGTTTCCCTATATGTGTCATAAGTGAACTGCAGAACAAACAGACCCTGCACCTGAACAGTCTGTTGAGCCTCACCCTATCTACAGGATATGAAACTGTTGAATGGGTTACAGCACCATATGGCACACTCCACAAGTGTTGGTGCACAACAGACCATGGGAACTATAGTCTTATAAGCCTATGAAGTCTGATCTGCAAGGCCATGGAGTCCAACATGATTGAAGTCAGAAACAAAGCTATTGGAAGCCTACAAACACACAACTCTACCAACTTTGGTTTGGTCATGGGCAGATCATGGTTCCCAAACCTGCTAGACTGTTTGCAAGGCAGTCACCCAGGACATACATCACAGAAATGAGCTACATACGTCCCACATAGACTTTGAATAGCCCTTTTCCAACATCCCAGACACATGTCATATCCACAAAATCAACAACCTGTGCATAAATATGTATTGTCATCTGATGGATTGGCAACTGGGCCACAGATAGATCACACAAGGTAAGAATTGTGGAGTCCTGTTCAAGCTGGTAACACCTGCTGTCCCCCATGGCTTAGTCCTGGGATTGCATAAAACAAAGTGCACACACATTACCATGTCTAGTCTGATGATGTCAGCATCCTACAAATATAGCAGGAGAAATTAAAACACCCAGTAAAGCATATAGCGCGTTGTGTTAATGCGTATTTCTTTAGTATCATAACATAGTTGAGTGTGTGTGTGTGGGGGGGTGTATGTTTGTGTGTGATTTCCTTTGAGAGGAGTGCCCTTTTTGGAGACTAGGAAAACACCTTAAAAGAGGTATATACCTTTCTGGCAAGTCTGTTGATGTCAGTATCCCACAAATATAGCAATGGAAATGAAAACTCCCAGTAGAGCCTATACAACGTCGTGTTAATGCGTATCTCTCTAGTATCATGATATAGTTAGGTAGGGGTTTAAATCCTGCAATTGCTGAGTGTGTGTGTGGGGGGGTGTATGTTTGTGAGTGATTTCCTTTGAGAGGAGTGCCCATTTTGGAGACTAGGAAAACACCTTAAAAGAGGTATATACCTCTTTGGCAAGTCTGATGATGTCAGCATCCGACAAATATAGCAGTGTGGAAATAAAAACTCCCAGTAAAACATATAGTGCGTCATGTTAATGTGTATCTCTCTGGTATCATAACATAGTTAGGTAGGGATTTGAATCCTGCAATTGCTGAGTGTGTGTGGGGGGTGTATGTTTGTGTGTGATTTCCTTTGAGAGGCGTGCCCTTTTTGGAGACTAGGAAACCACCTTAAAAGTTGTATATTCCTCTTTGGCAAGTCTGATGATGTCAGCATCCCACAAATATAGCAGTGGAAATGAAAACTCCCAGTAAAGCATATATCGGGTTGTGTTAATGTGAATTTCTCTAGTATCATAACATAGTTAGGTAGGTGTTTGAATCCTGCAATTGCTGAGTGTGTGTGTGTGACACTGTTGGTCAATGTGTTGTGGGTTTTGCTTTTACTACTGTATGACTTAGCAGTAAAACAACAGTATGTGCATTGCACACTTCAGGTATCTGTGTGACAAATACATATATGTACATGTGACCTCAAATTAGTTCATAGATGTGAAGCCTGCTTTCCACATGAATACATCTGTTACCTTTGACAGATTGTGCTGCTGCTTCTCAGACCTTAGGTCACATATGTATGTTTGTGACAAGGCCAGCCACTGTAGTGATCTGTGGCCTAGGTCATGGGTGTCACACACACCCATGACAGTTTCTATAGAATAGTGTGAGTGAGGGTTCATGCCTGGGGTATATTTCAGACAGGTTCAAACACAACAAAGTCTGTCAATAATGGACATTCATTATAGGTGTACAACAACTTTGTGGATATGCATACAGACCCTTTATTGCTTATGTGATACACCGAGGGACTTCACCTTTGGAAATGTGAATACCAAAGGACAGATGACATAACACTTGGCTGTATGTACACATTGGTACCCGTTCTACATGTTGGGGGCTACTACCTATGTGGTACTGTCGGGATACTATGTTTAGTAAATGTGGATGACTATGCTATAGTTGGCTTATAGCTTTACAGCATGGGTTGGACAACAGGTATCTGTCTGTATGATACCCTTGTAGAGGATACGTGTCTCATCCGGAGAATGCATTGTAGGCCACTGTATGCATTTCCAGATGTGGACAGACATATCCCTAGTGTGTTTGCTTGTACCGAAGAGGGCTACATGCCAAACAGGAGTGGTCCCGGGAATGGGTGGCGGTCAATACCACTGGTTACTGGTATAGTATAGTACTGGAAGGATCCAAATGCTACTGGGTTTCCTACATCTGTGTGTCAGTTGTCAAGACATCATCTAACGATTGGTTATAGTCAGGCTGTTGAGGTTGTGTATACTGCCAGAATGCAAACCAATGACAGATAGTAACAGTATTACCCACAGCATAGTGTCAAACCATGTCATACACACATGTGTACCCAAGTTAAAACATATGTGTAGTAAAATGCATACTGGCCACCAATAGAAACTATGAAGTGTTAACACTGTGTAATACAGGGCATGTCACCCTTCCCATGTATCCACTAGGCACGTACATGCAGACAGTGCACCTCCACCATGTTCACAAATGTAGACCTGCAAATCTGTACTGCACACATCACACACGTACTGTCCACTCACCAACACATGCTGCCAGAACTACACACATCAGCCAAGAAGCACATGGGAGGACAATACACTTCTGGAATTAACACTGGTGTAAACAATACTACATTGATAATCATAGCTTTAATGCATCATGCCTGCTCAGATATACCTACAAGGATATCATTACACTTTACTGTTGACAACATGCTAACATTGCTACACTGCTATAAAGTCACCCTGTGCATCAGCACCATTTTAGCCTATTCCTGCATCAATGTTACAGATGACAGGAGGTGGCACAGTTTCATCATAGGCACAGGGTGTGTTGTTGGTTTGCCAGAGCCCGACATTGACCCATCCAATCAACATGTATGTGTGTGTGTGTGTGTGTGTGTGTGTGTGTGTGTGTGTGAGGGACAATGTTGATGTAATGTGTGTGTATGTGTTAGCCCTAGGTGTTTGGTTTATGAGTGTGTGTCTGCATGCACACAGTTCCACCATGTGGCTGCCATATACGGGAGGTTGTGGGACAGCCACAGACTGTACCTGCCAGGCTGTACAGATCACCGTCTCTGGCCACGGACACAGCACCTGTGCCTGGCAGGGGTGCCGCGGACAGTATCGGGTACTAACCCAGACTGGGTACTATCATCAGAGGCAGAGGGATGTTGACTGGATCCATGTCCCTGCTGGGACTGGCCAGAGCCACATGCACGTGGTCTTCTATGATGGTCTATTGACAGCCCAGCCACAACATTGCTGGGGTTGGTACTGCCACTATGGGAGTGGCTGTGACGTGTGTGTCGTCCGCGACGACTGCCAGCCAATGATGTTGCTGGCATACATCCACGTCGATGTCTCAGCCATCCTGCACTGTCCTGGCACATGGACATGACATTGCGGAGGACATCTAATGAATGCTATGTGTTGTACTGTAGTTACTGTAACTGGATGTAGTGTAGTACCATGAGCCATCATCAGGCAGCATCATGTGGTCACTCAAGGCCACTAATGTGTGCCACACTGGCAGCTATCTTGCTGTACCTGAACTGCAGCACTGTGGCTACATTAACCATTTCACAGGCAGTTGTTACATGGGTATGTAAGGTGTTCAATAGGGAGCATTGCCTAACATGAATGTGTTGTGTGTTGAAGAGTGTTGCACCACTCCATGATAGGCCTCTGCCCCTCAGGTATAGTACGTGTGCTGTGTGGATGACATTTGGATACTGGAGTCTGACCATACAGCAGGTGTCTAAATATGCCATGTGTATCATATTAACACATACTGCGTATGACAAAGTGGTGTATGTTGTGTGCATGTGTATTGACTCTGCCTATACAATGTCCACTACAGTGTGTTTGGGATGCTCTGTGTATTGCATGTGTTTGAGGCAGCTACTCATGTTACTGGGATGTGCATAGTCCCACAGAAAACATGCAGAGCATGCATTATGTGTAGGTGTTTTACATGTGTATATGGCCTACAACTCACCTATGACATGCACATGTTATTTGCTATATTAAATGTAAAACACTCACCAGCATGGGTCTGCTGTCTTGCTGTCACACCAGAGGGACCGACAAGGATATGAGACAGTTTGTCAACAACTATGGCATTGCTGCTGAGAGTTTGCAATTTTACAGTAGTACAATGGTTGACAGTCACAGACATACAGATTATGTTCCAAATTATCAGTATTGCACAACATCAGGCTCCACATCTTCTAAATACACAGTACACATCTGACATATGCATGTTCTAACAATCGAACTAACAGTAGTCTACAGATATGGCATGTTACCTGCATGCTCCGAGTCAACTTGCTGGGTGACTCCAGCCTCCATGATGACACATGTCTGTTGTAGTGGTTGGCCAGTAGCCACCACGCTGAGGAGCAGCTCTTCCACTCTGGTGAGGGGCGGATGTAATGCTGCACCACCACCTGTGGCAAGCTGTTGTCTGCTGACATCAGAGGCAAGCCGCCGGACATGTCTAATTAAATCACTGCAGTGATGGCGTACCTGCTCATAAGTCCGGTTATGCATGCCTACGTCATTAACCCGACGGACAACATCTTGCCACAGTGCAGTGCACTCATGCTGGTCCTGGCTGGTTCTGGAGAACAGCAGGGTGTGATGTTGTACTAGGGTGGATATTATGATTTCCTCCTCTTCAGGGGAATACGCAGGGTTGCGTTGGTGAGACATGTCCCTGGAAGACAATAAAACAATAATTGTGAGCAAGTCATGTGGCACACTTAACATTCTAAAGTACAGATATCAATGAAATAACATATATAGCAGCCTATTGGCTGTCAGTAGATACACACTTTTAATACCACATATCAGTGCTCAGCCCACAACTGCCTGACAGTGCCTGGCACGTTCTATATATTAAACCATGTTCTGCACAGCAACAAAGTGAAACCAGTATGTAAGACTATACAACAGTACATGGCACACTGTATGTGACACAATGCACCACCTAGCCAAAGGAGGTATATATGAAGCTAATGCATACAGAAATATGTCATCCATTGAAATGATTGTAAAGTACAGTTACAGTACTACCAGTACACCACACTACTTATTGATAGCAAACCCCTAAGTAACATATGTGCACATTCCTCAATATAGGTGGCATACTGCTGTACTACACTATACATGTTGCTAGATATGCACTTATATCCTGTAACACACATACGACCAAGGCCATGTTACAGGCATACCCACACACACATCAGACATACCTACAAGACACAAAGGTATGGCAACCCAGATGAGCTTTACCTGTGTACCATACAGTACTGTGTGTCAGCACTTACAAAACCTAATGCCTGAGGTATGTAATGCGTGAAGACTACAGGTAACAAACAAAACAGTGTTTCCAAGCAATGTGGATATACACCATACTGTGCTGTGTAGGCCTACAGCTTCAGGTAGTACTACAGTTCATACGGGATTTGTATTCACTAGTGTTAACAATCAATAAGCATACATGTACTGCTTTAGCCTACAATGGCACACTCCAGTCAACACCATGGGACTACGTCACACCATATGCCATACTGCTTTTCCTGCCTAGCAATAGCATACATATCTTTTGCAGGGATCAGAACTAGAACACTACATACCATGATATAAACAGTTTCCCACTAGGCTATCACACATATACACAACGTTGACACATTCACCTACACTTTCACCATCACACTCAGTCAACCTCACATAGCAATTAATGCAACAAGTACATGCGTGTGTGTATCGAATCCTAGGTAGCTAATAGGCTATTAGCCGTAGGGCCTATAGAAGCCTAGCCATATGGTACCCTGCCCTTCAACACCCATGTAATTTAAGTTCATGTGCCCGTCATGCAGAGCCACAGAGGTGATTCCCGGGTTGTATTTCCTATCTCACATCCATTCATCATGTTTATTCATGACGACTGCTAATGAGGACCTTTCTTTGCTATTGATAGGTAGTTAGTTCCAGAGTATGGTATGTGTCTGAGATGAGAATGTACCACCCAAGCATGTTCTGCTTTTGACATTACAAGGTTTAGATCAGTACAGTGTGTAGCTTGTAGGGATTTTGATCTGTTTACATGGAGCATGTCCAACACCTGTGGGTTTGGCATAGCTTTGTATGTTAGACAGAGGTTGCCTCTGGGTAGGCGGTACGTGACACAGTGTAGCTGTGGTTTTGTAAGACAGTCTGCATAGGGCATCTGTTTGAGTCTGGTAATACTCTTTGTGCGGTATGTGCCTGGCATCTACAGTTGCTGTAGATGTCTTCTGAGGTACATACCAAAAGGGCCATTGTAATCTATGATGGGTTTTATGACTGATGAGTAGAGTGGAACACTGACCTCTTTTTCCATGGATGACACACCTTTTCTGATGACATGTGGACCGTACACAGTTTACATGACTAGTGTGGCACTGTGATTATCAAAAGGGACACTACTGTCCACCTGTGTCCCATGGTCTCTTATCACACTTTTGGTGTTGAGTAGACTACCACCTATGTGGTAGTTCATGGGTACAGGGTTTTTAACAAAAGGGATGGCAATACATTTACAACATTGAGCTTGAGCGTACATATAAACATCCATTGGTGTACATATAGATTTACATATAGGCACATATACAGTCCGCCATTCATGGTGGGAATATCAATTATGCAAAGGTTGAGAGGGATACAGTTATGTAATAATATTGCACAGTCTTGTGCAGAATGCATTGAAGGTATTCTCAGCCCATGTATCTTTAGCAGGACTCCCTGACTGGAAGACTAAAAACCTAACAAATCATACCCACAGTGTTTAAACACCACATGTCATATACCAGCACTGTATGCTGTCTTGTTTGCCACACACTACAACCTACATGAATATATGCACATAACAACCTTCACCAACATATATATGTCCACCCTTCACAAACAGTTGCAGTATGCACCTTGCTCTATGCACATGTTAAGATGCTAATATATCTGACACATAAATATCTGTCCATATGCGTGTGCCATACACACACAAGGTCCACACTGTTGTAAGTCCGTAGACCTCACGGATGACCTGTTGGGCCTTACTACAACATGAACAGTTGTCACATGTGTGCATAACAGTAATATTACAGGGAGTATTTTTAGCTGCTAATGCTACATTACTATACTAGCCTGGTACAGCAGTCGCCAATGCTAAGCTACACATTATATGACTATCATGCATGTGTTACTCTGTCACATCCAGGTTTATATAGCTGTTTGCACTACTCCCCCAAACAGCCATTATACACAGTACTGTACAGAACATAGATAACATGATCAGATGTTTGACATTTAATGCTGAGCTACATATGTCACAGTTATGTCCCACTGCACACAGCTACACACTAATTTGTCCATGGCAGTAGTTATGCATGGCATCAGTGCATACATACCTACTGCTGCCACATATGCATGTTTCAAAGTATGTACAGTACTCTTCATAAACATCTACTACTTGCCAGTAACCACATATCTGTTACATACCTGTTTGTCACTTTCAGGTCCGTCTGTGTATGTTTTGACGTTTTTTTTTTTTTTGGTATTAATTAAGTAAAGTTTGCTTTTACTTAATTATTTTTGGTTATTAATTAAGTTTTGTTAACTTAATTGATATTTTTGGTTAGTAATTCAGTAAATTTGTTTTATTTAATTAAATTTTTGTTTTATTAAGTAATAATTTTTTTTACTCCTCTCCAGGTTTGCAGATGCTATAACATGTGCAATGTAATGATTGCATGTGGGGATAGCAAGTACAGTCTGCTTTTATAGGTATCTGCACATGTGCATGTGATGCCCTCTGCACCAATTGGTGCACAGCATTTGGTAAATGCATACAGCCTGCTGTGTGGTAATTGCAGTACTCACTGTCATAGCAACCCAATGCTATAAATTGCTAAGTTATGTAGGCGTAGCCCTTTCAGATTTCCTGAGTGGGGCCCATGCTTGTTTGCTGTGGAGACTGTTGTGTAAGTCAGAAGGTTGGTATACTTCTTATATCTGACGCTAGAGGTGTAGACAGTGATGTACATGTTGTATTCAGACCTGACTGTTGCCACTTCCAGTATAGAGCTATCAGTGTAAAGTTTAACTCACCCCTACAAATGCTTACACAAGATATATGTGAGTATGTAGTTTCTTTTCTACTTATATAGTTAACTGCTATACAAAAGTAGTTATTGAGAAGTATTCTTTTGGCACATGAACTGTTTGTGAATTGTTATACTGTGCATATTAATGTACTCACTTCTGCAGAGTTTGTGTTTTTTATTGTTGACATTAGCACAGGATTCTCAGGAAAACTGGAGAATTCCAGTACTGAGTATGCCTACCTACATCCTTTGTAGACCCTAAACACACACATATATTTAAAATTGGGGGGGGGGGATGCAGACATACAGAGAGCATTATGTATTATTGTGTGAATGTTATATTACTGGACTTAAAGGATTGGTGTGTACCTGTTAGTTTATCAAGGCAGGTGGTCTGTCCACCTTTCTGACTAATGTCAGCACTTTTCAGAAGGATTCAGAGGGACACAGCTAAAATATGTTTCGCAATCAGGGACATCCCTGAAAAGTAGTCGCAGTTAGGAAGTATGGCCTCTGCCCTAATCAGATATGCCAGTGTTTGTCCTTCTATGATACTGTGTGGGGGTTGTAAAGTGCCTCTATAACATTATTTGCAGCCAGAATGGCTGCTTCTCTTATCACAGTTGTGTAATGCAATTCCACAACAATTGCTGGTAAAGATCCACAGAACAAGCTTTGTGTTATGGCATTCCTATTTTTCCTTTACAATCACTCATTGTATTGCATGATATATTTATTTCAGCACCGAGTTATTGTATATCTGCTGTGGCTTAGTGGAACTTCCTGCAGTCTAGTGTTTCCAATGTCTGGGGTTCGAGACTGACAGAGGTGTTTTATTTTGCTGCTGAGCAGAACAAGGGCCCTGGCATACAGAGTGACTAAGGCACTTTTAAGCAGTTGTAAGTGGGTTTGCGTGGGTTTGTGCGACGCTTAGCAATACTTAGCTAAGCGCACACATGCGCACACTCGCTTAAACCCGCTAACTACTGCTTAAAAGTGCTTACTCCCGCTAACCCCCACGCTAATTTCTTTGAAAGATAAGAAAATGGGGAGATAGGAAAGTGGTGAAAAAAGGGGCACAAAGAGGGAAAGACAGTAGGGAAACCAGCTCAGGATGTGCAGGTCGGGTGTAGGGAAGGTCCACAGCTGCCCATTTCTTTACCAGCAGCAGCTGTGCATATGCAATACATTTGGAGTGAAATTTGAAACCTTCCACCCCTGAGAAAGGGGTGAGGACAACAAAGTATGTTGTACTGCCAATTATAATTATCAATTTACATGTCTAGCAGACATGTGTGCGAAATGGGCAGCTATGTATGGGGCGTAATTTGTTTGTGGGAACAGATTGCCCTTTTTTTTTTTTTTCAGGTGAGAGTGGAATGTGAGGTAGAGGAAGTAGGTATATTTGGGGAGGTAGGTTGGGGAGGTAAACAGACAAGACAAACAAGATGCATACAGGGGCGGAGTATGACACATGGGGTGGGTGAACACAATTGATGGGGACGGATGTTTGGAAATCGCAAGCCCATAAGCCCACAGATGGTAACAGTGGAACTGAGATCCCCACCCATGGGCAGTCACCACTGCACCTTCACAGCCCCGAGGGTGACTGTGCTGGGGGCTGCGTAGGAGGGGCAGGCTCACCCATGAGTCACGCCACTCTCGCCTCGAGCTGGCATAGGGGATCAGTGACTGAATGCTGGATCTCCCTACGCAGCACAGCCCGGACCCTTCAGAGGGTGACAGGTGGCCCTTCTCCACCCACGCTTGCATGGGGGGGACAAGCCCCATCCCCTGCAGAGCTTCCACCCGAAGTTGGCACAGGATCAATGGAGGGGGGGAGCCCGGGCTGGGCACCCGACCTGCTGGTGCCAGGTGCAATTGCCAGCTGAGGAGGGACAGGTGGGTCCGCTGGGACCGGCCTTCCCATATGTTCTGTGATTAGGTGTGTTTAATTACAACATAGACAACAGCATTCCAAATTAGTTGTAACAGCATGCAGTAATATTCCCATTAACCCAACACACCAGGGTTCCAACAGTTGAACAGCAAGCATAACACATGCATATATTGAACGACAGTGGACATTACAACAGCATGCAGGGATGATTGGTGGCAACAGGCCACCAAGATTGTGGTGTTTGAGCAGGGCACATGCATCAAAGTAAATGCAGATATTTATAGAACAATAGGACATATGTCCCAAAATGTTTTGAGATTAGACATACCCATTGAGGTGTGGAATTGCATTGTTTATGCACATACAGTAGGGTGTAAAAAGAAACTTCCATTAACATCTTATAAGTACTTTTAGTCTACACTACATTCCTATTGACTGCAGGTGTATATCCCCTACATGCATTATTACACTAGGCAACATGCATTAGGTTGTGTAATGGGTTTGGCTAGTTCATTATATACCTGACCTATATCTGACATATTAACTGTCCAAGATGCAGATGTTACTGCTACATAGTTATATATTTTATTTATATTTATATATCTACATATCTGGATGTATTCACGTGACATTTTCAGTTAAATTTCTACAGAACCCTACATTTCATGTAGCACACTCACATTTCTGGGGAACACATTAACAAGCTACTCGTATGCCAGATTTACCTATGCATGCCAGCCATTAACTGACTGTTGAGGACTGTATATATGCTTCACAGCTACTGGCACTTCCTTCCTCCAATTTATATGGGACTGCCCAACTGTGGGTTGACAGCACTTAATACAACAGTACTATTTATATAATACAAGGGTACAACAACATTTCAAAGTAAGTGACACAGACACACTCCAAGTATTATACCTTTATTAATTATATTACACACTTTTCTACAGGCTCTCTCCTTTATTTGATATTACAGTGCATACGGAAGACATATTCAAGGCCTTTATTAATAGGTCACAGCACTCTTTTTCAGGCTCGCTCACTTATTTTATATGACAGTACATGCAGAGGTATTATTCCGGACTTATTTTACCTTTATTAATGGGTTACTACACTCCTTTTCTGGCTCTCTGACATTTTATATAACATTACGTGCCGAGGAATTATTCAGGGCATTTTATGGCTGTATTATTGGGCTACAACACTTTTTTTCAGGCTTTCTCACCTATTTTATATAACAATACATGCAGAATAATTACTAACCTGCCTGGTGGTGCAGCCTTAGCAGCCTATCTGCATAGGCTTGCTGATTCGCAGCACAGACACCTGCAGCTGTGAAGTAAATGAAGGGATATTGAGACATATCTATCCATTATATAGACTAGATTAGCATGTCTTACATACTTCATTCCATGGCTACCTACTCAGTAGTGGGGCATCTTGCATCCCACGGGCCTCCTGTATCCATCGGTTCAGTAGGTCCTGCTTCTGTCTCTTCAGGTCTGCATGGTGGTGACGGACCTGCTCACCAGTTTGAGGGACGCCTGTGGCACTGGTGAGATCATGAGCTAACCGGTTCTAAGCCTCTGCTTTGTACTCCGTCCCTTGGAACTGGCCCTGCAGGAGTCTTGACTCATGACAGTGGACAAGGAGCCAAACCATGTATTTTGACTCCTCGATGCCCCAGCGTTGCGCTCAGAAATGTGTACCCACTCCAACACCAGCCATTCTGACTGCAGATAGGAGCTACAATCAGTTATGGAGAGTATTCCCGCCTATGGAGCTTAAATATGCTGCATTTCCCGCACTTTTTTGTGATTGGCCATTTTTGAAAATTCTCGGCTGACTGCTGACCTGCTTAGCAATGGTTAATCTACCATTTATAAGTATATGTATGTTAACAGTGGCTGTTTATCCTAAGCTGTCATGGCTTAGTGGTTCAGTACTTTGATTATGGTGCACAGTGTCCTGGGTTTGAACCTTGTCATTGCTTTTTATTTTACTACTGTCCAGGCAGGCTAGGGGGTGTGGCTGTGTTTAGGCAACTTTGCTCTATGTTGCTCCACGTTGCCCTACAGTGCGCTAGTTGGTGTGGTGTGCACCTCCGCGCAAACCTATTGCGCTGGGTAAAGCGCTGCTTAGCTATGGGCAGCTATATTGCACTGGGTAAAGTGCTGCTTAACTACGGGCAACTATATTGCGCTGGGTAAAGCACTGCTTAGCTACGGGCAATTATATGTCAAGATCCTTCTTATATTTATATATATACATTTTGTTCACTGATACATAGGCCATTTCAATGCTTTTTAGTTAAATTTTATTCATATATGTCAGGAATTATTTCATATACTAATTTAAAACATAAAATAGAAAGGGGAGTGGTGGGACTCGAACCATGAATGCCTCCTCTTTGTGTGAAGGCTCTACCACTACGCTATTGCTATTTGGCTTAATTTGCATAAACATTTCTTATTATGCTCTTCAATGTCGAAATTGCTAACTGCAGCTAAGCAATGGGCACACCCGCACAAACACGCGCAAATATGGGCAGCTATATCGGGAATTATAAAAAAAAAATTAAAAGTTTTACATTTTATAACTGTACTGGGGGTTTACAATGTGAGGGAGTGTAGTGTTGGGTATGTAGACATTTGAGCAGACTCGCTCATGTGTGTTGACATTTCACAATTCAGACACTTGCAGGAGCGTGGACCTTTGGACTGCTTGGCAGTCAGACACACCCCCTGCCTTCCTGCATGGTCTGTGTTAGACTTGGAGTGGAGTCAGCGTGCCCTCATGAATATGCATGGCACGCTGACATCATACCGTTCCACTGCAGTTTCCGAGTAAGACTTATTTAGTCTTACACGGAGGATTCGTGAATCCTGGGGATTGTCATTTTATGTCAGTATAAAGTGGTAAAAAGAAGATAAGCTGTAGTGCTTTGGATAAAAGAAAAGCATGCAGATGTATATGATTGCAAGAAGTAAAGTTTTATTCATTTATAAGAAAAATCAAATAATAGAAAAGAGAACTTATATTTATGTAACTTCTGACTCAAAGAAGAATACTTAGGCATGTTTATGTGGGTTATAGATGAAACACATTTTCATGTGATAGAAAAATAAAGTAGTAGGTAGGAAGGCTTAGAACTGTAGGTGCATATAGGTCAGATGAAATTACTCACAGTTTAGAATTAATAGAAAAAATAATATTATTTGAATATGATTGAAGATGCATTGTATATAGCAGGCTGAAACGGTGCAGAAATGAAATTTCTTTACTGGATGTATTAGCTTAGTATTTTAATATATAAAAAATAGAAACAGGTTTCTCAGACCATGTTGCTTTAGCCAACAAATAAAATCATGTTATAAAAAGAAAAGAAGGCAAGTTTTCTTGAAAAAATTAAAGATACAGAGCTAGAGCAAGAAGTTTTGAAGCAGCTACAGATGGGCCATATAAATATGAAACAATTTTATAAATCATGGATGAAATGGTGGCTAACATTAAATTTTAACAATTTAAGAAGAACATAAGTATGGAAGCAGATTTAAGACGAGGAAGCAAACGTGAGAAGAAAATACAGCTTTAGGTGAATTTACTTAGGTTTGAAAACAGACCAAAGCGAATGAGTTATGTGAAAAAGAAAACAAAAGTTTAAAATTAAGCAAAATGCTTAGTCATATATTTAGGAGATAAACATTTCAGGATATTAGAAAGAAATAAGAGGTTAATATACATTTAGGGGAAAAGGGTAAAGGAAAAACAATACATGGAATAGTTAGTAGACGAAGAAGGATGACATTTGGAGAAGTGAGAAAATATGAGGGAGTATGTAAAAAATTGTAGCAGCAAATAAGAAAAAGATATCAGAGATGATATGGAAAAAGGGGAATAAAGGAAGACATAGAAAAGGTAACATGTTGAGACTAAAAACTATTAGAAGGTTTATATAAACCCATGATTGATGGAACTGAGCATATGTTTTATTTCAAAATAAATGAATAACAAATACAAATAGTCCCTCTGCTATTAAATGAATAGTAGCAAGATACATATGCGGTAAAAGTAGAATTATATGAAGGGTTATAAAATTCTTTAAAAACAGAAGTGATAGTCAGACTGAAGGAAATAGAGGCCATTAATTTTATAGAATACTGATAAATACTGGCAAGGATAGAACAAGAGAGAATAATGGAGAAAAAGAATTTTTTAGCAAGATGTACAAATCATAGAGCAGAGTTGACAAGATAGAGCTGCTATCGTAGATTAGAGAAGTGATAAAGAAAATTTGTTAATCACATTCCATCTCAGGACAACATATTATAATGTAAGGCAGGCACTGTTTAGAATTTTGCAATGTGGGGATGCAAGCTAGGTAGTTAAGTTCATAAGAAAAGTATATAGTTGGCCATCTGTAAAACCAATGCTTAATGAATATTTTTTGGGAAAGCATGCTGGTTAAAACTGGCATAAGAGACTGCACCTTAAGTAATTTACTGTTTACTTTTTTATACAAATAACATTGTGAAAAAGGGTAAGGAACAAAGACCTGATAAAGAGTGGATTCTCCATTAGGAATGTAAAGTACAGGGGATTCTAATAAAAGCAGATAATATGATGATAATAGCAATAGAGGGTCTCAGAAATGAAGGCAAAAATGCAATAGTCAAGAAGGAGAAACATTAGGCAAAAATGTGAAAATAAAAGTAAAGGATTTGCTGAAGAACTAAGTATACAATGGATAAAACAAATAAGGCAATTATTAGTATATTAAATATAAAATTTAAAAACAAAAAACAGAAACATTATGAGGTTTTAATAATAAAAAAAAAATCTTCCACTCATTTGTGCTATTTTGTACACCAGCCTGGGCAGGTTTAATGGATGGATTAGCAAGATATATCCCATCCTGTGTCATAGGTTCATAAGTAAGTACTAGGCAATCAGTCTGCAGATCATTACTAGCCCAACCAACAAACCCACTTCAAAAGTTGTCTCTAGCCTCAGGGAGGGCAAGACAAGATGGACCAGGGTAGAATGTGATGCTGGCCATCCAGTTATCTAGGCTTACTTTGGAGGGGGCAAGAGTGTTACTCTGCTTGACATGTAGTGGAAGTTTGTTCCAGAGCTGAGGAGGACATTGGGAAACAAATATATCATGACATTGTGTCTTATTTGTCTGCTGAAGAAGGATGAGTTCCTTTAACCAAGTATTTGAGGTACCTTTTGTTTGCGAAGGAATTGGAAGTCAAATAGGATTGAATCGTTCACAGTACGAAAAACTAAAAGCAGATCTACACAGAGGAGTTTGTGAGGACTGGCTCCAGAACAAGGGCTGCCAGTCTTTTCTGATAACTAAGACTTTTGAGGACACTGATACTTTTAGTTAGCAATCTCTGAAGTCTGTCATGTTGTCTGATAAACTTATATAAAAAATATGCCAGAAAATGTATTATATTTAATAATGTGTCTGATAAGATACAAGTAATGGGGAATTAAGACTTCTTTGGGTGCAAGATGAAAGGCTTTCTGAACTACTGTGGAGGCATGATGGTCAAATGATAAGGAATTATCAAAAAGAGTGCTGAGATCCCATATAACCACTTCTGATTGGATAAGTTTATCACCTGTATGGTAAGTGAAACTGTTTGTTTACCAAAATGAACTGTGATACATTTTTTTACATTTGAGACTATTTTGTTAACATGGTCTAACCCATGTCGAGGCAATTATGATTCAGATGGCGATTGAATAACAATATCCAATTTATATTTGTCTGCAAACTTAGTTAACTATAGGCCAAGAGTGCTTCCCTGAAGGCCTGAGAAATAGATACCAAATAGGAGAAGGCCTAAAACTGAGCTGTGTGGTATACCACTGGTAACTTTTTCGCTTTCAAAAGTACCAACTGCAACTCTAACCACATGGGTTCTGTCAGAGAATCAGTTAGCTATCCACTACAAAATATAAGGATTTATATTCAGGTTTAAAAGTCTATCAATAACACCTGCATGGGGAATTGTGTTGAAGTCCTTGTTCAGTTCTATATCTGCTGTATGCAATGCATAACAGCTATCTGCTGCTTCAGTTACTTTTTCAAAGAAATTAATGAGATTAAAGAGGGAGGACCTTCCTTGACAAAGCTGAACTGTTGAGGATCCAGGGTTAAGAGATTTTCAATATCCATGTTAATGAGCACTGATATAATGGACTCCATAGCTTTACATATGAGCCTAGTAAGATTAATGGAGTTGCAGTTACTAGTGTCTGTGGTTGGGCCACCTTTGTGCATTACAATTTGCTGCCTTCCAGGCTTCAGGGATGTAACTGGCGGAGAGGCTTAGATTAAAGAGTTCAAATAGGAGCTCAGAATGGCCATATTTGACACTGATAGTCAGCCAACCTAGTATGTTGTCAGGACTCACAGATGAAGTATTCTTAGTTTTTAAGAGGACTGAGAGAACTTGTGCCATAGTAATTAAAGGGAGTGCCTGGAATTGTGAAATGAGGAATAACTATAACTGTGGGAAGACTCAGATTTTCACCAAATGTTATGAGCTATAATATTAGCTATTTCCATAGAGTCAGCGACTGTAGTATTATTGCAGACTAGCTCAAAACATCTTTGGGGTTAGTCCTTAACTTTCTTAAATTCCTGACATAGTTAAAAAAGATTTTCAGTTATTTTAGGTTTAAGTTGCTATGGTTTAAGTTCATTCTCATCTTTGAGCTTCCTAATAGTTTATTTTGTTAGTTTGCTTATTTATGCTCTTAAGGTAGGTACAATGAGACCTCTTATAACCATTAAACAGTTTATTTCCCTTGTTATATAATTTACTCATATAGGTATTCCACCATGGGGGTTGTTTTTAAATTTCTCATTATATTTGGTGCAGATAGCGACTGCTTTATCAATGCAACTGTTTATGGTGGGAGTAGAAGTCAGAGGCATAGGCAGCAGCTTTAGGCAATGGGATCTTTCGGAGGAGGATTGCAGTGGAATTTATTTAGGTCATTTAGCAATTGAAGAAGGTTTGCTTTTGATAAGTCCCTAAACTCCAAGGTATTTACAGGGAAAATATCACCAGTTTTAAAGGAAAAGGTCACTAAATTATGGCCTGATTTAACAAGACATGATGACAGATATAGAGCTGTGCAAGAACTGGCCATATTCATGAATACTAGATCAGGGATATTTGGGTCCCTAGCAAGATGGTTAACCTGCTAGGGACCCAAAGAGAGAGTTAACATTTATAATGCCTAGGAAGAGCTGGACATGCCGACCAATAGCAGTGTAGATCAGACAGTTTATTAATGGATAGCTGAAGTCACTGTGTAGAAAGGTCTTGTTTAATCTGAGCTTTAGCTAATCTATTAGGATAACTATCTTGCACAGAAGGGGACATAGAGGGTATTCTATATCTTCCTTTAAAGTGGTAATTAATCTTTTTTATGGTAATATGAAAACTTCTAAGAGTTCAAATGTGATGTCAGAAGGAATCTGTCATGAGGTGACGATATCCATGACAAATACTGATACTCCCTGAGAATTTCCAGTAGGTCTGAAGAGATACTATGTATTATACTCAGGAACAGTGGCTATGCTTTCATTGATCTGAAACCATGTTTCTGTGACTAAACACATATAAATATGTTTAAATGGCAGGATCCACTTCAGGTGTTTTTACTGACTCCTGGCAGTGAGTAGAGCCACATTAATGTGTTCCAAATTAGAATTTATTAGGTTGGAATGCCCATCAGATGGACTCTGCCTAAAAGGGTACTATGGGGTAGCAAAGACTTTAGCCAGAAAGAAAAAGCCTTAGTAAAAGACTTATTTATCACCCACAGAATGCATATAAAAATGTTTGCTGTCTAAAACCACTCTTTGTCATCCATTAAAATGAAAGAATTAAACTGCTCTTCATTGAAGCTATTTCTTCCAGCATTTGACTTGTTGAATAATAGACTTATCATGTCTAGGGATCCCACTACAACCAGACTCCACGAATAATAGAGTGCTTGTGTCTACTGGCATCTTTATGAATTCATGTCTTTATTCATATTCAGAGATCATCTTTTACTACCTGAATTAATGTGCTGTGTTTATTTCCACAGACAACATCCCACCTCCCACTGCATGAAGTAGCTGTTTTGATGCTGTACTGCACTGCTGTGGTGCGCCAGACTGACTCCTAAAGATGCTACTTATTTATGCTACTCATTTTAATGTGCCTTACATTCTGTCATCACTATGGTAGGTATGTCATATGCTCTCAGTGTAAGAATCACAAGTCCGTGTGCAGATCTGACAAAAGTGGGACATCCACTAGGCATGCCTAGCAGCAGAAAGGTAACACAGGTACTTATAGGTTCAATGGACCAACCCAGTCTAATATGAGGCAGACAGCATAGCAGAGGGGCACTACGCCTTCATACAGGGAAGAGTTCAGTAGAAGATGTGATCTCAGGAGTTGGTTTGTACCATGTTACGATGGCAGTCACCTGCATTCCAGCACCTATTTTACACTGTGCAGCTGGCATACATTGCAAAGTGAAATGCTCATTAATGTTAAATGCTATTTTGTGAATAAGTAATAGGGAATGAATCATTTTTACCTTCTTGTATATTGTCATACTGCAGGATGGGATTTTAGGAACTGACCCCTCCCCTTCTTCTAACACTACCATGGTGCAATAAGGCATAATGGTTTTATGCCTTATTGCTGCAGATACCAAATGCTCATCAATTCTTTCAAGTCTTAATAAACAGGTGCAGAGCAAGTTGTACAATATATAATTACGAATGTGAAGCACTCATATAATAACAAGCCTTTATCAGGTGTCAGTGATGAATAGCATTTAATGAAACAACAGAGGAAGAGAAAAACAGTGCCTAACTGTACGGTGCAGCATGTCAATAATAGGTGGCAAGGCAGAAGTGCCCTCAAAGATCTACAAAGAATTGCTAGAGGTCAAGACAAGTTCACAGGCAACAGGAAAGACTTTCTTATTGTATGCTTCAGAGCCATGCGTGAATCTCCTCCTATTAACATTTCACATTAACATTTCAGGGGGTTTATTTGTGATGATCTAAGACTGTGACTTAGTGGAAGTGTGCTTCTGTGAATGGTGGACATGCATTTATGCATAGCAGTTTAAAAAGGAGACAACAGGCCGCAGTGGTGCAGCAGTTAGTGTTGTTGCCTGACAGCAAGAGGTTCTCTGGTTTGATTCTTGGCTGGAGCACCTTCTGTGTGGAGTCTGCATGTCCTCCCCATGGTCAAGTGATGTTTAAAGACATGCAGGTAGAGGTGTGCATGAATGGGTGTGCCTTTGTTGAAGGTTGGGCATCAGGCTGGCACCTCAGCACCATAAAAATCTACTGCCAATCATAAGCAGACCAGCATTCTGCTGTGTCGACCCCTAACCAGGAAATGCCAAAAGACATTACTAGTTTAAAAAGGAGACAGTATAGTGACAACTGAATGGCTAGAGTTAGGGGAGGTACATATTAGTTGTGGAGAGAGTGATGCCATGATGCTGTAGCTCAGTCCTGGTGACAGGGGGATGATTTGAAGGCACAGTAACATGAAGATTGTAAGTGGTGGGTGTTATCAGATGTCAGTGTCATGCCCTGTTCCTTGTATGGCTGAAGAGCGTTTTTAGAAAAGCATTAATAAGCTTCAGTGGACAAGAGGATGCCAATGGCATTACAAGCTTTTCATTTCTTGTTTACTCTACATGTTTGATGGTTAATTATTTATTTAAGTATGTATGTATGTTTGTTCAGAAACCAGGTAGGATAACTTATTCAAGGCTTGCATCCTATTAATCCATAGCTAGGCACAGGGCAAGAAATAGTACAAATAGTATATTTATACTACTAAGGCAATGCGCTAACAAAAGAATAGTTGTCTTTTGAAAAAACTTGCAGTATTTTATATATTTGATACTAATCTCATTGCCAATAAGTTCCAAACTAAACATATTGCTGATGGGCAGTGCTAGTAAATGGTGGCTGTAGGAGGATAACTAGATAGCATCAACACAGGTTCTATTTTCATGGTGAGGTCTGCAGAGGTATACAGGTATTATGTACCTGCAGCAGTCTCGCGAATACTCGGAAGAGCATTAATGGCATGGTCTTGCTTTCTCTGCTTTTACATATTCCTATAAACACTTGTGTGCTTGTATAAGGCAGACACCTAGTTTAGTACTAGTAGCTTCAGGGCTGCAGCCGCTTCTAACAGAGACTAGATAATCTGCATAGAGGGTTTTGCATTAGATAGGCAAATTGCATTGTGAGGAGGAGGCACGGGCTAAGGTTTCTTACTGTTCTAGAAGGAACAGAGGAGTCTATGATAGTTGAATAAACCTGTGCAAGTCAGTAGCAGTTTGCAGGCTATAGCAGAACCAGAAGTCTAAGAAAACCTACTTTTGCTACTATACCTCATGAGAAAGAAAGAAAGAATGCTATTGCTTTCGGCAGGGTAGAGATTTCAACTGACACTTTTTTTGAATGGAAACCCTGTACCTGACAGACGTTTTTATGAGGACATGGGTTGAATATTATGATAACATTAAGATGGAGTGTAAATGACCTTAGAGCACTTATACATTTTGGAAAGTAAATTTTTCTGATGCAGTAGTGTTGCAACAGGTAGCACACTTACCTTTGGAGCAGAAGGCTGTGGGTTCTTTTCCCACACCAGATAAATGGATTGCTGACACAGCAAAAATGCATAAAGGGATGCTACACTCCTGAGTATGTTGTCCTTTGGATGAGATGTTGAACCAAGGTCCCATCTGTATGAGTTGTTGGTAACTCGGGTGAATGTACAAATCCCATGTCACCTATTGGAAAGAGTAGTTTAAGTTCTCTGATGCTCCAGCCACATTGCCCCTAGTAATATAAATATCATGATATGTCTCCCCTGAAAAGAGGCTACTAGCCTACTGGGGCTTACCTGGTCAACAAAGGAAAGATAAATAAATAGATGTTGCTTTTGGGCTAGTGTTAGAGTTAATTCAAGAGTGTGAAGAATAATGACATTTCCCTTCACCATTTGCAGCATTATATAATCTTGGACAGAACAATTAAAAAGAACCATGGATTTTAGTAAGGAATGCTTTCTTAGAAAAGGGTCAGGTTGAAACTGATTGGAACAGATGTGTGGTCTTCAGTTTCCTTTAACTATACCTGTATATTGGGATATGGTCTGTAGACTATGGCTGTTATATTGACTTACATATTAAAACTGTCTGTTTTATGTTATATACCTTTCTAGAGAATTGTTTTCATAACAGATGTTTATGGTGCGATACTGGTTAACCAAAAATTGATTTAATGCAAAAACTAGGATATTTGAAACTGAACTACTGAAACTAAAATGCAAAGATTATGAGAAGTTTGAACATGACAAAGATAATTGTAAAATATTCTGAATAATATGTGGGTCTATTTATTATCTTTGAGTAAGTTATGTAGAGGGGAGGAAAGGAAGACAGTTTACTATTGCATTGGAACAAGAAAATGTAGAACTTGTTGAAGAAAGAGGGAAAGATATAGATTTTGGGGAAGGTATTGTCTGAGCTTAAAATCAAATAGAAAATGGACTGTGAAATGTGAAATATCACTGCTGTATTAACTGTTGAAGATGAGACTGGTTAACGGCCGTAGTTATAGAAATGGCAGAAGTTTGGTACCATAGGTTCATGGGTAAAGAAAATACAATGAAATAAAGGGGGCAAGAAAGGTGATGACATAATTCTTTGATATGTAAAAATAAAATCAGTTTTAAGTAAATACTTTTTAGAAATGTGAACTTTGTAGGAAAGTAGTTAAAGCAACTATATATTGCAATTTTCTAGTTACATAATGCTAGATCTGTATATAATGATGATAGGAATGTAGTGTATTTTTTGCCTTGGTAAATATATCAAGTGTTAGGTTATAAAGAATTTTCTGGAGTTGTGGAACCAATAATGACGGAAGGGAATTATACCTATGTAAGGTATTCAGTTGTCATACTAGGATGCTATATGAATTTTTTTCCTTTTTTTGGTCATAAGAAAAATTACACATTGCTAAATATTATAAGCATTTAACATCAAAGTTAAGAACAGATTACGTTCAAGAAATAAACTTATAGTTTTGTTTTCTTTTTTTTTTCGTTTTTTTGCAGGAATACCTTTATATATGTAGGAGATTTAATTGCAAAGTGTTTATGATAGGAGAAATGAAAATAAAACAGGAATATAGTTTTATTGAAATGCTGAAAATGTCCACATTATGTGATTTGATGAACTTGGTAAAAGAAGAATGCCCATGGGGGTGGTGGAATCATAACAATTAGAGACTTTCTGTTTGCTAATAAACTCTTTTTGGGAAGTAGCAGGTCTTTAGTAGAAGCTCGCATCTCATGTTAATATTAATTAACTTTTGCATACAAACCAAACTGAACAGGTAGACCAGGCAGGGCTGGGATGGATACAGAAATGACTTGTACTAATAATTCAGTCAGCTCGGGGCAGACCTTTTATTTTAGAGTGGGTGCATTTTCTCATGGAAACAAGTTGTAGCTAGTTATAAGGAAAATGTAAGATTCAGAAAATGAAAGAGAGAGGGATTCATGAAGATTTGTGTGTAATTTTGGTGTAGCATATCTATATATAAAGTAGTAAGGAAGAAGAAAAGCTGATTTTTCCTTGCTAATAAACAAAGGATAAATGACTGGCTGTGAGCCAAATATAAGGTTAAATATAGAGGAGAGGAGGTGCATCCTTTTTGTCTGAATGAATTAAAAGGGATTAAGAATATATGGAACAGTTAAGAAATGTTCAAGCATGCTAGTTGTTACCAAACTGAGAAAAGGGGAGATAGCAGATTATTTAGTGACCGTTTATTAGGAAGCAGAAATGACAATAAGAATAATGACAGTACTCAGATGCATTAAGAAAATTATAAAAACATATATTAATGAATTTCTTAGTGAAGAAGAGATAGAAAAAACAATGAATGAAATTGTGTAGATAAAAACTGGAAGAGAATGACTTACAGTAGAAATCTACAAATTTCACCCATTTTTATTAACTAGAGTCACAAAAACAAAAAATGAAAATGAATATTAATACTAGGACTTTGATTTTGGAAATATCAGTAGATGATGGTAATATTAGAAAATTATTGTGTAAAAACTGGAATATTATATCTGGTAATTAGAATTTAATGAATGTGATCAAATATGAAAGACCACATTTTGTATTTAAAAAGACTACTATTTTAAATATTAATTAGAATACTCTACTATGATTTTGCCAAGATTATTTATAGATAAGGCAAAACATATTTATAAACAAGGCAAATGAAACACATGTAGGTGTATTTTAGAGGGCCCTGTTTTAAATACACAGGGTATTAATAGCTCAATGGGTACAGAAGCATGGGAGCATGTCAGGTCACTGAAGATAGTTTTGGCAAATGTACAAACAGTGAAGGAAGTTTGCCAAAACTAAATTTGTCGAGAGTGCAGTTTGACTTTTTCTTCTTTGTCATGCGACCCCAGAGTTGGCATATAATAAGCTTGGGGGGAATGGAGTATCTCTCTACATTGGGGTTGCAGGGGTGCAAGTCCCCCTACAAAAACCCGTTTCTCAAAATGTTTGTTAAAGGCAGTTTTGGTGAACATTTTTTGATGTTTTTATATCTGTTGAAATTGCCTCTGGTGACTTGACATGAATCCAAAAGCAAATTATACTTGTAAATCAAAAGGAATTGATTATGTGGCTATATATTCTTTGTGCAGAACATTCTATGTAAGAATGGCCACTAAAATGCTGTTAAAAAGAGTAGTGGAGTATATGTATGCAATCAAAAAAATAAGAAGAATGCTCTGTATTAGCACTCTGTAGAATGCAGTGTTTTTTTTTTTAATTGTGGTTGATCATGAAAATAGGGATTTAAGATAAGGTAAGTATACAAATAAACTTGACGTAAGAGAAACAAGATGGCAACTGTTATTGCAGGCTGATAAAAGAGTCCAGGTTTGAATATTGTAATTAACACAAAGTGTTTTTTTTTCCTAAAGGAGAAATACTATTGGTGTAAATTGTAATATAGTTGTTGCTTATTTAAATTTTCATTTTTCATAAGCATGTAATGTACCAGGTGACTTTGAATGGTTATTTAAAGTATAATGGTCAGCTTATGTATTGTTCTGAAGAGCATTTATTTTGCAGAGAAAAGTGCTAAACTTGTAATAGATTTATTTACCATTCAGGTTGCCCAAGATTTTATTTTCAGTGTGGTTTTTACTCAGACCAGAAACTACTGGTTTTAGTGTGATTTATCTAGACTTGCTGCTGTAGACACCCAGTCCCTTTCAACAAAGGACAAATACTCTCTGACCAGGGTTTTCTTTGCCCTCTTTGTATGTTATATTCAGTAACTCATTAAGCAGACTTTACAGACCTTCTGTTACTAATACAGCCAGGTAGCTTTCGGTTTTTAAAGAAACAGGTGCACTTTAGATGAAACACTTATTTTAGAGAAATATAACTTCATTTACAATGGGCTCCTTATAACAGTGCTATAAACAATATTTACATAACTATTTGCATATTTTTGGGTCACTTATATTCTTTTGTTTGGTGAGAACCACAAAGTTATGCTATGCGCTCTCTCGCTCTCTTTCTATATATATATATATATATATATATATATATATATATATATATATATATATATATACCCACGGTAGTGGTGCTGCGGTAGCGTTGTCGCCTCACAGCAAGACGTTGTCGCATTCGATTCTCAGCTAGAACGTCTTCTGTGTGGAGGCTATGCATGAATGGGCGTGCCTTCGTTGAAGGTTGTGCGTCAGGGCTGGTAACTCAGCACGTAAAAAATCCACTACCAAACATTAGAGGACCGGAGTTCCGCTGTGGCGACCCCTAACCGGGATAAGCCAAAAGACACAACAACAACAACAAATATATATATATATATATATATATATATATATATATATATATATATATATTTAACTGAACAACAACATATATATATATATATATATATATATATATATATATATATATATATGTATGTATATACATTTCAAAGACATGCAGTAGGTGGATTGGACTCTCTAACTAATCCTAGGTATGAGTTTGCATTTTTAGTAAGGAAGAACAACTGCAGCAGACTGGCTATCCATCAGTGTGAACATTGGTTGTAAATGATTATTACCATTGATATGACACGGCAAAAGGGGGTTATAGAGTTATATATATATATATATATATATATATATATATATATATATATATATATACAATAAATTATGTTGACACAGCACAATGTCAACAGCTGATTGATTGACCACAAAAGATTGACATGCAGATGGTCAACAGGTGTGAGAGATCAACAATCCCCAAGTGAGGGACTATTGCCTTTCCTAAGGGAATGTAAATCTTGGAGTTAGTATATATAATTATCAGGGGGTATGAAGGGTGCAAGGGTGCTTGTCCCTCTACAATAAAGATGCTATATGCTTTTGGTTGTATAAGTGAGGATTTTACTCATGCATGAGCAGTTGTTTGTCAAAATTTCCGTTGATGACCTTTTGTGGTCAACAAACCTAGACACAAAAAGATAAAAAGGTCTCACAGCAAATGTGAACATTCTTGCCATCAACATTGTGACGTATCATTGTAATTCAATAATTATATATATATATATATATATATATATATATATATATATATGTGTGTGTGTGTGTGTGTGTGTGCGCCACAATATATATATATATGTAGAGAAAGAGATAGATATCTATACACACACAAACCTACACACACAAAAAGATAAAAAGGTATCAGCAAATGTAGAAAAGACCAAACAAGATTGCTCATGGGGCGTAAGCACATCACCTCTTAAGGGTATATAAGTGTTCCACATACCACGTCTGAATGTACAATTATGTTCAAGTCTTTAATAATGCAGCCAGCCTATGAGAACAGATTCTGCTAACAGGAGACATGTTTTTACCCTTTTTTGGCTCATAGGCTCATCACTACAGCATAAATGAAGAGTCTTAATATGTTCTGACACCCTTGGCTTATAAAAAGCCTAATGCCTGTTTCATTATGGAGGAGTATCTAATAAAGACTAAACCAAAAAACAAAAAGGTCTCACAGCAAATGTATGTAGTGCCAAACCATAAAGTCCCTGGCAAAAAAACAGAGTAATCAGTATAGCTAGCTAGGGGGATACATGGGTGTGCATTTGTTAGAATGGGAGCACTGCATAAGCCATTTAATACTCAGTGAGGCAATTAAAATAAGGGCAAAATTGAGTGAGTGAGTGAAAGTCACAGACATTTAGAAGGTAGAGCGAGCTGAAGATGCATGGATCAGAATGATTTATTTTGCATCTGAAAGTAAGTGAAGTTTCAAAACTGTGTCTTCCTATTTATCTAACTTACTTTACAATGGACAGTAAAAAGTGAATGAAAGGCTGGTTCCACATTTGAAAATGACTGGTATATAAAAGGCAGAGCAACCTGGAAGTATAACAGAAATTTATGACAGGCCTTTGCAAATAAAAGGCTAGACTACTTTCATTTGCATTACGACTGCAAATTGTATTTCTTGATTTTGCTTCCTTATGTAGCCCACAGATGTAACAGGTTAGGAGAAACTGAGATGCCAGTGGATGAGACAGCAAAGCAAATTATTGCCTGTGTAAGTCATCACAAAGAGTAGTAAGATAAGTATAATAAGTTTATAACTACCAGAAAGTTCATGAAGACAGAGACTACATAGAATTTCTTCCAGTAAAATAACCAGTATAAGTAAACAGCTTACATCGATTTACCTCTAAACCTAGTGCTCTCCTTCCTTTTTGTCTCATTTAAGGCTGTCTATATTGCCTTTGCTCCAGGTTCTATTTGTTTTGTTTTTTTTTTTTTTTTGACCATCAAGCCTTACATCTTTGTATTTCCTATTTTTGCTACCATCTGTCAGCACTACTAGTGCCTAGCATTTAACTCTCTTTGATGGCTTCCCGTGGAGAGTAGACTGAAATATTTCATATTCA